>NC_138772.1:343285669-343443169 GCF_965119305.1 Pelophylax lessonae
TGGGCTACAGAAACCTTTGGTGCTGGTTTATCGGTGAGAAAACAACAGCAATTGAAGAAGGTTTTCCAACCTACTTAATTGATTCTCCCCCCTGACATGGTTAGACTGTTGGTGTAAGCTGGTGATCCAAAGATAGTATATCATCTTTCCAATCCTAATAAACAGACAGGTTGGGAACCGAAGTCTAATGTTTATGGGTGCCTTTACTAAACTGCTTACAATTTGACCTCAGTTATCAGTATGAGGTCAGGCATTGAACAGGACAGCATCATTCAGACCTTAGGTAGTCTCTCACCTCTATGCTCTACAGCTAGCCAAATATAGAAAGATTTCTCTTGTTCAACCTGCTGCTTGCTATTGTATTATGTCAGCAGACACACATTGCTGCCAAAATACCAAAACAATGACTGCAGCTAATTGCTGCATTCATTGTTCAACAAAGTTTTCCCCACCTGGCTCCTTTTTTTTCTTAATTGAAGTTTTAGGCCATGTGGAAGAGCCACTCACAGCTCGAACGTTGGCCAAACCACAGGATTTGACGAAATTCAAGCCATGTATGGCCAGCTCAGAGATTAGTCAGATAAAGAAAGCAAAAACAAAAACAAAATAAGGAAGTAAATATACATCAATCCTAGGCAAGCTGCAGAATCAAATAATTTACCGCGGAGTAACAAATTATTGCATACACCAAACTACAACAGGCAGTCCAGGAGTTTCCAAGGTACTATGGCATAGTTAACTTACCTTTCGGTTGGCGCTGAGATTGACTGCTGGGATTTGAAGTGTGACCTGATAGTCTGTGTTTTTGCCCATTTCTTCTGCTAAAAAGTTAGATTCTCTCACTAAAGTGTTGGCCTTGACAATCTGCTCCCTGAGCTTAGAAAGGCTCTGCCGAAAAAGCTCATCCCTGCAAAATACAAAATAACATTCAAATACAACTTACTACACGTTGTAGCACGTAATAACTAAAATACGGAAAAAGATTATTCAATGGCACAGGCAACACAGACAAAAAAGTAATGAGTGTGCAATAACCCATAACAAATAATCAGCAATAAATATGTTTAGTAACATAATTCATTGCTACGTTTTTTTTTAGCATTTCCAAATAAGCCCCTATACTAGAATTTTAAAGCTTTTTTATGCTGAGAAAATATTAAAAATATGTTGTAATCTTGTTCTAAAGTAAACTTTGTTAAAGTACCTAACAGAACAGGAGGAGATACACTCAAGCACAAAAAGTAACAGCCTAGCATTTTCACACTTTAATATATAAAATGTGCATGATTTTCTAAAATGTGACATATTTAGGTCAGGAGATGCCATCTGTATTGTTTAGTATTTGTTGCCTTAAGTGTCCATATGTGGCACTATAAATCTGGCATCAATGTCACAGTCAAATAGCACTGGATAGAGTGTAGACATGATTTTTAATGACTAGTAATTGCCATGAGACACAAAAGACTTTGAATGTATTTATAGCTTGCATTATCCATATTGCGTAAATGTAATGCATCGTCAGAGTTTGTAAACCTTCAAAGTGGAACAAAAAAAGTATGCTAAATTCTTATGTATATTAACGCATCTTGGCGAATGTTCCATACTTGTTTAGAGAGCTGTTCTATACTATAAGTACAGGAAAAATACCATGGCTAGTGGCTATCACAGTGATAGTTATAACTAAATAAAATGTGACCCTATAGCAAAATCATCAAAGCAATTCTGTGCTTTGGCCATGTAGAGCAAAGCAACAGGTTCACTGTCCATAATTCTTAAAGGGTACCTTGACTGAAAGAAGGTTGAGAAACACTATTCTAGTCTAGTCCTTTTTTTAACAAGATATTTTTATTAAAGAAAAGGATTCTTCAATGTCTGCAATATGTGGTTACAGAAAAAGAGAAGAACCGCAGACATGGCCTACAGTATCTGGGGAACTGAAGTGCAGCCTTCAATCTACCGATTATGGAAAAGCATACAAAAACTTCAAATGTAACCAGAGTACAGCATGTTAGTAACCTGATGTTACATAAGGAAAGTGTTAAAGAAAAAAAAAGGAAGAAAGACAAGCAATAAAGGATGCTTTTGATGCTTAAAGGAGTCATGGCCTGAGTTCTCATTATTTTACCAAACACATTTACCAGAAGAAATGAATGAAGAAAGATCAGTTCAGCTATCCATTCTAGGGGCTTTAACCCTTTCACTGCCAGATCCTGCGCTCTACTTTAAACTCAGGTGGGCAGACAATTTTTGCTATATTTTTTTTTTTTTGCATTATTTTAGGCCTCAGTCACACGGTCACAAAAGGCCACCAAGGTGGCAGCAAAAGGTTATTGCCCTAAAAGTTTGATTATTACTAAGGCAGGTGGTGCAAGGGTAGGGTTATGAAGCTATCCACGCCAGATGTTTTCACATTTTTAAGAGTTGCCACTGCGGCCAAATGTTGAGCTTTTTAAGTGTGGGATGGAATTCACACTATCTATCCAGAGATGAGCAGTGGATGGCTGGGAATATAGCAAATGCTGTGCTATTGATTGTTCTCCTCGACAGGTACAGGGTTCTGGTTACTGTAATTCCAAATGAGGGTCATCACAGAGGAACTCCTAAATTCCCAGGAATCTTTGGGGTCAGAGCAGCATTGAAAATTAAATCTTCTAGTGCCTAACAAATCATGAGTTTCAAAAACATGTCCCCATGTCCTAACGGAAATTTCTACAAAGAAAGTGATACAACTTTGAAGAAATCCAGAATATTTTATGCAATTAGAATAACTGTTTAGGAGTGTTAAGGAGTGAGTGGTCAGCATCTGAGATACTCTTTGCAATGCTTCGAGCACTGCTCGCCTCTAAGTCCAATGTCCATTTTTCTTAAGTGAGCTATAAGTGAAATCAGTTCCACTTTATGCTTTATGTAATGTTACTGTAGGTCTGTAAGTTTCTGTGGACTATTAAGGACATGATAAAGTTCTAGTTATCTAAAAAAAAAAAAAAAAAAAACATATACCTTTTGGATTGGGGATGACACAGGTTTCCGTGTTCCCCTAGCTCATGGATGTCAAGCTTAATGTCACCGCAGGCCGCATTAGCATTGTAGTCACCCTCAAAGGGCCAGTTGTATCTATAAGACTAGATGTCCAGAGCATCCCCCACCCCCACATCAGAAGTCAAGAGTCCCCCAATCTCTCTTACAGTGCACCCCCCCCTTTTGCTGCCGGAAAGAATCTGGAGGTGGCGCTAGAAAGAAAAAAGTGCAGGGTCTGGAGGGGGACCAGAGGAGAGCTGGAGTCAGCTGCCAGAGTCTGCTAAATCCTGACACTAGGGAAGATGGAGATGAGGGTGTTCTGCCACTGCACAGAGAGGTGCAGGATCTGTAGGAGGAGTTCTTACATCCTCCCTGCTGCTAGTTGCTGAGACGGGAGGTGCCGGGAGACAAATCTCTCCGCAGCTGCACAGGGAAGTGCAGGATCTGGCAGAGGAGTTCTGTCCTGCTCTCTGCTGTGCTGACCTCTGCTGAGTTGGTCTTCTTGCTGTCCAATGATACTGCCTTGGTGTCCAGTAAGTGGCATGACAGTGGGATGACATTGCTAGAGTTCGGCTAGGAGGTGTTGGAAAATCAAGCTCAAGTAATAAAGGGAAAATTAACCAGATAGGCACAAAGGCATTTCTGTTCAACAACAGAAACAGGCAACTAGGAGACTAGGATTGCCTTAACGTGCTCTGTAGGTGTATGCATCACATTTAGGCTTTGTACCCACATACAGTAAGTGAGGGACCAAAATTAACACACTGTCTATGTCGTCAGCATTTTAGTTTTCCACATTACACTTTAACACACTCCCCCCCCCCCCCCACTCTAGTTATATCTGAATAATTGAATCTAACCTCTCCTCTGCCCACATGTTCATCTTCTGCTGTACTGTTTGAGAGGTGTAGGAGAGGCGCTCGTTGCTGTGCTGGTGTTGTCTTTCTGGGGAAAGCTGCTGTCGTAGCTGTTCTAGCTCTCTCTCATACATAAGCCGCTGTTCTTCCAGAGCATTTCTTTTCTCCTCCAAATACTGCTTCTCCAGGACTTGGACAACAGTATGGACAGGATCTGCAGAAACATACCATTGGTAAAAATCTAGCACTAGCACAGTCCTTATCACTTGCTATGCGTAAAAGTATTTTCAAGAAAGGAAACTGAAACTTTAAAATATATATATATACATTTAAAGCTCTCACTTCATACAAAATTTAAATATGGGTAAACAAATAAAAAGCACAATAACAAGCATGTTAAGTCATATGTCAATAAAACAAAGTATCATCATATATGCAAGCCATGCTGTACATGACAAGAAATTAAAAGAAGTCTTGTGCAACATTCAAAAGCAGGAATTGGGAATGGGTGAAAAAGCAACATTAGATAGCCGTATAGCCTCATAAGTACACAAGCTTGCTGGGTACGTGGCATGTTTTATTTCTTCTAGGCCCCCAAACAATTCTTGAGGTTAATATGGTTACATCCAATAGAGTGCACCACAGGTTATTTTAATTTTAGAGATCATCTAGCTCTATTCTGAGCATACAAAATTTGTCTAGTTTATGTAGCTGTCATAAATATAATTTACGTTTCGGTAGAACTATTCTATATTGCCCAACTGTCACCAGTCATCTTTAACGTTTTTTCTACATCTATCATTTTTCCTATTCCTAGTAAGGGTTTAAATCTGATTTGTAAGTGGGGCGTGACACTGTACCATTTTTACTTTACACAGTTAATAAACAAGACTATTTGTTTGCCTATTGAAATATAAAAGCTCTTTACATTGGCATGAAGACCCATCATTGAGGGCTGTCAAAGTCATCTTAGAATTGTGGGTTGAAGTGCACACACCTTTGTGCCAATATAAGGAGTATATAAAATGAACAAAACAGTATAACAATGTATCATAATGCTAAATGCAAGTTCAACCTAAGAAGGCTGTAGAATGGCAAATATCTCTTGAGTCAGGAAATATCTGCTCATTCTCTAAAACGTTGCCATGACTTGTCACAATACTTACCCAAAAATGTACAGCAGTGCATATGCGGTATCCTTTCCTTTGCTGCATAACAGAAGTGAATATTGAGCCAACTCCCAAAGACATTTTCCAACAAGCTAAAAAATCTCCCCGTACGATGAGTGCCTAGCCATGTCACCCGTCACCCCCTTCAAGTTAAGGAATAACTTGATGACTGCAAGCAATGGTTGAAATTAGATTTTACATGTACAATGTATATATTAGGCCATCTATGGCTACCTGTAGAGGTTGTCAGTCCTATCTTACAGAACTAGGCACTCTTTACATGACATTTTACATAAATTCTCTGCTTGTGGTCCAGAGGGGCAAAAAATTATGTGAAAAGCTTGAACTGAACAATAAGATATGTGTTGAGGAGAAAACTGTTGTCATGCTCTTATCTTGGTCATAAACACATGGCAACTTTATTTGTGGGAATATTTAAGAGAATAATACCTATTCAAGGGAATTCATAAAGAGTGTCTATGACCCTATGTCTCCACACAACAAAGGTCGGTGACATTTTAACTGGTAGAAACAGGTACAATAACTGCATGCAAAGGAGCACTGAAACATACGGACAGTCCATCCTCAGTGCAGTGTCACACAGGCAATGCAGCGTTGATCAGTTTTGTGGATGGGTGGGTGGTGCCTGATGGAGAAGCGAAGGTATTAGATCTATATAAGGTCTGCACCTCTTGCGATTGACAGCAGGCAAATAGATTGCAATAGACTATTGGCTTATTGGCTATAGAATCTGCTCAATGCTTGCTTTCAATCACAAGGAGAAAGCGGACCTGAAAGGGAACAAGTGTCTCTCTATTACCCCATCAGGCTCCACCCAATGTTAGCATCTCTGGTTGCTAGGTGGCTGTCAGCTGTAAAGCCCACAGCATTCCTAACAATTAGTGACAGGTGAAGTGGTAAAAATGCTGCCTGCTACACAGCGTACAGAGACAGACATTGTGGCCGTCTCTGTACGCCGACTTACATTTGGTCTTAATTACCTTTAGTTTCCTTATCTGTGAAATGGATGTAATTATTTTTTGAATTTGGTGCAGTCATATTGCCACTTTGTACAACTGGAACTATTGGGAACTACTTGAGTCTGCTCAATGTGTCAGTAAAGCCACCAGGAATTTTTGAATATGGCAAAGGCAATTTTAAACTGCCATAACAGCAGAAAAATGTCATTAGGGCTTTATTTAATTCCCAGCTATTTAGTTCAAATAATGCATCAACATACATTTTTATAGTTTTTCTGCAATCTGTGCTTATCAAATTTAAGCCAAGAGCCTCTAATAACACAATAACTATCAATACAATATGCACAGCGCCCAAGCAGTCAAACCAGGCCCATGCACAATTCAACATTAGACCTTTGTGCCAGCCATGGTACAAGTAGTCGATGATCTCGCTCCACCAGGCAGGAGGGAAGATCCTGTAGAAGGATTCCCACATAGAAGAGGTCCAGCAGTTCTCGGTTACATGATGTGTTCCAATCACTTCTTCCTCAGCACAAAATCAGACCAGTCATATACTGATTTTTTTTAGTATTAAAAAAAAGTACTGCTTTTTACAATGGACATATAGATACATATTTTATACACCTTTACAGAGGTAAAACTTCTATTTCCTCACCAATTAGATTTATTAATTTTAATCTTTTATGTGTTTTTATCCTATAGATTAATATAAAAAAAAAAGCAACTGAGAGGTAGGTCAATCAACACAATCTCATATGTCTGAGTTTATTGTACAAGCAGGGAAGTGGTGTGTAGAAAGTGGGAGAAGCTTAATGTCATAAAGCAGCCCTTGGGAAAGCTGCTGGCCAGAATAAGCAGATCTGGCTTAAACACCACTGTTGAAAGCCTGCTGAACTCTGAATGGGAGCACTGACATGGGGTTTAGGCTGTGATGGGTGTCTGTGCTGTGTGTTAAAAAGTTATGTATATGTTATATACAGTATGCCAGGCTCCTCATCATAGTATGATCATTTTAAAAGAAAAAAGGGCACCAATTTGTTACCTGGTATAGTCAACACAGGAAGCCTACTGGACTTGCAGAAATCAGAGTAATGGATAACAAACTTCCTAAGACTGTGCTTTAAAGCTGAACTTTGAAAGTATGATCTTTATTGCATAATTAGATTGGTCCAGTTTGGACTAATGTAAGTATGCATATCTCATATCGGAGTGGCAGCGGTGGAAGCAAACAATCACTGTAGTACTCTGAGCTATTACAGTGATAGCTGCAATCTTCCGAGTCCTGTTAAAGAAACTGTCCTTCTGCACACTGACCTCAGGGGGTCACTGGCTCTGCATTGCCACTATTTATGGAAGGCCTTGTGTTTTTTTCAATGAATAGGTATTTTCCGATTAGACAAGCTGGAAATTGTAAGATCTGTATGCCTCCTCTCTACCTCGAATAACCATAAACATACAAGATACATGGTTATTCTTATTAAATCTTTGTGTGCTTTGTGTATTTGTTCTAAACCTCTGTAATAGTGTAATGTGAAACTTTGCCTTTATTCAGGGGCTTTCTTTAATTTGCCGGGTGACCATTGTTGTAATTGCCCTCTGTAGCTTTTAACAGCCAGCATGTAGTGGTGAGCCTGCTCGTTCCCTCCGACATCTCTGCTTTCTGCACAGGCTATGTACAGCCCAGTGATAATGTTGCTGCTATGTTTACAAGGTAATAGGCTTTGCGGCATTTGGTGCACACAAAGATGATTTTTATCCTTTGTGGATCTTACATAATTGGTTCTGCTGAGGAGCACCACTGGTGGCTGGCATCATTGGACCCTCTGGGAAAGTGCTAGCTACATGGTGATGAGTTATTGTGCATGAGAACAATCTGCCCTTGAACCAGAATCAATTCTAGCAAGCAGATAATATCAACCTCCAAGGCTGGATAGGATCTTCTGAGAGAGATAAGGATCTGAGAGGTTTCCATTAATGAAATACTGAAAACTATAACCACAGGGAATACACACTTACAGAAAGGAGTGGTGCAAATATTTTGCAATATTCAAAGAAATTTTATTTACAAGGAAATAAGCACATATTTTAAATCTATTCCCTAGCAGCAGAAAATCATGTCACTTCTCTAGTAGCTTCTGGCTTAGAGCCTAAATTACTAACCATTGCTGTTCAAAGCCTTCATTATCACTTCCATCTGTGCAAATTCATAATTATAGTCTGGTTCTGATGAAGCTTCACTTGTCGCATCCAGATCAGTTTCAGTATTACTAGCTTCTTTCTCAAACTCCTTCAGCCAGTCTTTTCGTTTCCTGTTTGGCAGGTTCAGCCTGATGACATATTACAAATGGTAGATTATAATGAATATCCATCTACATCATAAACCATAGAATGATATGTGACCATAGCTACCTGAAGAAATGGTTGTTTCCCCAAAGGATTCTGTCTCCGTGCCACAAGGGGGTTGTGAGGCATATCTGCACCCCATTTACACATGTCCTACAGAAAATAGGACACATGGCTTAATAAAATTGGCATTGCTTTCATGTAAAGAAAAGAGGAAAATATAAACCTTACAAATGTATGATTTATTTGTTATAATTGCCAATATACTGTACTTCGAATAACCTTACAGAGAACATGTATGCATTCACCCCAGTTGCTGCCCTTGCAGGAACTGACAATGTTAGGTCCCTAAGACATATATACATGAATGTCCCCATGGTGTAGGCTTCCAAGGTTTTACCCAGAATGCACTGATCCAGATGCACTTCTTCTATTGTATAAGAAGAGGGTGAAGAGTTGAATAAAGAGCTGATTGAAGGATTCTAAAGTTCAGTAGGAACTGGCTGAGATTCAAACCATGGGCAGGCTGAATGTACCCAAGTTAATCGAATAATCATCTTGGGCACAACCAGCCAGTCAGATTTTACATGCGATTATTGCTAGTGGCTGTTACAGCGGCTAGCAAAAATCACTAGGTTCTCCTGACAACGTAACGGCTCCACGGTAGACATTCCCCCATCAACACAGTGAGTGTTGAAGGAGTAATCAAAGCAATTTTCTTTCCTGCAACCCATGGCCTGCCTTAGTAAAATAATAAACTAGTTAAGTGAAGAGTGATTCCTCTATAAGGGAGAAGACGTCCATTACCTTAGGACACCAAAAAAAAAAAAAAACTGAGAACTCATAGATTGGGGTATGGTTATAGCTGGATGCCCAGGGTGCATATCCTCAAAAGCTTTACCAATGTGCAATCACCTGAGAGTACCAGCCTACACCTAGGGTCTATGAATATCAAACCTGTGACCTGTACACTTAATCCTTTCGCTGCCACCAACATTTTTCGTACGGAGATGACAGCAGGGTTTTTTTTTTTTTACACACACTCCTGGTGGCTACAGCCGAAAGGAGTGTGTGTAACTCCGACAAGCCAGCTGTCAGATGGAAGTGATCCGGCAGCCGTTGACGGATTGCTTCCAAGCACCCCCATTACTGTGTCCCCATGCCATGTTTCCCAGGCTCTGCACACCCGTTGGCAAACCCGGGACTAGCATGGTGGTTGCCGCTGGGTTGAAAGGAAAGAGATCAGCGAGCATCCGTTCGTTAGTTACAGTTACTGACCCGGGTCCCGCCCATCATGGTTGGGGAAGAAACGAATGCAGTTAGATCTGCACTGCATTAATGACATTGGAGGACAGGTGTCAGAACAGGGGTCTTTTAGACCCCTAATTTATCTTTAAAGAGAACTTGTCACTAAGAAAAGGGTTTAGTAAAAAAAGAAGTGTAAAAATAAAAGTTACACCAAAGCACTTAAAATCCCCCTAAAAAACATCCTTACATACGCAAACATAAATGAATGCGTCAGGGCGCTTATGCGCAAATTTTACATATCGCAGCACATGTTGGAGTAAAAGCAATAATTCTAGGCATCATCAATGGAAAATATAGGGTACTGAAGTTTGTCGCTGTTTCACAGGTGTACACAATTTTAAGGTTTGACATGTTGGGTATCAATTTACTCAGCGCAACCTCATCTTTTATTTTTCCCCAAAAATTTGTAATTTATTGCCTTTGCCTTAAAATGAGTTTTATTTTATTTTTTTTACAGAAATGTTGATTTTCATAAACTAATATTGTGCGACATACAAAATTGAAACTACCACTATTTAATTCTTTAGGGTGCCGGTTTTCAGAAAATACAAATTGCTTTGGGGGTTTTATGTAATCCTTAGACCTATAATGATTTTTTAAACGTGTGCAAAAAACGACCGTTGGCAGCAAAAGGGTTAGGACAGCCCTCTTTGCACTAGGGGAGGAGGTTAATGGAGGACTGAACTACCAGGTTATATCTCTGAAGCTGTCACCTGCGGAGCAGAACGGTGAGTAAAACTGCAACACTACTGTGGTGTGGAAGTGGAATTGTCTACGAAATGGGTTGCGGGATTTTATGCACATTTGTAAATTTTTGTTTATTCCACAAGCATAACAACGTCCTTGTTACTATAGGAGATGTTCTTATGAATTTGGGTTCTTGCAGTGTTTTATATATAGTATCTTTTTAAACTAATTCTTTTGTACTGAATAAAATTGATAGTGTTTTTTAATTTTTCCAAAAAAGTCCCATTTACTCTCAAAAGTTTTTGGTTTTATGTTTATTTGGGACAAAGTATGCCTTTTAAAGGATAAGGTCAACATCTATAACATATTACACCCGTATTCCGTTACTGCTGCAGCTGCCGCCACGCCCCGATTGCCTGCTGTGACAGCAAGCGGAGGATCTTCTCACCTGATCTGCTGTCACAATTTAAAAAAGACACAGACTCTGCCCCCCTGACCGCATCATTCATTCACAATGTTCTATGAATAGGAAACTACAAACACCCACAGCCTTTGTGGCTGCCAGCTTGTGCTTCTCAATAAACTACCGATGTTGAGCGCTCAAAGTAGTTAATTGAGGCTTTCTGTCAGTGTGTAACTGCCTGCTCATACCAGGTGCAAACAGACAGCTTTCACAGAGAGTCTGCAGGAGTCCTGCATGCCACCTGTGATCTGCTGATCATGGGTGCAATGCTTTACAGGCTCCAATAAAAAAAAAAAAAATGCACTTTTTTTTACCTGCAAAAAGATGTGCATTTATTATTTATTTTGAAGGGGGGGAACTCATCCTTTAACCCCTGCCCGCCACCACCAGCCCTTTAACTGGATATAAATGCCGGGAGGCAGGCATTTCAATCATGTGACCACTGTGATTGGCAGTCACAGTGGTAACATGATCGGAAAGCTCCCAATCGCAAGTCTGCATTAGGAGCTTTTCGGTATGCAATCAGTACTGTGCTGGGAGCATACAAGGAGTGCACTCTCAGCACAGTAAAGTGTTAACCTAGGCCCACCTGCCAAGAGGCCGCATATACAGTATGTGCCAGGTCGGCAGGAAGTGGTTAAGGAAGAGTTGGTTGGAATCCTTTTGCCTTCTTTATTTTCTTATGATTAGGATAGGTTTGTACTTTAACAGTGGGTGGTGCTTGGAACTTTGGTACCAAAATATAAACTGGAGGGCATGAGAGATATCAAAAATTGAGATATCATTTTGTAGTCTTCCAACCCTTTAATAGCTAGCTAGAATTATATTAATCTGATTACAATTTTCAATGTTTCAATACAATTTTTAAATATTTGATAAACTTCCAAGTTATTTCACTTTCAAAATAATGGATATAATACACATTTTTAAAATTGATTATAGAAAACAAAATACATGATAGCATTGCAATAGTAATACAATTTGAAAAGAGAAATCAGAAATCAGCCCACACAGCAACTGTAGCTATTATTTTTCTGTGTGCTAGTCAGAGGCAGTACAAAGTGCAGAAATGTTCTCCAGGAGGAGAGATAGAATTCTGTTTATATGTGATTTTCTGTCAGCAAAAAACAGTATGCAGGTTGGTAAAGACATGTCTACAGCTCAATTTAAAAAAATGTCACAAAGAAAATATGTAGTTATAGAAAATAATAGTGTGTAGCATAAGAAAAAGGGTCAACATGCTAGGCAGAAAAAAAAAAAAAAAACAGGTCTAGTGCAGCATCCCACTCATGACACGTGGGAACTGCAAATGTATTATTTCTTTGTCATTGCTAAATTTTGCATGTGCATTGCTACACCTGTTTAATCCCTGTTCATAGGCTGGTCAAGTGTGCTTCATACTTCCCACCACAAGATGGGGATAGCACCACCCTGGGATATCTATCCCAGCTCAGGTTTATCTGTGGTCAGTGTTCAGTTCAGGAAGTGTGTGTGGAGAAGCACCATGTAGAGGTTAGTGAAGGTCAGTCCAGAGAAGGGACAAATTGGAACTGCTAAAATCAAAGGGTAAAAGCCACCAAACGGCAGCAAGACCTTTGAGAATAAAGGTGAAGGATTTCTTAGCCACTGGCAAGCTCACCAATGTCACTGGATTCAAAAGGGATCACAAACAAGTAAGCATTATATTGAACCACAGCCTGAGTCCAGGATTACTAAAGCCTATTAACAGTGGATCAGCAAAATTCCTCTATTTACCCAGAGACTGTATTCTAACTGGATGTTTGTACTGCAACCAAAACCAGTCACAGTAAAAGTTGTGAGTTGTATCCTACCACTGTCTACATCATTCTTCACTATTGCTATTACAACTGGTTGTACCACCATTAACGGTACTGGCGTCACGACAAATACCACCAAGGGACCCAGCCACCACCAGCACTCTAAACACCCCTGTCATCACGGGCACCTCAACCACCATCTTGGCTGGCGTTTCCCTATCACAGAGCGTGCCCCGGAGGATTTCGTGCTGTCTTCCTCTTCACTGTGCGACCCGCCCAGGGAGGCTTTCTGCTAACCGTGAGTAAACCGATGAAATGTATTATTGCTGTCTCTCATCGGCCAACCGTGCACCTCACGTGTCGCCCCTGCGGTTCTGGCTCGTCGCATAAAAATTTGGCGTCACAAACAGGATATTAACCCCTGCGCCTTATCTAAAAGACTGTCGCATCAGAATAAGCCCCTTTGCTTTATTGAGAGACTGTTTACTTATTGCACACTGTGTGGGGCCACAGAACTGTTTAAACTGTTTCAAAGTCGCATGGAAGTGTTATCCCAGTTATCAGCATAAAAATCGCAGCATCCAAAGTGAGAAAATCAGAAATCTGTGTGTCAACAAAACTGCTTGCTGTATTCGAATTGACTGTTTCTATTCACTTAAAATGGCTGCCGGAGACCTTCATGTTTAAATATTTCTGCGCCATCACTGTGGATAAGTTAGTGACACCCCCTGCAGAGCGGGAAAGTTTGGTGCCACCCATTTATGCAAAATTGTCCAGCCAGCCCGCCTTACCTTTGCTGTGTCAATCCTGGGAGGAGAGTGTGACAAGCGCACGCCCCAGAAGTCACGAGACTTTGCATGCGAGCAAAAGAGAAAATAATCGCATTGCTTGCCGTCCGAGCAGTAATCGCAACCTGTCATTTGCCTCTACTAACTATAAGCAGCACTAATAGCAGGAACTCTGCCAGAGACCCAAAATCAACATTGCTGCAGCATTGTATTAAGCAGGCGTTAAATTCTTAAAGGGCCATACACCCGCAAGACAGCGGTCGCCCATAGCAACGCCGCACAAAAAGTGTCTAAAAACGCATTTGACTTACCTAACTATAATTCACCTGCTGTCACCATGTCTGTGCATGAAGAGGACATGCAGCCTGACCTCAGCGGACCCCCTGCAGCAGCTGCAGTCAGTCCCAGTACAATACCAACCGCTGCAGCACCAAGCTTAATGCCTTTAACCATGCCTTATTATTTTGGGGCCCCCTGGTTCCCACGATATTCTGGAGAAATTCATACTTTAAGGGACTTTAAAGAAAAAATTCTTGCTGTGTTCAGATTGTACCCTGTATCCTCAGAGCAACAGATGGAGATTCTTCTTGCGCAATTGGAAGGAGCTGCGCTTAGAGAAGTGAAATCTTGGCCGAACTCAGAGAGAAAGACCATGGAGCAGATTTTTGAACGTCTCTACACCACCTTTGAACCCAGAACCGTGTCAGAGGTCAAGATGAGGTTCTTCAGCAAGAAACAGCAATCTGGTGAGTCACTCAGAGACTTTGCATTATCTTTGCAGGAATCCCTTAGAGCTGTTGTCCAAGTAGACCCCCGTGAGGCAGAGAATCAGGACAAAACCCTGAAAGAACAATTTATTGAAGGCGTCCATACAGACAATCTAAAGAGCCAATTAAGAATGTTAGCCGCCCAACATCCAGGAGCTACCTTCTTAGATTTTAAAGAATTAGCTATCAGCATACTGGGAAAAAGCCCACCAACAGAACCTGTTAGATCTGTTGAAGTGCCTGTATCACAGCTGGTTACCCCTGTAAAGTCTTTACCTATAGTCAGTCAGGCAACCCAAGCTCCAGTTCCTGACGCAGTTGCTGCCTTGACTGAGCAAGTCCATTTCCTGACTAAAAGTCTGGAGAAAGTCCACCAAAAGTTGGAACAATGGGAGAAACCATTAATGCTAGAGGATGAGAAACCTGTGTCCAGAAGACTCTTCCCCTCTAATTATAGAGAGACTTATTCCAGAAATTCTGGCGGACGCCCCCCTGATCGCAATAGTACCCCTAAGCGGCCTATCTGCACGTACTGTCACAAACTAGGCCATACAGAAGCAACCTGCTGGCAGTTAAACGGGAAACCCCCGAGGCCAAGGACCACCCCTCGGGAGGTAAACCAATAGGTCCAGAAGATCCCCACTGGATGCCAAGATACATTGGATCCCGTCCTGAAGTGGCACTTCAAATAAATGGAGTTCCTTTTGTTGCCCTAGTTGACACCGGATCCCAAGTCACCACCATCCAACAAGCAGCCTTTGAAAAATACTGGGATCAAAATCAGCTTACCCAGCCTCCAGAATCCTGGCTGAGTCTCATAGCCAGTAACGGCAAACCCGTACCAGTCCATGGTTATTGGGAACCTACCATTCAAATAGGAGGAACTACACTACCTCGACAAGGCCTTATTGTGGTACAAGTCAGAGACAATAACCCTAACCCTCCAATAGTCCTAGGAATGAATGTCCTCAGGAACTGTTATGTTGAGATGCTAGAAGCCTTGCACCAGTTAGTGCCTACTGCCTCTCCTGATTCTAAGAAGGTGATCCAACAAACCATCCGTGTACTAAATGCGCAACAGAGATTCGCCAACGAAAAAGGAGAAATTTGCTGTGCCCGCATCCGAGATAAGCAACCTGTGATCCTCAAACCCAACACCGAAACTCTTCTGTGGTGCCGAGCTGTAGTCGGAATTCAAGGTCAAGACTACCAAGCCCTGGTAGAGCCTGTTGTTTTGGAAGACTATCCTCTAGTTAGAGCTGCAAGAAGCCTAGTAACCGTCTCTGAAGGTAAAGTGCCTATTCGACTCCTAAACTTGAGTGATAGCAGTGTAACACTAACAAAACACCATCCTATTGCACAGCTAATCCAAGTCACTTTTCAAGATGTCATCAGTGTGGCTACAGCTACCACAGAGCAAATTACCAAGAGCCAGAACCCACAGGACCAAAATGTAAACACATCCTGGTGGAAAGAACTTCATGTGGGAGATGCTTCCACACCAGCAAACCAAATTGAGGGAGTACTAAAAATTGTGAAGGAGCTTCACCGTGCCTTCAGTAAGCATTCTACAGACTATGGAGAAGTGGATATCATCAAGCACTCCATCCCTACAGGTTCACACTCACCGATCAAGGAAAGATATCGGCCTATACCACCAACTATGTACCAATCCGTAAAGCAAATGATCCAAGAGATGAAGGACTCCAATGTCATTAGAGACAGCCATAGTCCATGGGCTGCACCTCTAGTTCTTGTCCGTAAAAAGGATGGTAACATCAGATTCTGTGTGGATTACAGAAAAATTAACCAAATCACCCACAAGGATGCTTACCCTTTACCACGAATAGAGGAATCTTTGACAGCTTTAGGATCTTCAGCCTACTTCTCTACCCTTGATTTAACCAGTGGATACTGGCAAGTACCAATGGCACCTGAAGATCGTGAGAAGACTGCATTTACCACCCCTATGGGCCTATTTGAGTTCAACTGCATGCCTTTTGGACTTTGCAATGCGCCCGGAACTTTTCAAAGATTAATGGAGCGTTGCTTAGGACACAAAAATTTCGAAACCGTCCTGTTGTACTTAGACGATGTCATCATCTACTCCAAATCTTATGAAGATCACTTGAAACATTTGGCCGAAGTTTTTCAAGTCCTCATTAAACATGGACTCAAAGTCAAACCATCTAAGTGCTATCTACTGAAGTCAGAAGTCAAATACTTAGGGCATATTGTAAGCTCTGAAGGTGTTAAACCGGATCCAGAGAAGATAGCCGCAGTCCGAAATTGGCCTACTCCTACTACAGTGAAAGAAGTGAGGAGTTTTCTCAGTTTCGCAGGATACTACAGGCGCTTTATTCCTCATTTTGCCCAAATTGCGGGGCCAATATTAGAACTTCTGAGAGGACATCCTAAGAGGTACCAAAAGTCTCCAATACCAGTTGAATGGAACACAGAAAGAGAAATTGCCTTCCAGCTCCTGAAGAAGCAGTTGACAGAACCACCAATCCTAGGCTATCCAGATTACCAGCAGCCATTTCATCTTTACACAGATGCTAGTAAGAAAGGTCTGGAAGCTGTCCTGTCGCAAGTACAAGAAGGTAAAGAAAGAGTTATTTCCTACGCTAGTAGATCTTAGAGGTACTGAAAGAAACGACCAAAACTATAGTTCCTTCAAATTGGAATTCCTCGCACTCGTGTGGGCTGTTACAGAAAAATTTAAAGATTACCTTGCCGCAACACCATTTGTGGCCTTCACAGATAACAACCCGCTAGCACATCTTAATACCGCTAAGTTGGGAGCATTGGAACAAAGATGGGCCTCACGCCTAGCTAACTACGATTTCACCATAAAATACAGAACAGGAAAAGCAAATGAAAATGCGGATGCATTATCCCGTTTGCCTACCCAAGAAGACCCTACTACACAGGAAGATGTTTGGGAAGAGGTAGAAATGCCAGCTTTTTACAAAAATTTGCCCAACAAGACATTATCACCATCAAAGGAAGAAAAGTCCTTAACCTTCAACAACAAGTGGATCCAAGATCCCAAGTGGACAAAGAAAGGTGGATCAAGCTGCAAAATGAAAGCAGAGTGTTGGGAGAACTGCAAGATTTCTTCACCAGCGGAAGAACACCTGAAAGAATTTGCAGAAGAAATGCTGATCCAGAATTGTCAAAACTGTGGAGACACAGAAAACATCTCTTCCTACAGAATGGCCTACTATTAAGAAGAACTTTAGACCCAATTACCTGGGATCGTCTATACCAAATCTTAATACCACGCCGAGATGCAAGAATCATTCTTGAAATGTATCATGATCAATCGGGACACTTTGGTGTGCAGAAGACAGAAGCCACCATCCGTAGAAGATTCTACTGGATTGGGATGAGAGGAGACATTGAAAAGTGGTGTCGCGAATGTTCCACCTGTGCTGTTGGAAGAAATGAAAAACATGACCAAAAAGCACCCTTACATCCCATTGTAAGCAGAACACCGCTAGAAATAGTTGCAATTGACCATGTGAAGCTGGAACCAAGTCGCTCAGGTTACACATACGCCATGACCATCATTGATCATTATACCAAATTTGTTGTAGCCGTACCTGTCAAGGACTTGACTGCTAAGACAACTGCAGATGCCTTCTGGAAACATTTCCTATTGCCATATGGATGCCCAGAAAAAATCCTTACAGATCAGGGATCTGCCTTTGAGTCGAAACTCTTCAAAGAACTGTGTACACTTCACAATTGTCAGAAAATCAGGACCACAGCCTACCACCCCCAAGGGAATGGACTTTGCGAGAAAATGAACCAAACTTTAATTGAGATGTTAAGAGCAGTACCACCTGCTACAAGAAATGATTGGCCTACTCTATTGCCTCAATTGATGTACACCTACAATAACACCATTCACTGTTCTACTGGGTATACACCTTACTATCTCATGTTTGGCCGACAAGGTAAACTACCTGCTGACCATACTTTGGGCGTACAAGTGCCTGATGCAATCAACCCTCTACCAAAGACTGATTGGGTGAGTGAGCACCAAAGACGTCTAATTGATGCACAAGAAATTGTTCAAAATCGCATGGAACATGCTCATGAAAAGCAACAAAAAGATTATAACCAATCTGCCAAAGCAGAACCTCTCAAAATTGGTGACCATGTATGGTTAAAAAATGACCATCGCACCAGCAAGTTAGATAGCAAATGGGAGAGAGAACCTTACATCATTACAGCTATTCTCAGTTCAGAGACTCATACTTATGAGATCACTAAAGAAAACAAATCACGTGTAGTACATCGCAATCGCCTTAAGTTATGTCTCAAGGAAAGTACTCAAGAAGAAACTCTTCAAGAAGAAACTGTCCAAGAGGAAACACAATCCATAGAACCAGAGCCTACAAAATCATCTGATTCAGAGAATCCACTACAGTCTTTTGGAAAAGCATTATTAGACTCTGATCCTTTACAATGGTTCCTTACACCGTGGCTCAATATCTTAGTGCCTGCCAAGACCAATACAACCGCACTTCAACCAGAGGAGCTATCTCAAGAAGTGTCTACTACAGCTCAAGAGATACCAAGTTCCCTTGAAACAAGGCCTGTAGAAACTCAGCCGCTACGAAGATCCGACAGGACTACAAGAGGACAACCACCTGTCCGTTATAAGGATTTCCTACACCAGCAGCCAAGAAGACAACTACCAACCCTGCCATCTCATCGTTAAATGCATCCTTACATTGTCTGAAGTTCCAAAGTGAGAAGAAGACTTACTTGTGATATCATGTTTATTTCCTTTAAAGGACTTTTTAAAAGGACTACTTACCTACTGTTTTGCAACGTTCAAGCCTGCACCCGGAGATAGACTTTCACGTACCTAAGCCTCCGTGATATTCGTCTGTTGACATTTTCCTGTGCCCAGGGAACGGACTCATACCCTGTGAGCCTCCTGAGATGTTATTTTTGTTTTGTTTTTCCTTTTTCCATCTCATCGTGGACTATTCTGGTTTTGCCATACATCACCAGTCTTCAGAGGAAAAGCTACACCCCTTTTTTGTCACCCTTTTGACACATTTTGTTGTTGCCTGAGATATGTTTGCCTAACCCATTTTACTTTCAGATACAAGAAGTACAAGAATGGGGTTATGTTGTTATTTCCTATGCATGCATGCTTTTCCCTTTCTCTTATATCTTACAGGAAGACACAACATCGAGTCAAAAGTGTGTCGAGGTCGACACACGTTTTACCATGGGGGTATGCAGCATCCCACTCATGACACGTGGGAACTGCAAATGTATTATTTCTTTGTCATTGCTATATTTTGCATGTGCATTGCTACACCTGTTTAATCCTTGTTCATAGGCTGGTCAAGTGTGCTTCATACTTCCCACCACAAGATGGGGATAGCACCACCCTGGGATATCTATCCCAGCTCAGGTTTATCTGTGGTCAGTGTTCAGTTCAGGAAGTGTGTGTGGAGAAGCACCATGTAGAGGTTAGTGAAGGTCAGTCCAGAGAAGGGACAAATTGGAACTGCTAAAATCAAAGGGTAAAAGCCACCAAACGGCAGCAAGACCTTTGAGAATAAAGGTGAAGGATTTCTTAGCCACTGGCAAGCTCACCAATGTCACTGGATTCAAAAGGGATCACAAACAAGTAAGCATTATATTGAACCACAGCCTGAGTCCAGGATTACTAAAGCCTATTAACAGTGGATCAGCAAAATTCCTCTATTTACCCAGAGACTGTATTCTAACTGGATGTTTGTACTGCAACCAAAACCAGTCACAGTAAAAGTTGTGAGTTGTATCCTACCACTGTCTACCTCATTCTTCACTATTGCTATTACAACTGGTTGTACCACCATTAACGGTACTGGCATCACGACAAATACCACCAAGGGACCCAGCCACCACCAGCACTCTAAACACCCCTGTCATCACGGGCACCTCAACCACCATCTTGGCTGGCGTTTCCCTATCACAGAGCGTGCCCCGGAGGATTTCGTGCTGTCTTCCTCTTCACTGTGCGACCCGCCCAGGGAGGCTTTCTGCTAACCGTGAGTAAACCGATGAAATGTATTATTGCTGTCTCTCATCGGCCAACCGTGCACCTCACGTGTCGCCCCTGCGGTTCTGGCTCGTCGCACTAGGACCTAACTATATTTACAGGAAAATCCCTTTTTACTAACACATCCCACAACATACAGAACCATACTGATATCATGAGGTTTGAGTTCACTTGTCTTTCTTGAGTAAGTGCTCATAATGCACTTAAACAGTCAGTCCAATAAAAACAATACCTGGGGACTTGATCGGGGGGGCTATCCACACTTGGGATTAGGTGCTTCAACCTCCCTGTTAGATTTTTAGTTTGTGTATATTATGAAAAATGAAACAGACGATATTGGAACATGTGACGATGGGTGGCAACTCCAAAATATAGTAAACAATTATTTTTTTAAGCCTTTACTCTCACAACTGGCAATACCAAACCCATGAGAAGCCAGTGGCTGACACAGCCCATCAGATTCCATCTTTAACCAAAATAACACTTTTGGGCCAACTGACTCTTTAGGCACATTTTTTGAAATGTGCTTATTGCTTCAACTATGAAATAAGTAACAAAACATGCAATTGATTTAGCAATGAGTTATTTTAATTGAGGCTGGGTTCACTTCTCCGTGCGAAGGGGCTCACAGCAGGGGTCCGATGCGTCCCTCCCTGTTCACCGTTTTAGGTCCGATTTCGGTCCGAATTTTTGGCTGAAATTTTTGACCTGAAACGTACCAGGAGATGCACAGGACTCCTGTACAATTTGCTCTGCAGCTGTCTCATAGCTGTGTGCACTGGCTCCATTGAGAGCAAGTCACAGGCTCCTAACATGCGAATTGGATGTGGGGAAACCATACCCAATTTGCATAAGTGTGAACCCAGGCTTAAAGTTACTCTTTAAAGAGGTTGTAAACCTCCAAAAAAAAAAAGTTAAAAAAATAAAAACCTGAAAGACAAAAGGCATAATGAGCTAGTATGCATCGCATAATAGCTAATTATGAAATACTTGCCATAGAACTACCCCCCCCCACAGCCTCGCCCGCTCACCGCTGACAAGGCTGACATGTTCACCAGTCTTCCTTCCAGGTTCGCATCCTCCAGCCATCTGATTGGCTGGAGCTGCGATGACGTCACTTCCGTGCATGCTCGCGCCGCGCGGGAGCTTCCGTTCACGACACAGGGCTCTAAAGGAACGGCACGGGCGGCTGTTCCTTCAAAGCGCATGCGCCAGTGATGTCACTGGCTGCATGTAAGGTAAATATCTCCTAGACGGTGCAGATTTAGGAGATATTTACAGTACCTATAGGTAAGCCTTATCATAGGCTTACCTATAGGTACAAGTTACAGAGGAAGCTTTACTTCCCCTTTAATCTTTTTTTTTCTTAAAGGAGGAATGTGTCACAGCTTTACCTATGAGGCTTCCAAATAAAAAAAAGTCCCCTGATCATTATTTAATTACTTAGGAAATACTGCCTCTTAACAGTACAAGAGGCAGCCTTTCCAGTTGAGAAGACCGTTCACCCATCCGACACTGTTTCCTAAATGCTACTGCTAGTTTCTCAGGGTGCACCTATATCACATAGGGTACCCTGCAGATTCTTCTTCCCTGCACTACTAGAAAAAAAAACAATAAGGGAGACATCTTTACACTAAAATTTAGGACTGGGCTAATTGGGCCTTAGTAAACATTTAATGCACGGATCTAATGAATACACCACATGCTTGTTATTTTTTTTATCCTAACATTTTACTAGCTACTAACTGGTATTTATACAGTGAGTTTGTATGAGGTGTCTATTGAGGAGAGCAGGAAAGGAAGCCTATTGTGGTGGTGAGAAAAAAACACATGGCATTTACGATGTTCTAATAGGAGATGTTCTTTTGAGTTTGGGTTCTTGCAGTATGTTTTTTATATAATAACTTTTTAAACTAATTATTTTATACTGAATAAAATTGATAATGTTTTTGAACTTTTACAAAATTATAGACTACTTCTATACCTTAAAAGTCACATTTACTTTCAAACGTTTTGCTTTTATGTTTATTTGGGACAAAACCCTTTAAAGGCATACCTTCTATAACATGTTACACCCGTATTCAGTTACTGCAGCAGCTGCAGCCCGGCCCCGTCTCCCTGCTGTGACAGCCGGCTGAGGATCTTCTCATCTGGCCTGCTGTCAATATTTAATAAAGAAATGGGCTCTGCCCCCCTGACCACATCATTCATTCACAGGGTTCTGAGAATGGGAAACTACCCACCGCCTTTGTGTCTGCCGGCTTGTGGTTCTCAATGAACTACTAGGGTGATGTTGAGCGCTCTAGGTAGTTCATTGAGGCTTCCTGTCGGTGTGTAACTGCCTGCTTATACAAGGTACGAGCAGACAGCTTCCAAAGAGTCTTCAGGAGTCCTGCATGGCACCTGTGATTTGCTGATCATGGGTGCAATGCTTTACAGGGGTGTCAAACTCAATTTAATCGTGGGCCAAATCAGCATTATGATTACCCTCAAATGGGGCCAGTTGTATCTGTAAGACTGGATGTTCAGGGCATCCCCTACCCTTACATAAGATGTCAAGAGCCTACCCATCTTCAGAAGTTGAGTCCCCCATTCTCGCTTACATCACAGTGCACCCCCTTACCCTGTGCTGCTGCTGGGAAGAAGCTGGAGACATTGCTGGAAAGCAGAAAGTACAGGGTCTGGAGGAGGATCAAAGGAGGGCTGGAGCTCTCCTGCAGCTGCAGGAGAGGTTTGAGGGCCACATAATATGACCTGTAGGGCTGGATTCGGCACGAGGGCCTTGTGTTTGACACATGTGCTTTACAGGCTTGAATAAAAAAAAATAATAAATGCACTTTTTAACCTGCAAAAAGATGTGCATTTATTATTTTTTTTAAAGCGGGAACTTATCCTTTAACCCCTGTCCGCCGCCACCAGCCCTTTAACGGGATAAATATACAGTGAGTTTGTATGAGATGCCTATTGAGGAGAGCAGGAAAGGGAGCCCATTGTGGTGGTGGGAAAATAACACATAGCATTACAATTTAGAAAAAATAGGGTTTTTTAATGAATAAATGTTCATTAAATGTTGGGGAAATACAATCTCACACTAAGGTCCCTTTCACACAGGCGGTGTGTCCGACGGACTCCGTTTTGGTCAGCGGGGATCAATCCACTGATCCCCATTGAGCAGGCAGATGACAGCTCCGTCTCTGCTCACTGTGCAGAGACGGACCTGTCACAGCCCTGCTCTCCTCTATGATTGGTCGAATGATAACGGACCGCCTGTCTGTTTTCATTTGATCATACCTGATCCGATGCTCCAGACGGATGGAAAATATTGTTTCCATCCGTCTGGATTTCACAGATAGGATTGGATCGGATAGCAGCGTGTGTCAGCAGAGAGGTCACCGCTGACATCTGCTGCTCCATAGGGCTGCATGGAGCATCCGATCAGGTCCGCCTGAAAAACTGACAGGCGGACCGGATCAGAAAGCCCGTGTGAAAGGGGCCTTATGCATTATTTTTATGAACTGAAGTTTTTGATACAAGACTTTCGAAGGATGAAATAACAAAATATTTCAAATACATAAAATAACAAACGCATACAATGTAACTCATGTGGCTATGGGAAATGCGGTTTTCAGGAAAGCTAGCCAAAGAGCCCACAGCTCTTTCTCCAGAGACAATACAATGACAGCACGTTGAAAGTAAAAGATTGATTTTGTATTGTAATCCTTATTTTCTGTCCCAGACATATTATGTTATGTAATATTCAAACCACCAGTGGAAGTCTTGGAAAGCCCAGAACCCCAGTATAACATTTGGTGCACTGACATTAACTCCACACAGAGAAATGAACAGGTTTTTCTTTATAAATCAGCCAAATAAATGCTGACTGCATCCAAAGCTCTTTGCACTTCCTCTGCCTCTCATGTTTCCTATTCATTCCTGCTATGTGTGTCACTCCTTCCATCTGCCACCCAACTCCTCCCCTAGGCTTCTCTTACAGTCAGCAACCCCACTGTCTGGATCACACCCTGGCTGGCACACTACAGCTCCCATCTCTGGGCTATTGTGCTGGCTCACATGTCAGACATGCTATTGCAAGACAGTCACTGTGAAACACAGAGCCTGGAATAGAAGACTGCTGTCCTTTTGTTCAGGGACATTAACTCTTTGCCTTTATGCTGCACATAACTCCATTTGTATAGCGAATTTATTCTGGGAAGTTTATAGAGCAATGAAGTCAATACCAGTGAACATACTTCTGTAGTTTTTTCATATGCTAACAATACTAATCCCGATTTTCTACCGGTCTTCTAAAACCTACTAAACTAATTTAAAGTGACACTAAACACTTGTTTTAAAAAACGTGATTCAAGTATATATTCTTAACTTAGAAAAGTACCTTCTGTTCTATTAGGCCTCCTCCAAATCTCCAAATTCGATTTTTTGCTTCTGTGATCTGACTTCCTTTTAGGCCCCTTTCACACTTATGTGACGCGATTTTGCCACGACTTTGCCGCGATTTTGAAAGCAATGGCTATGGCTCAAAACGCAATCAAATCGTGGCAAAGTAGTACAGGAACTACTTTGAAGTCGGTGCGACTTCAAAACGCACTGATATGAATGGGGCTCATTGAAAATAATGGAAAACGACTTGTCATGCGATTTTGCGGTCCAAAATCGCGGGACAAGTCGCACTAGTGTGAAAGGGGCCTTAGGCCTCTTGCACACTGCAGCGTGAAAAAGCTTAGTACAGCTTTTTTTTTTACGGAGCTAAAATACAGCCCATTAACTGTTATGTGCCTTTACAGGTGCGTAAACGAACACCATGCATTCTTCAGTATAAAAAAATAAATAGAAAAATCTGCTTTTTTGGTCAGTAATTTACGCCTCATACGCGCAAATATGAGCAAATAAGCACAAATGTTCATTTACATACTGTGCAGAGCAAGGATGCGAGAATAGGTTTTTACGCATTTGCGCAAAAATGCGCAAAAGCATATACGGGAAAATGCACATAAATACATGCAAATGCTTACAAAAAATATGTCTGGAAAGGTACATGCTCAAATAGGGGTATCTTGTGCAAGTGCCCTTTATAGGGTGGTTTTGTTCATTCTCCATGGTCTCGTCATAGGATCGTATCCACAGTTTCATGCTCGCTCCTGAGGTGGACTAGGGTCTTGTAGGGTGCATAAAGAAAAGTAACTAATGTGCACTGCTCATTCAAAACAAACAGAGCTGGGGATTTTGGCCCTCAGGAGACCCAAGCACCTCTCTGGACACTTGCAACTGCTGAACCAAACGCTAGAGAGGCTCTGATGTTAATATTGCTGTTACCATCCTGGATTCTCAACATATTTGTTGCATTGATCCATACACTTCCTGTTTGAATTGGAAATACCATCTTACCTAGTGGCTATTTGATGCCTTGAAAGTGACCATTTCAGCATCTTTTGAGGCAAAGTGTACATGATTCCTGGTGTCACTACCTGTTTTTCGTTATGTTCATGGGTTTACAGGCCCATGAAGTAGTTGATGTGTATGAATTATTTATGGAGAATAGGGATTTCCTTTATTGTGCAAAACAGTGCAGCGCCTTAAATAAAATGAGTAACGACCATTCAAAACAAAATCGGTGACATGTAATATACAGTGCATAAAATAGGTAAAGTCCCAGAATTATGTCCAATAATTGTGAAAATTGAGAATGACAGCACCATAAGACTTCCAAGTTCTTCCAAGAAGTGCTTCAGTGATCTCCCACCACCAATTGATGTATTGCAAACTCACCAAATAGAGTAGCTGCCATCAAAGCAGCATAAACACCCAAAACAACATGAGGGTCACACAGGGATCACTGAAGCGTATTAACTCCAAGGACATCTCCTCCTAAAGCCTCCAACTATGGATGAACAAACTTCATTAGAGTGTACCTCCTTCCCCTTAGGGTGGTCAGTGAACCATGGTGGTTTAGGGTATTGTGAGCCTGTAATCCCATTTATGTTGGACCTTTCATGTCTTAGGCGAAATGAATTACTTGCTTATACCATATGTATGACTGTCTGATTTTCTGTCTGTTTCATATTATTCTGCTAGTAAATTAATTTTTCTTTTGTAACAGATGATACAGCTTGCTTTTATCATACTCCTGAAGAAGCGGTATACTTGCGAAACATGTTGAGTGCTCCTAACTCCTTTTCCTGATTGGCTCCCCTGGCTGGGTGAAGGCCTGGGGGTCGGTGCTCTAATCCTAATCAAGCTGTATGCTATGCTAGATGTGAATTTCTAGCCAAACTGCTAGCCAGGTTACACGTGTGTTGTATTAAACAATTGTGTATATTTATTTTTGTACGGTACCACTAAAGTCCTGTGTGCCTCCCCATTTGGTTTTTTTCTATGGATGAACAAAGCTCACCACAAGCCAGAAAAATATTCCAATAATGTAGTGTTTTTTTATTAAAAATGAACATATAACTTAAAATTCTCTTGCATATGTAGGGCTTGCACCAGGGATTTCACTGCTTCTTTAGGTATAAGCTGTTCTGCCCCATTGAATAAAAGTTTAAACTGCTGTTTTTTATGTACTGTGTATTGTACTATGTCTTGCAAAACTTTGTATATATAAGGGATGAAAGACTTCCACACAGTTCCGTTACTTTATTGTCAACGAATCCTGGCTTATATCATTTTTTTTTTACTCCTTTATATGTACAATTTTTTAAATAAAAGTAACTGTTTAAAAGTAAAAAAAAAAATGAACATATAACAAATAAAGGACAGTGAATCATGTAAAACTCACGTCGAGAGCCGCTGCCGACCCGGAATCGTGCAGCGGCATGACATCAGCACCAAATTCTCCACTTTCACTTTAAACTGTTGGTGCATCACAAATAGGTTCACTTTTCCTTTCCTTCACATTAACTGAACACAACAGTATTTGCTATCCAATAGCAACATAGCATTTATATTGAGCATGTAAAGCTCTGGCATATGTATAAAGCACCAAAGTAATGACTTTACTACTTATAATGAAAAAGGGAAAAAGAATCCCCGTTGTTTAGATTTACTAACACCTAGAGATCCCTTTCTGTATTCTCTATAAACAGGTCCCTGTACCTTTAAAGTGTCATTAGGATTTAAAGTGGAATTTTACTCTCTCAATTAACATTATTTTTAATCCTTATGCTGCTATCATTAGCAAAAAAATAGGAAAGTATATCATATTTACTTGTTTTAACCTTTTTTTCACATTTCTTCAGTTACTTTCTGGTTTACAGGCCTAGGCAAATTATGTCATACATCCCAGGAGTCTTCAGTAGGGGAGGTGGGGTTTTCTCAGCTAAGCACACCCTCCTGCCTACATGCCTGAGCAAGGGACAGATGGATTCCAGGAAGTAAATGCTACATGAATCATCTGCCCTTACTCAAGATGGCTGTAGCCAGAAATGCTAGAGGGGTGTTTTTCAAAGTTATCGCTCAGCAAAATAAAGCATGGAGACATGGACGGATGGGGGAGTTTGGTTTAAATGAAAAATAAACAAAAGTGATATTAAAGCTTCATTTTTGTATTTTCTAAATAACAGACATGTTATACTTACCTGCTCTGTACAATGATTTTGAATAGAGCAGCTAGGATCCTTTTCTTTTTGGGTTCCCCGCTGGTGCTCCTGGCTCCTCCTTCTCAAGAAGTGCCCCCAGAGAAAGCAGCTTGCCCTAGAGACACTGCTGCATGCTCACTCCCGAGCCACTGCTCTATGCATCCAGATGACACAGAGCCATGGCTCGGCCCCGCCCTCTCCTTACTGGCTCACTGACTGTGATTGAGAGCAGTGGGAGCCAGAGGGCTCCTGCTGCTGTATGAGCCAATGAGGATGGAGAGTCCCAGGACAACCGAGACTATCGTGAACATCGCTGGATCTGAGGGAGCTAAGGTAAGGATTTGGGGGGGGGGGGGTAATGCACAGGTGGCTTTTTTTTACCTTAAGGTAAAAAACCTTCAGCCTTTACAACCACTTTAAATAGCATCTTTGCTTTGTGGTGCTCAGAAGCATTAAAGTTCTGCTTTAATCCCAATTTAAAAGAGAAGTTTATCTTTAAAACAAAAAAAATAAAAAGATAAATGCACATCTTTTTTCAGGTGAAAAAAAAACTAAAATTGAATTTAGTATTTTTTTTTTTACTTGGAGCCTTTGAAAGCATTTCACCCACGATCAGTAGATTGTGGGTGCCATGCAGGACTTCTCAGTGAATCTGTCTGCTCATACCTGGTACGACCTGCAGCTGCTAAAACTGCAGGTTCCCTGAGTATTGTTTGTGGGCTCAATTCCAAGAACAGGAGTACTGTATGCAGATCAGAAAACCATGCATAAGTCTGCATAATTGTTTCTGAATAGTCCCTCCAAAAACTAAAGCAAATGGATCAACCTAACTGCCAGGCAACTAACATTTTTAGAAGAAGTAATCATCAACTGTAGCCCCATGTTTTTCTTATGATAGCCCTCCATTTTCTTTTACACCTGCCTTGAGTTCAGCTTCAATAGCTTGAGTTTCATGTTGTCCTCACTGCACATGTCATGGCTACAGGTAGCTCTTAGTTTACACTGTAACAATAATTAACTTCACAGATGTAGCAAGGGCTCCCTATGCAGTCTGATTAACCATTATCAGACACATAAATCAAACCTTCTGGCGCCCAGTAAAGAAAAAAAGCACCACAATCACTCATTTGGATGACAGAGAAAACTTCATAGTGCCAGGCTGATATTAACAGCCCCCATAGGACAGTGGTCTGTAGGGTTTGTCCATTTTATTAGCATGTTTAACAATAACACCATCACCATTAATAACAGCTCTACACACAGCTGTCAGGGTGATGATCTTGCTCTGCAGTTTTTAATGAACACGGGATAATAACTACAACTGACAAATGCAGGATACAGGTCCATTATACAGCTGACACGTGTTATTAATGGGGGTGTGGATGGAAATTAACAAAATAGGCAACAGTATAACTACAAAGTGGCTAGACGGAAATCAATTATATGGTTTACTCATAGCCACTCCTGAAATAAAGTCGCATATTAAAAATTTTAGTGTGAATTGACAACATGAAACCGCAACAGACTAAAGCATAGTACACACGCAACGATTATCGGCCGACCGATCGTCCGTCTTTTGTCCAGAGTGGTGTTTTGTTGGTTGGAATGTGCCTAGATTGCACACGAATTTTCTCGGCCGACAAAATTCTACTTCAGAAGTGATGTCATGTGTTGGATTGCTTTCTTTGTGTTCTTTCTTCTCTGAGCATGCCCAGACTTGCTCATTAGATTCTTCCCTGTCGAAATCTGTACTGACTGCACGAAAATCGGCCGTGTTTTGACGGCCAACAAAAATTTTATAGCCTGCACACCAGATTTTTTTCGGCCGAAAAGTCGGAGTCGGTTGTCGGAAGCATCATACTAACAAGCCGAAAATCGGCGGATCGGTCATGGGATGAAAATTCCCTGCCGATTTTCGACGCGTGTGTACGAGGTTTTAGTTGTGAAGAAATACTTGCCCCACACTATTAGATTGTAAGCTCCTATGAGCAAGGTCCTTTTAACCCTCTTGTATTTTATTGTATTGTAACTGTACTGTCTCCCTTT
This sequence comes from Pelophylax lessonae, assembly GCF_965119305.1. Lineage (NCBI taxonomy): Eukaryota > Metazoa > Chordata > Amphibia > Anura > Ranidae > Pelophylax > Pelophylax lessonae. The sequence continues at coordinate 343,315,545 of NC_138772.1, forward strand.
TATACTGTAAAGCGTTGTGTAAACTGTTGGTGCTATATAAATTCTATATAATAATAATAATATAAAAAGTTCCTGGTCTAAACGGATGGCAACACCTCATCTTGCAACATAAACAATAACTTAGTGACATCTCACACTTATTATAAAGGGCTATTTTGCATTTTCTGTGTTAAAGTAAAAATGTGACCAAGCTATGGACATTTGTGTATATATGTAAAAGATTTTTCGGTCAGTAGCTGGTTTGACTTGCCAGCCCTGAATCTGCAGCCTGCCAGCCTTCAAATCTTTTAATGTAAGCACAAAGCAGTTAGGGATTGTTTACACTGGCTTTAGCCCTCTAAAGAGTGTCCTGCAGTTACCGGTAATTGCTATTCAAAGGGAGATTGACAGGTGGAGAGAAGATGTTATGCTGCCTACTCACCACCTAGTTTAACCTCTAAAAAATCCATACCACCATGCTGCAATTGCATGTGTTGTGTTCACCTCATTGAGGTGAATGGATCACGTACAGTGCCTTGAAAAAGTATTCATACCTTTTAAAATTTTTAACATTTTGTCATGTTACAACCAAAAAAGTAAATGTATTTTATTGGGCTTTTATGTGATAGACCAACACAAAGTGGCAACATTTTTTACACACAAATATCTGAAAAAGTGTGGCATGCATTTGTATTCAGCCCCCTTTACTCTGATACCCCTAACTAAAATCTAGTGGAACCAATTGTCTTCAGAAGTCACATAAATAGCAAATAAAGTCCACCTGTGTGTAATTCAGTATAAATACAGCTGTTCTGTGAAGCCCTCAGAGGTTTGTTAGAGAGCATTAGTGAACATACAGCATCATGAAGGCCAAGGAGCACACCAGACAGGTCAGGGATAAAGTTGTGGAGAAGTTTAAATGAGGGTTAGGTATTAAATATCCCAAGCTTTGAACATCTCACAGAGCACTGTTCATTCCATCATCCGGAAATTGAAAGACTATGGCACAACTGCAAACCTACCAAGACATGGGCGTCCATCTAAACTGACAGGCCAGGCAAGGAGAGCATTAATCAGAGAAGCAGCCAAGAGGCCAATGGTAACTCTGGAGGAGCTGCAGAGATCCACAGCTCAGGTGGGAGAATCTGTCCACAGGACAACTATTAGTCGTGCACTCCACAAATCTGACCTTTATGGAAGAGTGACAAGAAGAAACCCATTGTTGAAAGAAAGCCATAAGAAGTCTTGTTTGCGAGAAGCCATGTGGGGGACACAGAAAACATGTGGAAAAAGGTGCTCTGGTCAGATGAGACCAAAATTTAACTTTTTGTCCTAAAAGCAAAAACGCTATGTTTGCCGAAAAACTTACACTGCACATCACCCTAAACCCACCATCCCCACTGTGAAACACGAAGGTGGCAGAATGATGTTGCGGGGATGATTTTCTTTAGCAGGGACAGGGAAGCTAGTCAGAGTCCCTGAAGAGTCCCTGAATCTTAGAAGAAAACCTGTCTGCAAAAGACTTGAGACTGGGGCAGAGGCTCACCTTCCAGCAGGACAATGACCCTAAACATACAGCCAGAGCTACAATGGAATGGTTTAGATCAAAGCATATTCATGTGTTAGAATGGCCCAGTCAAAGTCCAGACCTAAATCCAATTGTAAATCTGTGGCAAGACTTAAAAATTGCTGTTCACAAATTCTCTCCAACCAATCTGACAGAGCTTAAGCTATTTTGCAAAGAAGAATGGGCAAGAATTTCACTCTCTAGCTGTGCAAAGCTGGTAGAGACATACCCAAAAAGACCTGCAGCTGTAATTGCAGCAAAAGGGGGTTCTAGAAAGTATTGACTCAGGGGGGCTGAGTCACGTCACACTTTTCAGACATTTATTTGTAAAACATTTTGAAAAACATTTATAATTTTCCTTCCACTTCATAATTATGTGCCACTTTGTGTTGGTCTATCACATAAAATCCCAATAAATAACATTTACCTTTTTGGTTTTAACATGACAAAATGTGAGAATGAATACTTTTTTAAGGCACTGTATGATGGGCGGTATTGCCCGGCGAAAAGGACTGGGGGGATAATTTTTACTGCACTGAGATACACATCATCAAGCCCATGACATGTGTACACCCCTATTCTCTGCCTTTTGAGATTAAGGGGGAGAGCCTAGAGGGGTGGCAAAAATTTAGATCAACCATGTGGTTTTACAGCCTCTCAACTGTAAGTGTAAACTAGGCCTAAAACAGGAAGAACAGAATGCCAAAAGCAGACTTTACCTTCTACACCAATTCTTTTGTGAACTTGGAGATGCATTTCTCCACATTGCTAGTAGTTACAGACGTCAGTGAAGGATAGTTTTAATTGCTTATTTACAATTTGTTAAAATTGTGGAAATATTTTAATGTCAAGAGCTTGGTCACAGTTTTACTTTAAGCCCGTTCACAAATGTTTTCCATATTTTTACATTTGTATTCTCCCCGTTAGTGCTCATTCACTTTTCCAAGTTTAGCAGATACTGTATTGAGGAACCAAGACAGGGAGTGAGTATCAGCACAATGAAATCATACCTGTCTGTTATAGAGAATCAATGTTTGTTCAAAACAGCCGCCATTAGCTCTACGTAGTCAGAACTAGCCTTGAGGATTGAAGGTTATATACCTTACCTACAGGGGATTAGTAACAAATTAGTGATGTAACACAGCGGGCCATTAGTGCGGTGGAAGTGCCTGTTGTCCTTGCAACAAGCCGTATCCACCAAGGGTCCCTCGGCAAGGTGGCGCGCGTCAACGACCCACCCAAAGGGGCAAAATTACATCTCGCGTCATTGCGCCACCGACGCATCATAGGCCGAGCGTTAGCGTTCCAAGCTGGATTGCAAACAGGAAGAGGATCGCACCTGGAGGATCAACGGTACGGTCAATAACAGCCTGCTAAAAAAGCCCACTAACGCTCCATATGGGAGTGAAAGGGGCCTTTGTGCGCCATGTGCTGTAGCAAACCACCCCCCCATAGGCCAACAGATCTGCCCATGGGTTGCCCCCATGTTTAACCATTACAGCAAACAAGAAAATACAGTACATCTTAACATAGAAGAAATTGGCAAACATTAGTTTGATATTAATTGCCAAAGACAATGTAAAGACTACACAAACAGAGTGATCTATTAACTTGAATACATAATGAATGAATTACATTGAGCAAACAGCATTACAATAGAATTGTTATTTACTTTGCATATAACATTCAATTTACACAATAAGGATCGACAGACAGAGAGAATATACAATGAAGAATGAAAGAATGTGTCTGACCATATTTTAAAGTAAATGCCATTACTTTATAAAAATATGCTTAATTTGTTCATGTTGTATAGAGTATTGCGTAATGATTCTATTTTCACTTTTATTTTTTTTTGGGAAAAAAATAGATCATTACGCAATCTACCTTTGACTTTTTTGTAAGCCTTTTTCAAAAAATTTTTTGAGTAGCCTTAATCGAGTAATCTGGATCTTAATCTTTCTGCTTCCTGTTCAAACAGAGAATTGATTTATTCATTTGAGCAATTACGTCTTGCTCTGATATATTGTCCATACAGGATTGATGCTAGAAGGGGTTTGGGGTGAAAGCTAGAAGCTTCCAGGATTATATTGTCGTCCGTAGGTTTTCTTAATAGTTTGCCATAGAGTTGGCCCTCTGAGTTTTTGTGTATAAATACATCCAAAAATGTAATAGTAGACTTGCTGTGGAACATTGTGAACCTTAAAGTAAAGGTATTGTTCTGATTGATGCAAGTCAAGAAAATCATAAAGTAGTGTTTCTGGTCCGTCCCATAACATAAAAATGTCATTGATGTATCGGTACCATGCCAGAGCATGGTCCGTATACATCGATGCTGTCTCCTCGGCAAATAGTAGTGATTCCCACTCCCCCAGGTACAAGTTAGCGTAAGAGGGGGTGCAACAATTGCCCATGGCTACCCCCTGTACCTGGAGGTAGTGGGAATCGAGAAATGTAAAACAATTATGTTTAAGAATGAATTCCAATGATAACACATTTGAGCAAAAATTGCTCAAATTATACTCTCTTTGAACAAGAAGCAGAAAGATTAAGATCCAGATTACTCGATCGAGGCTACTCAAAAAATCTTTTGAAAAAGGCTCACAAAAAAAAAGGTAGATCGCGTAATGATCCATTATTTTCACAAAAAAAAAAACCTAAAAGAGAAAATAAAACCATTACTCAATACTCTATACAACATGAACAAGTTAAGCATATTTTGGAAAGTACTGGCATTTACTTAGTATAGATCCATCCCAGGCTCCATTTGTACCTATACAACCTAAGATTACATATAGAAGAGCATCCTCTCTGAGAGACAAACTGGTCCACAGTGAGTTTTAAATAGAAAGAAGGCGTAGATGCAGAACTGTTACTGTAATTACATGGGCTTGCATTACTCTGCGTAATTTGGAAATAAATTTAGGCCTAAGAATTATGTAAATTGCAAAACCCCCGGCGTGGTGTACCCGCTCATTTGTGAGTGCGGGTGCTATTACGTTGGGAAAACCAAACTCGAATTCTGGAGAAGAATCTACCGACACTTGGCAAACATTAACAAAAGGGACCCTGAGCTTCCCCTTAATAGACAAAGTGCTTTAGTCCACAATGACTTGATACCAAGGGTGAAACTTTTGGCTCTGGATCTAATTCATTCAAACCCGATAGGTGGTGATCTAAATAAAATCCTATTACAGAGCGAGCTTGGATGAATGTTTCACCCTAAAGCCACATCGTCCCCTGGTTTGAATGAAGCGTTTCATTTTAAACCATATCTACCTAATTTTCAATCAGGTTCATGTGAATTGGACCTTTAAAATATGGTCAGACACATTCTTTCATTCTTCATTCTATATTCTCTCTGTCTGTCGATCCTTATGATGTAAATTGAAGTTTATAAACAAAGTGAATAACCATTCTATTGTAATGCTGTTTTCTCAATGTAATTCATTCATTATGTGTTCAAATCAATAGATCACTCTGTTAGCATGGTCTTTACATTGTCTATGGCAATTAATATCAAACGAATGTTGGCCAATTTCTGCTATGTTAATATGTACTGTATTTTCTTGTTTGCCGGTAATGGTGAAACATGGGGGCAACCCATGGGCAGATCTGTTGGCCTATGGGGGGGGTTTGATACAGCATCCGGAGCACAATGGCCCCATTCGCTCGCATATGGAGCAATAGTAGGCTTTTTTAGCAGGCCGTTATGGACTGCACACTTGATCCTCCAGGTGCGGTCCTCTTCCTGTTTGCGTTCCAGCTTGGAACGTGGACACTCGGCCTATGATGCACTGGTAGCGCGATGACGCTGGACATCCCTCCGCCCTTTTGAACAGGCTGGCTCCGCGAGCCACCTCGCAGGGGACCCTTGGTGGATATGGCTTTTTGCCAGAACAACTGGCACTTCCACCACACTAATGGCCAGCTGTGTTGCATCACCAATTTGTTTCCAATCCCCTGTAGGTAAGGTATATAACCCTCACTCCTCAAGGCTAGTTCAGACTACATGGAGCTAATGGCGGCTGTGGCTGTTTTGAACAAACATTGATACTATATAAAAGACAGGTATGATTTCATTATGCTAATACTTACTCCCTCTCTTGGTTCCTCAACACAGTATCTGCTAAACCTGGACAGGGGAGGAACACATACAAACATATATATATATATATTATATAAACATATATATAATTTTCACCTCTTTGCTAATGCTTGTTTTCACTCTGCAAATCTGCACCCTAGGGGCAACAGAGTGGAATATACTTACTCACCTTCATGGTCTGTTTAGCTGACGGATAAGTTTACCTTTTTTCTACCTATATATTATCTATTTTCTTTTTATAGAAGATACATCTGGCCGTTGGTCACACAGGCGGTTTTTCCGCTGTCGGGTCCTTGTGACTGTAGCTCTGCTCTTCCTGGGTCATGCTGGTTCACCCCTACATTGGGTCCCTAACCATGCATATCCATACGGCAATATCTATCCTGTATACAGCTCTGATGTACAATGTAGTTGTTGAATTTTGTAAGTACATTACAGCCTATTTTATGATTTGTACTAATGTGATATTATTATATCCCCATGACATATTTACTGTATAATAAGAATGAGATATTATTATTTTGTTACTAATAGCACATGTTTGTGTTCTAGAATATACCAGTACCCACTGTGTCACCTCTGAAGAAGGACTTCACAGTAATAGTCCGAAACATTTTAGGTGTTTTTACATAAAGTATGGCAGCCAGCCCAGTGATGACTATAGGCAGCCGCACAGCTTCCATACCTTTCTACCTTCTAAATGGATGTATCTTCCTTCTAAATAGATGTAATATTTGTTTATTTTTCTACCTTTCTTCTTACAATTGTACAATAAAAATACTTTTTTACTACATTGGTCTTGCTTTAAAGTCTATGAAGGGTGTTGATGCAGTTTTCTGCTCACAATTGTGTTCTCTAATTATTTTTGGGCTAGACAGACCTCTCTTTCCCACACACACCAATACCTCATTTATAATGATAGCTACTAGAATATTCACTTTGTGTTCTCCTGGCTGGGATAGTTTACAAAGATGACTGATGCAGAACAGGGGTGTGTAGGATAGAGGTCCTAAAATGGAAACAAACAGGCCAGACTCCCACCTGAGAGCAAGACCAACTAGGGTTAGTCTAGAAAGATAGTTACATTCCCTGGACCCTGCCCTATGGAAGCTTTTTTTCAACTTACCGTGCATTTTCTTTTGGTGTTAAAGAAATCTCCCCATCGGTGGCAATATCGATCACACAGTGCTCAGGTTGAATCCCAATGCCAAAAAGCTGTATGTCCTGAGAAGTGTCCGCACCCACCTTCGTGTGGTCCTGTTGTAGACAGCCATAAGGCAATTAAATTGTATCCACACAGTTATCACCCAATTGTACTAAGCGAAGTACTATTCAACTGTGCACTGAATTCTGCAAACAGAACATAAGTGGTGGCATCACTGAGCTTGTGCTGCACCAAACTGTGTAAATGAAAAATATACCTCTTTCTTCTGTCTTAGATATTTATCCTTGTGTTACACATCAATGTGTTGTCCCTTTGTGAAAAAAAGCTGATAAAAGTGACAAAACACAAAAACAGTGAAGTGGATCTGAAACAATATGAGCAAAGGAAAACAATAGGGCATTTTATACAATCTATTAATCAAATTAACTGCCATACTGAACAGATCCATTTCTCCAAACAGATTCAAGAGGCCCTAAACCCAGCCATAGACGGTTCAAATCTCGGCCGGTTCAGCAGGACCAGCTGAGAGTCAAACCATCTATGGGCAGCATGTCAGATTTTTCATGTGATTATTGCTAGCAGCTAAAGCTACTAGCAATAATCACTATGTGTTCTCCGCAGGAGGGATTCCCACTAACTGTTGATAGGGGAATCAAATGATTTTAATGAATGCAACCCATGGTTGCAAGAAAGAATATTGCACCATCTATGGCCAGCCTAAAAGTTAACATTGTGGTTGATAAGAAGATTGTAAGATAGAATAAAATGGTTTATCTTTCTTTAGATGAAAGGGTTGATGAATAGGTTTAGGGTCTTGTACTAAGTTAACGTAAAGGCAAAACCTTATTGTTTTGAAAAGAGTGGAAAATGGTTATTTTTTTCTGTTTTTCTGTGTCCCCATCAGGAAGGTTTCTTTTGACTTTCTATCCCAGTGACACAGTAGGATGTAGGAGAAGATCTCTTCAAAGTGAGAGGATACCTCCTCTTAAAAAAAACACCATTAGAAGAGCCTTCACATTGAAAACTTTTCCTTCTCTTCCTCTTCCTGTGACAATTCAAAACATTTGGATTTTCCATTATTTTCTGTACAGGAGACAATGATTACCAGGAGCAATAGTAAGGGAACACAGACACCAATAAAAATTTGACAGGGGTTTAAACCTTCCCCATTCTACCCAAAAAATTAGATATATCTGTATATACATCAGGTAAAACAAGTATTGAACACGTCACCATTTTTCTAGGTAAATATATTTCTAAAGGTGCTACTGACATGAGTTTGTCACTACATGTCGCTAACAACCCATGCAATCCATACATACAAAGCAACCAAAACAAATACGTTCAAAAATTAAATTGAATGGAATATGGAGTGACACAGGGAAAAAGTATTGAACACGCTAACTGAAGTTTCTTTAATAGTTTGTACAAAATCCTTTGTTGGTAATAACAGCTTTAAGACACCTCCTGTATGGAGAAACTAGTCGCATGCATTGCTCAGGTGTGATTTTGGCCCATTCTTTCACACAGTCTTCAAATCTTGAATGTTCCATGGGCTTCTTCTATGAACTCAGGTCTTTAGTTCTTTCCATAGATTTTTTATTGAATTCAAGTTTGATTGGCTGGACCATTCTAGCAGCTATATTTTCTTTATTTGAAACCAATTGAGAGTTTCCTTGGCTTTGTGTTTAGAAATATTGGGGTTGATTTACTAAAGACAAATATACTGTGCTGCACTTGCCGTACCCTTGGAAGTGCACTTCAAATGCACTGCAAGTGCAGTAGCTCTAGATCTGAGAGGAAGCTCTGAAATGAGGGGAAGCTCTGCTGATTTCTATCATCCAATCATGTGCAAGAAAAAATGCAGTTTTTTATTTTTCTTGCATGTCCCCCTCAGAACTAGAGCAACTGCATTTGCAGTGCACAGACTATTTACCTTTAGTAAATCAACTCTATTGTCTTACTGAAATGTCCACCCTTGTTTCATCTTCATCATCCTGGTAGATAGCAGAAGATTTTTATCAAGAATGCTTTGGTACATTTTTCCATTCATCCTTCCTTCAATGACATGAAGTTTGCCAGTACCGTATGGTAAAAAACAGCCCCACACCATGATGTTCCCAACCCCAAACTTCAGTGTTGGTATGGTGTTTTTTGGGGTGATGCGCAGTGCCATTTGACCTCCAAACATGGTGTGTATTATGGCATCCAAAGAGTTCAATTTTGGTCTCATCTGACCAGACTATATTCTCCCAGTATTTCACAGGCTTGTCTAAATGTTGCGCAGCAAACTTTAAACAAGCCTTAACATGCTTTTTCTTCAGTAATGGAGTCTTGGGTGGTGAGTGTGCATACAGGCCATGGTAGCTGAGTGCATTATTTGTTTTCTTTAAAGCAATTGTACCTGCTAATTCTAGATCTTTCTGAAGCTTTCCACAAGTGCTCCTTGGCTTTTGGACAACTATTTTGATAGTTATAGAAATCTTGTGAGGAGCACAAGGTCATGGCCGGTTTATGATAGAATTATGTTCTTTCCACTTCTGGATCTGGCCACAACAGTGCTCACTGGAACATTCAGAAGTTTAGAAATCCTTCTGTAACCAATGTCATCAGTATGTTTTGCAACAATAAGGCTTTAAAGGTCTTGAGAGAACTCTTTTCTTTTACCCATCCTGAGCTGTTTCCTGTGTGACACCTTGGTAATGAGACACCTTTTGATAGGCCATCAGTTGAGACTAAACCAGCTGATATTAATTTGCACTGACAAGGGGCATGATTGCTTTCTAATTACTGATAGATTTCAGCTGGTGCCTTGGCTTTCCATGCCTTTTTGCACCTCCCTTTCCTCATGTATTTAATACTTTTTCGCTGTGCCATTCAATTTTTTTTACACATACCTAATTTCTGAACTTTTTTGTTTTGGTTTCTTTGTATCTATGAATTGCATGGTTTGTTACCGACATGTGGTGAACATTTCATGTCAGCAGCACCTTTAGAAATATATTCACCTAGAAAAATGGTGACGTGTCTAATACTTACTTTACCTGTTGTGCATATATATATATATATATATATATATTATATATATATATATATATATATATATATATATATATATATATATTATATATATATATATGAACATTTTTTTCTGGAAAAAGCTGTTCATTTAGGGATATAAGGGGGTTGAGTCACTGTCTCATTCTCTTGTGTATGAACAAATTTTAGCTTGAATAATGGAGTTGTGTAAATAAAGGTTTTTTACATCTCATAGGGAAAATGTGTAAAGGGATCAAGAGTCCACCTGTTGGCTGCCCATTAAAATGTAGTATATTCATATAAAATTTGTATTTACTTAACTAAAATTGGCGCTGTGTTTTTGGATTCGAACACCAATAATGAAAGAGAACATACAAGAGAAACCACAAAATAGTTTCTTTAAAGTGAACATGTGCACAGATTATGCACACTACAGTATTTATATATTTTAGATAAGCAGTAAAAGCACCTTAAAACAGTCCCTCACTTATCTCTGTATCTAAAAGTATTGTGAAGAAGTTCATTTTCAAAGTTCACAATGCAGGCAACAAAATCCGACTACTTTCTTTTGTACCAGAATCCTGGCAGATTGTTTCTAAGGGCCACCATACAATCTTTGTACATCTAAAGTGATACTAAATCCTAGGTGTTTTCTATCCTAATGCGCCAATGGTGGCACGCAGCACTGGTTGGGGGCATGCATGCGTGGATGTCTCCTTATCAGCCAGCTACGTTGACACCCACAAACAAGTAATGGGGAGCAGAAGCTTGGGGACCAGTCGGAAGAAACATCATATAATGCAGGTATGGACCTTCTCTTAAAAAAGGGGTTAATATGACTTTAACATTAGATTGCTAACTTTATAATATGAGGACCTGCTAAATCTATCAAATCAGTTTGCATCCAGTTAGGCATGACCTTGCACTACATAGTTGTTGGTAGAAATAAAAGAGACTGTACAGTCAGATTGTATACTGGGCATAGTGAGCTTTATTCTGACTCTAGAGTCTTTGTTGCGATTTTGAAAAACCATGACTTCACATTAAAAGCGGTTACAGAGGTCAGGGATGACTTTTTGTTTTAAAGCTGTTTTACCATTTTGAAGATCAGTAAATAGAATAATGTCCATAATCTGGACACAGGTGCACTTTAAATACATTGTAAGAAATCTGCTCCAACAATACCCTTACATGTGATGAATGACTAATTATTTCCAAACAGCTTTAGAACTCTGAACTATTTTAATTATGATTTTAATAAGCATCAGTGTTTTGTGAGATACCATGGTTTCAACATACAGGAGCTGAGTAATCCATGGTTGCTAACTGTTTAGCAGAAAACAAAAAATAATAAGAAATCTTTGCTATAAACTATGCCCCAGTTCAGCCTAAATAGACTAAAAATTTAGTGTGGGAATTCCTGAACAACAGAGCCAAAACTGACAGTTCACCTGCTTTCACTAAAGCAGTAGGGTAGTAATAGAAAAATGCACAAGCATTAAGCCCCTTCAACATGGAGCAGACTCCTCTTCATTCTCGCAGGATATCTGAGAACAGATCCCCCCCTGATCAGAGCTGAACAGGATGGATGTCAGCTCTATGGGCAGCTGGGTCTAAACTGACTCGGCTGTCCATTCACATTAGGCTAGCTCTGATGCCATAAAATATTTATTCCAGGCTGGGACATACCTAGAGGAATGTCCATAGGGCTCCATGGACCTTCCGATCAGGTCCGCCTGAAAAACTGACAAGTGGACCTGATTTAAATGCCCAAGTGAAAAGGGCCTTTTGCCTGTGTACAAATGGTCTAGTTATTTAAATATTTACATCAAATCAAATGTGATCTTTATTCAGTTCTGTAACTATGCACATCTCAGGCATTCCCGTAATGCACAAAAAAGTGCATCCCCTTTGCAGACACTCCAACCTACCTTGATAACATGTGCTACCATGCATTTTGATGCAGTTCTATACATAAAGAGGATAATGTACTTCTTTCGTGTAATTTTATTTGTGTAGGGTAGCCCATTGAAATAGTACACAAAAACCTGCATGCACCATCACACCTGCGTAGGTGTAAATGAAGCCTTTATGCCATTTAAAAAATTACTCTGAACACAAACTAATTCATACACTGGCCAGTGAAATAGTTAATCAGCAGAATGACATGTTGGCACAGAGGCCTCTAAAACCTATTCCTCAGAGTAAAAAAATAGTGATTGGGCAAGTTTTTCTAATCTGTTTGAAGGCTATTGCCTTAGACGAGCCTGGTTTAGCAGGGTCTGCAACTGTTTTTACTGTTTTTCAGGCTTTAAGGGGAGCCGTACTATGGTCAATGGGAGTACAAAAATTACATAGTGTCTGTGGTCAGTAGGAGGAGGAATTGTGCCCCATAATGGGTATTAGTCATAGGAATAATGCCCTTTTGTTGGTGTCAGTGGGAGAAACAATGCCCCATCATTGGTGTCAGCAGAAGGAATAGTGCCCCATCGTTGATGTCAGAGGAAGGAATAGTGCCCCATTGTTGTTGTCAGTGGAAGGAATAGTGCCCCATCATCAGTACCAGTGGGAAGAATAGTGCCCCAACATCAGTATAAGTGGGAGGAATAGTGCCCCATCATTGATGTCAGTGGGAGGAATAGTGCCTCATCCTTGGTGTCAGTGAAAGAAATAGTGCCCCATCATTGGTGTCAGTGGAAGAAATAGTGCCCCATCCTTGGTGTCACTGGAAGGATCAGTGCCCCATCGCTTGTGTCAGTGGAAGGAATTGTGCCCCATTGTTGGTGTCTGTGGGAGGAATAGTGCCCCATCGTCTGTACTAGTGGGAGGAATAGTTCCCAGGGGCTGGATAAAGACATGCAAAAGGCGGCATTCTGGCCCGCGGGCTGCAGTTTGGAGACCACTTCTCTATAAGTTCATGATGATGTGGTCGCTAATGATCACATTTAAAAAGACAGTAAAATTATAGTAAAGAGAGATACATTTATCATTTTCAAAAGAAACCCCTGATGACAAAGTGTGAATGCTGCCATTGCTGACCTTGCCTGTCGGAAAAAAAGAATTATGATATTGCCCTGACTTTAAAGCAGAACTTTACGAATAACAACTTGGTAAAAATATTGTTCTTTAGCAAGGAACATACATTCCAAATTAATAATTATGCTGCTAAAACTGGTGCGTGCTGTAAATTGTTCCTATTTCTTCTTGCTGAAGACTGCCATTTTGCTGAACCCCAGAGCCACTTAGCAGCAGTAAATCTTTAGGCTGTCAGCAGATCCTCCTCTACATTTTCGGCACAGTGAGAAACTATAGAGAGCAACTGAGGATGAGCAGAGCAGGTTGAAACCTGGAATTACTAGATTTTAAACAGTATAGGCACTTATTTTTAAAGTTTTACATAGCTATACCTGCAAAAGTGGTCAGCCTTAAGTGATCTAGCAGAACATAATTTTCTGACTTCCGCTCTAATAATGTGGGTCATTGACTTGGAACCAATATACAGATTAGGAGTTTTGACTTCAATGATTGCATACCTGTTCAAGGGTCAATGACGCAAAGTACAAAAGCCAGAGAGAGTAATGGCTTATGACAAAGGCCAAGTGCAGCATGCTTTCAGGTACATTGAGTTTGCTTTGAGAACAGGTTATGGTGCTTCTGAGATCTTTTATGAGCTCTTCTGACCTTCTTCTGGCCAGCATACGACTCCTAAGCTGCTACAAGCAGCTTTTGTATTCCCACTGACTTGTATGGGAGAAAAGCAGTTGTGACACAAACAAAAGCCCAGATATACAGGCCCTGTAAGGCAACTGCAATTTTTGGAAGGAGGTCAAATCTCCTCCGAACAGATTTCCTTTGAACTAAATTGACCTTAGCAATTGATATAATATTTCCAGAATACAAGTCACCATAACAAACATAAATTTCATTGAAAGCATTTATTCTTTCATAATTTGATCTTACCTTTAAATAATAAACCAGCAGTTCATTAAGTGCGGGATCAGCATTGAGGTTCACCAGGTAACATTTGTCATCGCCAACTTTAATACCCGAAGACTGCAGAGAAATCCCCATGCTTTCCAGCTGCTTCTGCCTTTCCTGTGAATATATAAATGACCAGGGTTCAACCCAGAATTCAGTACATTTATATCTCTAATTGCTATGACTATATAACAAGTAATATTGAGAGATGTGAGGGATTTTGCATTCTGCCCTCCACAACTTCAGGTTCAATGAAGTTTACAACTGGTTAATGGGGATCCCATGGAATGCACCTGGATATATGTATATTATGTGCCACAGAGACAACTTTTTAGTCCCGAGGTAATTTTTAAGGCCATATTCTTTAGCAGTGATGGCGAATCTTGGCACCCCAGATGTTTTGGAACTACATTTTGCATAATGCTCTACTACACTGCAGTGTGCATGAGCATCATGGGAAATGTAGTTCCAAAACATCTGGGGTGCAAAGGTTCGCCATCACTGTTTTATAGTATGTATCAGCTATCCTTGTAACGGTCCATCTATTCCCATTTTTCTTTGTCAATACAGTCTGCCCATATTTGTCCCCTGTGACCCTTTACATATTACAGTTTTCTGTCTGACACACCTGCAAATTTAAAACTAACTGGTTGTCCTTTCTGAAATGCTGATGTGTGATCTTTTAAAGCAACAACATGAGGCAACTAACAAAAGTATTAACACTCGTTTTTAGAAATTTGAATCTCTTTTGGGATTGGGTATGAGCGATTTCATACTAAATATCCAGTTTTACATGTAGTTTTCGATTATTTTGTTTACTCTTTATCAGTGGCGTAGCGTGGGGTGTGCAGGGGGGGCCGGCCGCACCAGGCGCAACATCTGGGGGGGGCGCATGATCCACTCGGCGCTCCGCAGTGTCATGTCAGTTCAGTTGTCACTCACACTGTCTTAGGCTGGCTGCCGCCGCCCGCTCGCACTCGCAGCTCTCTGCCCTGGCTCACTCACTCTCTCACTGCAGTCACAGTGCTGGCTGTGGCTGTGCAGCTCGGCTCCCGAATCCGATCCGAGGCGCCGGGTCACCCCGGGGCGGGAGGGGGGGCGGTGTTTGGAGAGACAGTTCCTGCACGCCTGGCCTATCTGGGGGAGGGACTAACCCCTGCAGCGGCTGCCCAGCGCAGCGCTGAGCACGGGAGAGAACCACCAGGCCAGGCAGCAGCAGAAGAACCTGGCAGCGGTGGCAGATGAGAGGCCAGAGAGGAGAGAGCCAGTGGAGACAACGGTCAGACGGTACTGCAGGAGGAAATCCTAGGGGGACTTGAGGAGAAAAACTAGCCTGCTGTGATCGGGTCTGGGACAGGTGAAAAAAAAAGGTAGGAGTGTGTGAGAAGAACACTGAAAAACTGAAAAGATCTATCCCCCCTTACAGCAGGCCAGGGTGAGGTTAGGTCACTCTGGGGTCCCCCATATAGATCCCCCCCCCCTACAGCAGGCCAGGGTCCGGACCTCACCTCACCCTGGCCTGCTGTAAGGGGGGAGATCTATATGGGGAACCTGCCCTGGCCTGCTCTAAAGGGGGATCTATAGGGACCCTGCTCTAAAGGAGATCTGTGCCATAGATCCCCCTTTAGAGCAGAATCCACATACATCCCCTTTAGAGGAGGCCAGGGTCCCCATAGATCCCCTTTAGAGCAGGCCAGGGTCCCCATAGATCCCCCTTTAGAGCAGGGTCCCCATAGATCCCCTTTAGAGGAGGCCAGGGTCCCCATAGATCCCCTTTAGAGCAGGCCAGGGTCCCCATAGATCCCCCTTTAGAGCAGGGTCCCCATAGATTCCCCACTTTAGAGAAATGTCCCCATAGATTATATGGAGACCATTCTCTAAAGGGGGATCTATGGGGTCCCTGCTCTAAAAGGTGATCTATGGGGACCCTGCTCTAAAGGGGCATCTATGGGGACCCTGGCCTGCTCTATAGGGGATCTATGGGGGACCCTGCTGTAAAGGGGGATCTATGGGGGACCCTGCTCTAAAGGGGATCTATGGGGACCCTGCTCTAAATGGGATCTATGGTATACATTGATAATTGTTTAATTAAAAATGTTTTAATACCGCTTAAATGTTTGTTTACATTTATTTATAAAAGTGTGTGTGTATATATTCATATATATATATATATATATATATATATACACATGCACATGTGGTTGAGGTGCACACCCTAATGCCATAGGCTGCGCACGCCTATGCACTCTGTCTGACTCTGACATAACAGTTCGCTCAGTCAGTTTAGCAGCGAGTGAGCAGAGTCAGCAGTCTGGCGCTGTCACAGATTTCGCTCCTCCTAGCCAATCAGGAAGCAGGATCCGCTTCCTCATTGGCCGAGCTGCCGAGCAGGAGGCGGGAGGACTCGAGGAGACGCGGGGAACTGAGGAGAAGCCGCCGCTGCAGGTAAGTCTCTCTGCATTGAAAGGGGGCATGCTGCTCTCTCTGCATTGAAAGGGGGCACGCTGGACACTTAGCAGGGCAACTAATCTAGTGGAAGAGACTCGAGTGCTAAAATCCACAGGTTAGGGGGCGCAAATTACTTGCCTTGCCCCGGGTGCTCACAACCCACGCTACGCCACTGCTCTTTATACATCAGTCTTCTATAATAATATTAACCACTTTCCGACACATGCATGTTAACATTTTTTATTTTTTGCTAGAAACCAAACAAAATATTTTTTTTTAAAAAAGTAGAGACCCTAAATAATAAAAATGTTGATTGCTGCAATTTTTTATGCCGAACAATATTATCGCAGCCATTTTTAAAACACAATTTTTCAGGAAAAAATACCCTTTAATGAATTTTAGGGCACATAAACACAATATAATATCCAATTTTAGGTAAAAATATAAAAGATGATGATGCGAGTAATAAGATACCTAACATGTTACGCTTTAAATTGCGCACACCTGCGGAATGGCAACAAACTACAGTACATTCAACTATCCATAGGCAACGCTTTAAAAGCCTTTAACCCCGGTTCACACTGCTGTGACATGTCATGCGACTTAAGAGTTTAAGGTCGCATGACAAGTCACGCCCCATTACCAGCATTGGAACCATTCTAATTGGTCTCAAGTCGCTCCGACTTAGAAAAAGGTTTCTCCACTACTTTTGGTGCGACTTCAACATGACTTGCATTGACTTCTGTTAAAGAAGTCAAATGCAGGGCATGATGAAGTCATGAAGGGATGCCGGATTCAAAGTCGCGCAACTTTGAATCCACGGCAGTGTGAACTGGGGTGCACAGCTTACTAGTTTACAGTTAAACAGGAGGCCTGGCACTAGAATTTAGTGATCGACCGATATCATTCTTTTCATTGCCGATACCGATATTTTGGTCATCGCGTATCGGCCGATATGGGCCAATATTTTCGTACATTTTAAAAAATGTTTTTGTTTTTTTTGCAGGTACTCTTGTGGAGGGATCTGGGGGTCTAAAAGGCCCCAAACCCCTCCTCTGCACTTAAAAGCATTCAAAACGCCAAGTTTGGCTGTTTTGAATGCTGTAATTTTTTTTAATCTGGCGCCAGTACCTGGAAGTGATGTCATGACATCACTTCCGGGTTTTTGCATGGAGACCCCATCAGAGCCAAAGGCGGCTTTGATCGGGTCTTTGGCGGCCGTGCAAGCTGGTTGCCCGGGTCTCCAAGTGGGACGGGAGACCCGGCGAGCCGCAGAAGGCGGCGGGACGTCTCCTCCCGCTCCTTGTAATAACAGCCCAGCGGCTTCTCAGCCGCACCGATTGTCATTACAAGACAGTCGACCATCGGCTATGGACACCGGGGTGATGTCTCTAGCTGCAGGCATCACTCCGGTACAAGCACTTTCCTGAAATATCAGCAATATCAGTAACCTCCAGGGCCGATTCAGGTATATCAGGGAAAGTGCATATAGGGCGGCACAGTGGTGTAGTGGTTAGCACTTTCACCTAGCAGCAAGAGGGTCGCTGGTTCGAATCCCAACCACGACACTCCCTGCCTGGAGTTTGCATGTTCTCCCTGTGCCTGCGTGGGTTTCCTCTGGGTACTCCGGTTTCCTCTGGGTACTCCGGTTTCCTCCCACACTCCAAAGACATGCTGGTAGGTTAATTGGATCCTGTATAAAAAAAAAAAAAATTGGCCCTACTATGTATGTATGAATGTGAGTTAGGGACCTTAGATTGTACGCTCCTTGAGGGTAGGGACTGATGTGAATGTGCAATGTGTATGTAAAGCGCTGCGTAAATTGACAGCGCTATATAAGTACCTGAAATAAAATAAATAAATAAATATAGGCCCCCGATATATCGGCTTTGCCGATAATCGGTCAATCCCTACTAGAATTATTACTCTCACTCTGATGTCCACAATGTTACCTCCTTTGCATGTGCATGTGGGAGCTATGTATGGGTTTGTATTTGCTTTAAAAAAAAGATTTCGAACGTTATTTTTTTATTAACTTCTTTTGAAACTGTCTCTACGTTTTTTGTGAGAAACAGGATTGCTATCACAAGAGTTGAAAAACATCCCTTGTGATAGCATGGCCATTGACAGATATTCTTTACTGTGAGATCTGTACATGTTGGGGTGATCACTGTCACTGAAACTGAAAGAAAAGCAACACTTTGATCTGTCACAAGAATGGGGATTAAAGGGAAATCTTCAAATGGGGACACTTGTCTCAGACTCAGTGACAGCTGTCTAAGAAGGGGCTTCCTCACTTTGAGGCTGGGTTCACACTTGATTCGCATACAGCTCACAGCAGGGGTCCGGCGCACCTATTCTGACATCAGCAACACAGCTAAAGCTTTTGAAGTCTACCCAGCAGATACAAGATAAATATGGATGCAAGCAGGCATGACAAAGAAGTAAATCATTTCTTGTTTTGTAAGCACTATAACTGCTACAAGACCAATATGTGATACCTGGGCAATAGCTTCTGTTTTCCTCAGCTTCTCTTCCCAGGTAATTGTCAGTTCTCTAATTAATTTCTCAGATTCCTCTAATTTTTCTTTCAGTTCAGGTGCTTTCATTGCCTATGCATGGAAAATAAATAGCAGATACATACATATTTAATCACACTTGAAATCAATTGAGCCATCTGTTTCATAACATTTAACACTGCTACATTTTAAGATTTGGTAATAAGGAGTATAATGATATTTAGAAATCAACTGGGGCAAGAAATTCTATTCAAATAAGCTAACAAAACCGACTCCCTCTATGGAAATAACATCAAGTGACAATGTCACGTAATGACTACAACTATCAGTAAAGTATGAAAAGAAAACTAAAATAATCAATAAAACAGGATTATCACTGTATTACAAAATTACATTAGATTAAGGCTGACTTTTTGTTATTATCATATAGTATTTCCACTTTCATATGCACTTGCTTCTATTTTTTTTCTTTTTTTTTAATGTGCGATAACATTTTTTGCCCGGTCTTTTCCCTTTTGTATGTGAGTACTCACCTCTGCCTGTGACAGCTGTTCTTTGAGTTTATCCACCTCTTCTCGTAGTTCTCTGATAACTCTGGCATTAGGATCTTCATTCACCACAGCATGGTTGACTATCCTTTTAGCTCGATCAGCATACCTTAGTGTGGACAGGGTCTCTTCATAGTTATCTGCTGCTGGGCTTATTGTTGCTATCATGGCTGTCTTGCTGTTGCCTCCCAAATTGTCCTTTATGCCAAAGTCAAAGATACAGATTAATTAATTGCAACCAAGTTATGCCATCCATCCAAATTGGCTTCTGTCTGTAAACTATACATTTTCATTCATATTTATAAATTTTATAAAGTTACTTAAATTATAAAATGTTTTACTGAATGCTCTTGTTTATTTGTATGATTCACCTAATGAACAATCAACAATAGCAACATTTAGCAAAATCTAAATTAAACCAACCTCAAAAAGTGGTATTTTAAAAATGTCCTTAAATGTTACTTAGCTTGATACAAACATAAAGCACATGTGATGCATGTCATCCTACTGTACAAAATAGAAATTTACCAGTAAACAATCATTTAATGCCGTAAGTGTATATGGACCAGACTCTAGTTTGAACTCATTACTGGCTTCTAAATTCTACATTATATGAACATGAACTCGAAGACAGCCAACTAAGAATGAACAGACAGCTGAAATAAGAGTATTGAATGCCCTGCATGTATGCTATTGGATGACACAATTATTACACATTATTTTTGGCTTCTACACAGTGACACAATTTTCCATCTCTGACTCTGTTCCGTTCTGTTACGTATATATAACGTTATATAACAGTTGGTGATACGAAAAATAGGAAGCAAGCCCAATGACACACAGGGAGAAACTGGTATGTAAACAGTGTTTTTGATGAGTAAAGAATATTATTTGTTATCATTGTCATTAACATGTTATCAATTCCTTGTGTGTAGTTTTCATATTGTCATCACACAACCAAAACAAACTCCAATTGGTATTATTTTCCCAGGTAAATCAGAACTCCGGTACGGAGGTGAATGCATATATACTGATCTGACAAAAACATCACCTATCGCTCATAATCCATGAATAACATATAATCCATAAATAACAGAAAGTAAAAAGTAAACTTGCAATATTACGAGAAAAAAAAGGAGCAGAGACCCCCAGGGTTTTTTTTTTTAGCATCAGCAATTATAAATATAACTATAGATGTGTAAAAATTATTAATCTTTATTAGAAAAATGTATTATATAAAAACTTTGTAAATACAAAGGTGTAAAATATGAGCTCTGGTTCCAAAGGCCTTACAATAGAGGTCAAAACGCGTCAGAGTTCTCCTGTTTTGGATGTGAGGATCTTGTGTCACTGTCCTTTGCTTGTAGCAATGTGTCATAATTAAGCCTTTGTAACCAGAGCTCATATTTTACACTTTTGTATTTACAAAGTTTTTATATAATACATTTTCTTATAAAGATTAATATTTTTTACACATTTATAGTTATATTTGTGATTGCTGCTAAAAAAAACCCTGGTGGGGGGTCTCTTCTTTTTTTTCTCATGACATATTGGGGTGTGCAGCCTCTCCACTATACGTGTTGTTTTTGTTAACTTGCAATATTACAATTCTTTTCAGTTTGTTTTTTTTTTTTAGTTTTGGATTTTAAGAAAATGGGAATACAAAGTCATTGCAATAGTACATGTTGCAATTAGGGAAAAAGGGAAAAATAAATTAGTACATTTACATTTGACAAACAGATGTTTGTCTATGGAAGACACTGAATAGAGTATTAAAACTGCAAGAGTATACTTAGTATACTTTAGGAAACTCTATGTCCAGGCTATTGTGTCTGGCAATTTGTCCTAAATATTACAAACATTCATTTTATTGAATGTAAACAAAAATGTACTAACAATCCAACATAGAACAGTAATAGAACAGAGAATGGATTTATTGTTCATGGTAAATGAAGGAGAATGGACATTCCCTGAACACATATTTGGGTACATATATTTTAGGTATGATGTACGAAACAGAAAAATCTGAGTTAGGATAGGCCGGCATTAAACCTGAAGGCTTGATGATTTTGGAAGCAAAATGATCAAACCTTCCATTATTTTCAGGGTGTTGAGGATTATTGTTGGGTTCAACATCTAAATGTAGGAAAATCTCTGTTGGCCAACAAGCAGGACCATATCCCAAGGTCCTAGGGATAACTGTATTGGTCATATGCCACCAGGGTCCTCAGTACAAAGATCTCACTCAGAATTTGTGGCCATTCTTCTAATCCCAGTGGGTGGAACTGTCCAGAAACTGCCACTCTGGTGGCTAGAAGGCAATAGAGCAAATTGATGGATATATGTGGTTTAGTTCTAATGGAGTTAAATACCATAAAGCAGCAGTTCCCAGCTTCCTTTCCACTTGTGTACCCCTTGGCAACCCATTTCCATAAATCATAATCACCTAACCCCATCCTAACACTGCTAAAAGTGGCCAAACTAAAATGAATGGGTGGCTGGGCCTCACAGGTAGCCAGACTGCCTGTACCATCGAAGCACGCAACGTTGAGCTGCTCTGCCACCTAGCATGGATAAGGTGGAGAAGAACACCAGTGACCACTGTGATTGTGGGTAGATGGGTAGTCCTGGCAGTGATGTTTAGTCACACTGACTTTTTCTTTCCATATAACCCTAAACATCCTGGCACCTTTCAACGTAGTCCTCCCACCTTGTCATATAGTCAGGTATTTTCCCAGAAGTCCACCCCCACCTTCCTGCACACGACAGCAGAGAGCATTGAAATCCTGTGTAAGAGGAATGTTTCTAAAGGGGAAGGTTCGATGAGGATGGGAGTTTGGTTTGTGGTTTATGTACACCAAGGAAACTCCATAACGGTCTTCACACGTTAGACTGGGTAATTGTGGATTTCAATCTTTGCAGTCTAAAACCATAGTGTAGAATGCGATGGTACATTTAGATTAGGACCAGAATCTTTTGGAAAAGTCAGTTATGGTGGATGTACCCACCCCTGGACCAAAGGTCAGACTGTCAAATAAAGAAGAAAGGGTGCCTAGTCTTTGAAAAGCAGTCTTAGGTATTACAAAATTGTTCCAGATTGTTAGGGGAGGCAAAGATAAATACAACCCCAATTTAAAAAAAAGTTGGGACGCTGTGCATAATCTACATAAAAACAGAATGCAATGATTTCAAAATCTCATAAACCCATATTTTGTTCACAACAGAAAATAGAAAACAAATCAAATGTTAAAACTGAGAAAATTTAACATTTTAAGAAAAAAATAAGGACATTTTGAAATTGATGGCAGCAACATGTCTCAAAAAAGTTTGGACAGGGCAACATAAAGCTGGCAAAGTAAGTGGTACTAACAAAAAAGAACTGGAATAACATTTTGCAGCCAATCAGGTTAATTGGCAACAGGTCAGTAACATGATTGGTTATAAAAAGGGCATTTAAACATTATGTTTTCTTTTTTCTATTGTGAATAAAACATAGGTTTATCAAATTTGCAAATCATTGCATTCTGTTTTTATGCAGATTTTACACAGCATCCCACCTTTTTTAGAATTCCAGCTGTAGAGAAAGGCTTTGTAGTGAGGACACCATGAGGAGTGGATCCACAGAGGTGACAGCAATTCATAGAGGTCATATTTGAATTCTGTGATTTGTTTGTCAGAATGGTTGTAAATCCAATCCATTACATGGTTCAAAAAGACAGCATTGTATTAAAGGGGCTGTAAAGTCAGAAGTTTTTTTTTTATCTTACTGCATTCTATGCAGTAAGATAAAAAGCCTTCTATGTGCAGCAGCCCCCCTAACACTTACCTGAGGTCCCTCTCTGTCCAGCGATGTCCACGAGTGTCTCAACTGTCCGAGATTCCTCCTCCTGATTGCCTGAGACACAGCAACGGCGCATTTGGCTAACCTATCTAGCCCTGTAAAGAAGAAATCGCAATACATATCTTTTTTGAAGGCGTTCTGGTCTGGCCTCACGCTGAGCTGTCAGTGGCGGCTTCGCTAAAGAGGTGGGTGCAGAAAAGGCAGCCGACAATGGAAGCCCCATAGGAACTCTATGGATGATGTCACTTCCCATTCATTTCCCAGCCGTTGTCGGCTGTCTCCTCTGCAGAGCTTCCGCTGGTGGAGACCAGACCAGAGCAGCTTCAAAAAAGGTATGCATAGTGATTTCTTCTTTACAGGGCTAGATAGGTTAGTCTTGGATTGTGGATGCCTGTGGATTTAGAGACTTTAGTGTTAGGGTGGACTTCCACTTTAATAAGTTAGTCAAAGTATAGCTTAGGAAAGAGGTTTTGCAGAAAATACCCATAAGGTTTTGAGAAGTAACATTTCAACTGTTCTAAAACATACAGTCATGACCAAAACTATTGGCACCCCTGCATTTTTGTCAGATAATACACTACTTCGCCCAGAAAATTGTTGCAATTACAAATGTTTAGGCATTCTCGTGTTTATTTCTTTTGTTTGTATTGGTTTGACACAAAAAAGTGTAGAAACAAAAAGCCAAATCTGACACATTCCACGTAAAACTCAAAAAATGAACTGGACAAAATTATTGCCACACTTGATTTAATATTTGGTAGCACACACCTTGGAAAAAATAACTGAAATCAATCACTTCCTGTATCCATCAACGAGTTTCTTATTCCTCTCTCCTGGAATTGTGGCCCACCCTTAATTCGCCAACTGCTCCAGGTTGCTCAGATTGGAAGGGTTCCTTTTCCCAACTGCTGTTTTGAGATCTCTCCACAGGTGCTCTATGGGATTTAGATCTTGACACATTGCTGGCCAGTTCAGTACTCCCCAGCGCTTCGTCTTGAACCATTTCAGGGTGCTTTTTGGCGTGTGCGTTGGGTCATTGTCCTACTGTAAGACCCATGAACTCTGATGGAGACCCAATTTTCTGACACTGGGACCTACATTGCACCCCAGAATTCTTAAATTCTTGGTTAGTCTTTAGATGTCATAATGCCATGCAAAGTCAAGACATCCTGTGCCTAAAGCAGAAAAGCAGCCCTAAAACATCAGTGAATGTTTGACTGTAGGGACTGTATTATTATTTTTTTTTTTAAAGGCCTCATTTCTTTTTATGAAAACAGTAGAATGATGGGCTTTACCAAAAAGCCATAATTTTGCTTCCTCTGTCCACAGCACATTCTCCCAAAAAGATTTTTGGCTTCCTCAGGTAAGTTTTCGAAAACTCTGATACATTTTTCTCTTTCGTCCACGTCCAGGGAAAATAGCTACAGTGCCATGGACACATCTTGACAATGTAATGCACAGTGAACACAAGAACATTAGAATCCCTGGAGATGGACTTGTAACCTTGAGATTGTCCATGCTTTTCCACAAGTTCTCAAATCCTCAGACAATTCTTTGCTGCTCTTTCTCTTCTCCATGCACCGTGTGGCACACAGAGACACACAACAGAAAGATTGAATTCATTTTTAACCATTTTAACTGATTGCCGGTGTGATTTCTTTATTTGCGATACAGGTGCGTTTAAATACAAATTACAGGATCATCACAAACTTGGAATGCAATTATTTCTTACAATTTTTAGAAAATGATAATAATTTTGTACAGTCCATTTTGGGAGTTTTGCTTTTTGTTTCTGTACTATTTTATGTCATACCAATACTAACAAAAGAAATAAACCTAATAATGCCTAAACATCTGTAACTGCAACAATTTTCTGGGTGACGTGGTGCATTATCTGACAGCAATGCAGGGGTGCCAATATTTTTGGCCATGACTGTAATTATCCTATACCACCAAGGTGTAAAATGTTTGTATGATTAAAGGAGTGACACAATCTTTTTCAAGAATATGTGATCCACAATGTAGGAATATATATTGGAACTTGTGTTATTACCTTAAGAAGCCATGTTAGCACAGAATCTCTGTAAGGCACAAATTTGTTCTTCCCTTTCCCTGCAGCTTGATCGGCCAAAGAAGATATAACCAAACCCAAAGTTGTTAGTGACCTGGGTGGACAGATGCACATATGTTAAAATACAGATATATCTAATGCTATGCAGAATTATGGAATTAGAATGTCAGAATCTTCCTTGACAACACCCTGAGATCCCACCTACAGGATTAGGTATGTTATCAGGAATGAAGATCTGAAACCCACATTAGACTTTAGAAATTAATTTTCCAGTAATTTTCCCATTTGACATGAGTTGTCTATGACACACTAAACCAAGAAGGTGGGATTATTTCAGGTTACGGTCTTTGTCAGGAAAAATTAAATAGAAAATGTCATATTAAGTTTACACTTACAGATGAAATCTACTAATCCATTAAAATGTATAATTAAAGCTGAACACCAGGTAGAAATATAAAAACATGTATAAAAAATTATTGAATACATTTTTTATGTGACTAGTGTACCCACCTAAATTTGTCATTAAGCTGACCTAACCCCTAAAGCAACAACAGTCACACTGGGAGAGGTAACATTAAGATTTAGGAAACAGAATGAAAAGACGGGTGGCATCCTCATGGCTGGGTTGTGTTCTTGTCAAAGCTGTTTAAAGTACTTAAAATTTTCATCTGCTTTTAGCATTCAATCTTGGAATGATTTTCAATTAATGTAATTTCCGAAAAAAAATCCACAGTTGCTGTTAGAAATTAATCATTAAAAAAAACAAACATTCTGTGCTACTCCTTTGAATTTTCTTATCACTGCTGTCCAAAACAAATGTCAATTTAACCCCATTAACAATAAGAAAAATCGAACAAGCGTTCTTAAACAAAAAATTTTGAAATAAATTCTACCAGTATTGACCTAGCTTTAATTATGTGGAGCCTTCTAGTGTCAAGATAGTCAAACTGGGCCTGTTCACGGAATCACTGCTGAAGAACTAGCATGTTGTATGTAAATACGGGAAGGCTTTCTTCTCAAAGCCTTTGCATAGTATTTTGCTAATTAGATTCCCATTTATCATATGTGAAGCATATTTACCCATATTGAAAAACTTCAACTCAAAAAAATACTAATGCAAATATAAAGTATCTACTAGTGTGAGGCTCTCACTTTTTTTTTTATTTTTGCAATAATAAAATATCACCTCCTACTCAGCTGTAAGCCATAAAAGATTCTGTGTTTCCACACTCTTGTCTTGCTTCTGAACTTATAGAGGCACAGAATTGCATTAACTGCTTATTAAAAACCTACACAGATATAAAAATCACAGAAAAAGGCTCCTACTTGTTGATGTTGCTTCCTTCCTTGAGACGTTCTCCTGCAGCACCCGTTTTGGAAACTCTCTCGCTGCCAGCCAAATCCACCAAACTCACTTTACTGACTCGCTCTCCAGAATTCTACACATAAGTAAATGAGAACATTCAGTGTAAATATACATGTATTAATATCTAAACTGATTTTTATTTTTCTCCAACAAGACCTGGTAACACCTAAAACAAATCCACTCAAAGCCAGGGTCACACCATCACAGCTGTGCTGGAGGATTTTGGACAACTACTAGCATGGGCACCAACTGACAGTAAACAAGCAGGATTTAAAACCCATCACCATCTACCCAAAATGTTGCTGTCTTTTAAACTTTATTTTAATGGCCAAGTCACACCAGTGCCTTGATCTACATTTTAGCGCAGCTGTAAAACCCAGAACAACGGAAGGACATGTAAAAAACAATAATTTCCAATGTGTCCTATTCACACCTTAACGCTGTGCATGCATATCAATGAAAGTCAAAATGTATGTCATCAGATGTCAGCACGAGTTAAAAAGCGACTAAATGGGTGGAAATATTATTATTATTATTATTTATTATTATAATAGTACATTTATTTTCCATACATTATAGCGAAAGTCAGTGTGAGTTGGCCTTAGGACTTTATACAATTTTGCAGGCATACTCCTACAGCTTTACTGATGCTATTATGACAACCCACGGACACAAAGGGTACATTTGTAAAATATACACTGAGCAGTTCAAAACAGACATTATGGCTTAAATTTGGACATACAGTATAGGGGCCATGATGCACAGGGGACTCAATCCCAGAATTCTCTGGGCATTTCACAATGTGAAGTTTGAGGAGAAAGGGGGGAGGATTACTTCTCCTTCCACCTTCTTCTGACAACGCTTGAACAGATACTATGGGGAATTATCAGACAGGAAAATATTTAACTTTTTTTTTTTTTTTTTAATGTTGTGTGTTTTTTTTGACAATTCTTTTACCTATACCCCTAAAACCCATTCCATCTAAAGCCTGTTAACATCTAGAATGGTACGTTGAGAGGATGACTGCGTGGTCATGCGATGCTGTACCCTAATAAAATGTATGTCCTTTTTTCCCCACAAATAGAGCTTTCTTTTGGTGGTATTTGATCACCTGTGCGATTTTTATTTTTTGCGCTATAAACAAAAAAAGAGCGACAATTCTGACAACAAAACAAGAAAAAAAAAACAATTTTTTTTAACATTTTAGCCCAATTTGTATTCTGCTACAAATTTTTGGTAAAAAAACCCCGCAATAAGTGTATATTGATTGGTTTGCGCAAAAGTTATCACGTCTACAAACTAGGGCAAAGATTTATGTCATTTTTATTTATTTATTTTTTTTACTTGTAATGGTGGCGATCAGCAATTTCTAGCGGGACTGCGGCGGACAGATCGGACACCTAACTGACATTTTTGACACTTTTGGGGGGACCAGTTACATTAATACAGTAATCAGTGCTAAAAATATGCACAGTTACTGTACTAATGACACTGGCAGGGAAGGGGTTAACACCAGGGGTGATCAAAGGGTTAAATGTATCCCTAGGGGATGCTTTCTAACTGTGGGGGTGATGAGCTTGGTGTATGAACACAGAGACCTGTGTTCCTAAATAAGAGAAACACAGGATCCCTGTGTTCATAACTGACAGAACAGCAGTCTGCCGTGTTTACAATGGCAGACCGCCGTTCTGTCTCCAAGGGGAGCAATTGTGGGTGCCTGGTGGCAATCACAGGCGCCAGACCCGCAAATTGGCTTCTCCTGTGGTGAATGGGCGCACGCACACACCCCCGCTAGCGGTCCAGCGAAGCAACGTACTGGTATGTCGTTTCGCGGGACAGAGCCTACTACTGCAGTATATGTACTGCTAGTGGTCGGCAAGTGGTTAAAAACAGAAATTCAGCACTCTTATTGATGAAAAAGCAATAAGCACTTTAAAATGTACATTAAAGAACTACAAAGTAGGGGAAAAAATGTATATATGGTGCAAAATGGGCAATGGTGCAAAATGGGCAAATGTTAGAATGAATTTACATTCACTAAGTAATAAAGTGAATGAACAGTAGAGCACAGTTCCCACTGAAGAATGGGTGTGAGCAAATCTTGTTTAATTAAATGTTCACATTGAATCTTGTTTATTGCACTTTTTTACCAGGCGAATCTTGTTTGAAAATGGATCAAAACCACTGTCATAGAGTAAATCTGAAAAAGAGTGAATCTTAGGCAACAGCTGTGTGAACCAGTGATGGCGAACCTTGGCACCCCAGATGTTTTGGAACTACATTTCCCATGATGCTCCACTACACTGCAGAGTGCATGAGCATCATGGGAAATGTAGTTTCAAAACATCTGGGGTGCCAGGGTTCGCCATCACTATTCTATACCAATAAAAAATTTATCATAAAGTGACGCATTCACCTAATTAGCACCACATCATATGAAAATGGGCTAAAACACGAAGCAGCATTGCAGCATTGAAAAAAGTAATTACTTGTTTCTACAGCACCCAAGATTCACTCCTTTTACTCTGAGAAATGGTAAGATGTAAGCACTGGATGTAATATGTTACCCAGCTCGAACTTTGAATGAGCCCAGAATGGTACATTATGTAGCATAGAGCATAGCTGTAAATACTTTGATCCATACAAAAATATACAAAAGAACACATTGAGATTATACATTTAGACATAAATGATAATAACTAATAAGAATTCTGTGGCATACACTTACACCAGACTGATGGTCATACAAGGTTTGGGTGACAATGATGTTAAATACAGCGTGTGATCGGCTGCTTTCTTCATTCATGTTAGTTGCAGCAACAGTTCGAGATTTGTTTCCTTCGGACATTAATGACTCAATATCCTAATAAACAAAAAAGTTAAAGAATTCAAAATAAAATATGTCATTAGAATTAGTTAAGCCAGCAGCTTGTAGCCCTAATTATAATAATTATTTGTATAATCCTGGACCATAAGGGCAGCAGTGGCCAGAAGCATGGACAAGTAAGTACAAGCAAATGTTGCATATGAGGGAGAAAAAAAAAAGACAGACTAAAGTTATTATGGGCAGCCCATCTTTCCTGCCAAAATGTTAGGGTGTCGTTGAGCTGAGAGCTTGTGTCCATGGTATCAGTTTGAGATGAAGCTTAGATCATTTAGAATGAATTGACAGGTGCTTTTGACCTGCAGTGGAAAACCTTCTATCCTCCATTTAACCAGCTCCAAGCAGGGCTTGCATTGCCATTATATGAAAAACAAAGCCCATCTGAAGTGAACAAAAGCCTATCAACTAAAACCCTAATTTAGTTCAGCCGACCTTGGACTGCTGACTACACTCAGACACCACAGATAGATTCATGACCTCCACAGTGGAAAAGTAGTGATCCAAGATGCTTCTTTACCCCAGTGTGTTTCTCAACCTTTTTTCAGTCAAGGCACTCTTCAAAATTCTGCACAATCACAAGGCACCCCATTTCAGAGGGGCAGAGGAGGGTCAAACAAGGATGCTAGGCAGGTGCCCAATGTCCACCTTATCAACCGATGACGTCATTGGATGTTAGGACGACGGCAGCTGAAAGGTTGTAATGGGGCACAATGAAAACCTGTGGCTTTAACTAAAAGGCAGACTTAGACTTAATATGACCGCTGACTTGTATATATTTTTTGGACAATTTTTAGGCACTTTGCCAAGGCAGCCTAAAGAAACCTGGTTGAAAAAGACTCTACCTTACCAACTTAGAGAATGAGGGGCAGCAGCACAATGCTGGGAGAACACAATAGCTCCATGGAAGGAATTCCCTCATCAACACTGACTGTGTTGATGAGGGAAACAGACAATTTTATTTCCTGCAATCTGTGGTTGCAGGAAAGAAAATTGCATCATCTATGGCCAGCCTTAGAGCTGACGGAGAAGGATGGACACAAAGAAACAAACAAATCCTTTCCTAGTTTGCACATGCAAAGCATTATAGACACAAGCAGAATCCTAAGTATATGATCACACCTTCATAAAAACATAGAATATATGACATATAAACATGCTAAATCAGCGATGTGCAAACTCTGGCCCTCCAGATGTTACAGAACTACAAGCCTCATGAGGCATAGCAAGACTCTGACAGCCACAAGCCTGACACCCAGAGGCAGAGGCATGATGGGACTTGTAGTTTTGAAACAGCTGGAGGGCCACAGTATGCATATCCCTGTGCTAAATCAACAGTGCTGAGAAAATATTATTATAAAATACAGTTACTCTGTAGTAATTTTGTTTCGGCAAAATGTCAACGGTTATCTTGCTATGCCTTGTTAAAGCCAGAACAAGTTGTACATGACCAAAAAGTCTTCACAATAAATATCACACTTTGTTTTACACATGCCCTTTACTGCAGGGTTTAGAATGTTATCAGTTGGCTAAAAATCCTGTCTGGTAGTTTAAAGTTACTCATACATGAAACATCACTGTTAAAAAGTTAATTGACCTTGAAAACTGCCAATGTGGACATCCCCTAAACAGAAGTCAATAGCACTATTAGTTTATTACATCGCTTTGCCTCTTGCGTGGACACAAACAACAATCGGATTAGCACTAATCAATTTAAAGAGGATATCTCTCAGCCAAATGGTGTTAGCCAGTTTATATTTAATTGGCTAATATGTGTGACACATATTAGGTATGTGTCACATTATAATTAAGCACTAGTATTTTTTTGCTGCCGCTGCAATACTTTTGCATCGTGCCCTGGTTTCTTTCTCCACCAGACATTTTTATCTCTGAATGATAAATTTCCCATTGCTTGGCTGCTGCCTGGTTAATAAAACTGAAACAAGAAGTATACATTGTTTTCCATGTAACAAGTACATTAAGGTCATACAGGTACACAATTGAAGCCAAACTTCATGGGTATGTTAAAGGTAGCTACAAGACTCAACCTGACTTCTCATCTCAGACTTTGTGATCCAGCAACCAAACACTGAGAGCCTACTCCCTTAAAGCATAACTCCACTTTTGTTGAGAAAAAAACATTCCCATCTGGGTGATCTATGTAAATTACAAAGATTTTAACAAACTTTGTTGCAGATTTCTACCTTTTATCATTCTGAAGAAATTCATGTTTGTTCCTCTGTGCTAAATGGGTCTAATGTGAGTGGTGTCATAATTATCAATCAGCTGTGGCAGTTGCAGGGCACTAATGAGGAAATCTGCTGGGTCTGCATCCCTTTAGACATGTTCTTATTGGGAGTATCTCACCAAAAATGACATTTTTGTTCCAGGGGGTGCCAGAAATCTGACTTATCTTAGGCAGACTTCTGGGAAAATTGGTAAATCAATTACACAAGGAGAAAATTATGTTTTGGGGGGGGGGTCAGTACACATTCTGTGTACAGAACAGCTCAAGGTAGCCATATTGCATTGCATTTTCAGAACGGCTGCAAATTGAAAAGAAAAGGTATTTTTTAATAACATTCAGTTACAATATGATTTGTGTCACAATTGTATACCCTATATTTTTTTTCTTTTTTTGCTATTTTTTTCCCCCACTAAAGTGAAGTTACCCTTGAAGTCGGCTGTTTTGCTGGCTGCAAACTGAACTATCTAATAGCAAAAAGATGTAGAGGTAAAATTGCAAATTGTAACTTTCCCCTGGAACATATGTCCAAGGAACAAGGCATAAACAAGGCCCATCAGATTAGTACCCCACATCACTTAATCACTATTTACTTTTTTTCTGGAAATCCCCAATGACACACATTCATTTATCTGATCTTTCCCAAGCCAAAATTATTTTGGGCATGTAAGCACAATCATTTACATTCATTAAGCATCTTCAATAACTTTGCTTCTAATAAATCATGTGCATTGCACCACTGGTAACATGGCCATTGCTGTACGAGCAAACATTTCCAGCATGATATACTGTTAAAAAAAAAAAAAAAAAATGTCCACGAAAGGGACTTTTACAAGTTAGTGCCAAGGAGAAAAAACACATCTACTATACCAACAACAATGAAAGAATAGATTTCATTATGTAGCATGCAGTGGAAGAAAAAATTAGTCAGATTGGCTGCTTCTGGAAATGGGCCAGTGCCTAGGATAACATCACACAGTGCTCACCACTAGCTAACTCTAACATGTGTTCAAACACTTGAAAAACCAGGAAGTATCATACGTGAAATAGAGGTTCCTGTTTGGCTTCCTAAATAAGCATGAGGGACACTTAATGACAGCCACCAGCTGAGCATTGCTTACGTCAAAATGCCCATGTGACTTTTCTTAAATGACGTCTATTTTTTGATGCTGCTTCTCATAACCTTAGCTCAGGATACCGACCATGGTAACCAATTACTTTTAGATATGGAAGGGACTGCACTTTTAGATATGGAAGGGACTGCACTTGTGCTTTGTGATTGGCCAAGAACTGCCACATGAGGTAATGGGGTGTTTGCAGCCCAGCGTAAGCTCCACCTGGAGCAGCAAAGGAAAGGTAGGTGTGCGCAACTGTAGATAAAGCCATGAATCAGGTTCTTTGTACTCCAAGAGAAAAGCACAGCATCACAATAATATGGCAATCAAGAGTCTTTTAGGCATAGTCCTGGGAAAATATAAAACAAACTTTAAATTTAGCTATGAATTCCTTCAAAAGTCATGTCAAATTTTTTCAGTTCATCTAGAGCAGGGGTATCGAAACTTTCTAAACAAAGGGCCAATATACTGTGCTTCAGATTTTAGGGGGCCGTTCCGTGGTCAGTGGAAGTAGAAAATGTCACAGCATCAGTTCGAAAAAAAACACTGTCCTATCTTTAGAAATAGGGGAATTATTAGTGAGCCGTCGCTGGTGTCAGTGGGGGGGATTAGTGCCATATTGTTGGTGTTAGTAAGAGGAACAGTGCCCCATAGTTGGCATCAGTGGGAGAAATTGTGCCCTATAGTTGGTGTCAGTGGGAGGAATAGTGTTCCACCCCCATCTTTGGTGTTAGTGAGAGGAATAGTGCCCCACCATTGGTGCCAGTGGGAGGAACAGTGCCCCATTGTTGTCATCAGTGGGAGGAATAGTGCTCCATCATTGGTGTTAGTGGGAGGAATAGTGCCCCATCACTGGTGTCAGTGGGGAGGAAAAGTGTCCCATAGTTGGTGTCAGTGGGAGAAATAGTGCCTCATAGTTGGTGTCAGTGGGAGAAATAGTGCCCAATTGTTGGTGTCAGTGGGAGTAACAATGCCCCGTTGTTGTTATCAGTGGGAGGAACAATGCCCCATTGTTGTTATCAGTGAGAGGAACAATGCCCCATCATTATTATACAGGCTTTACATAGCACCAACAGGTTACGCATCATTGATGTCATTGGAAAAAAAATAGTACCCCATCATTGGTGGCAGTGGGAAGAATAGTGCGCCATTGTTGATGGCAGTGCAGGAATTATTTCGCTATTTTGTTGGTGTAAGTAGAAAGAATAGTGCCTCATATCAGTGGGAGAGATAGTGCCCCAAGGGCCAGGTAAAGGCAAGCAAAGAGCTGCATTTGGCCTCTAGGCAGCATTTTGGAGACCACTGATCTAGAGTGATTAGGTGGTTTACAGGAGGAAGAGCTGTCAGGATGAGTGCAAACAGCTTGCTGATGTTTATTAGAACTCCGTAAGAAAACCAGGAGGTGAAACATGAGCACATATACTGCACAGCTGCTCACTCTGAAAAGTGTTGTCACTCTCCATATGGTAGACAAAACAATAGCACTACAGAAATGGCTGCATCACATAAATATGTGCATTGTCTTGAAAGTTAAAAGGGTGTACATCATTTTCCGATAAGCTTTCAAATTAGTTATACCACTTTTTAATTTCAATAGTTTTTATTGAGTTTTCGTATAAGTACATGGATAAACAGTGTAAACATAGTCGGGTTTGTACAAATTCTTAACAGTTTGTAAGGGGTTACAACAAGCATAACAGTTTTAACACTTAAAATGTAACTATAAAAACGTTGAACCCGATAGGACGGGAGCAATGAAGGGCACCCCACCACTTTTAATGTTTCTATATTTATTACTATGGAGTAAACACACATAAAAAGAATATGTCAAAAACTTGCCTCAAATGTTGTTACTGCTAATTGGGATAAACCATCCACATATGGTCCCAGCACTTTGTGCTCCCGAACTTTAAGGGAATGTCGACTTCTGTAAGAAAGCACATATCAGATAAATAATTAAATTATATTATAGTGATACATAATGATAACAACGAAACATTTGTATAGTTAACACATTTATGTTATATCAGCAAATTACACATTCATACTTATCGGACAAGACAATACTTACGCACCTAGTGACTTTTAATTGGTACAATTTTAGAAAAATTACCCTTTTAAAAAGTATTACGAAAGTATTTTTCCTTTTTTTTTTTTTATATACACCCGTAAGGCTTAACCTTCATGGGCACAAGAGGGATCATGATTGCCTTAATTCAATAACTGCAAGGCTAAGCTTTGCATTTAGATTATGCTGTCCTTCGTTTCAGCTGCCAGTACTACAATAGTTAACAATTCACAGGTCAGGTTTCCTGAGTGAATGAGATACTTTTTTGTTCTGAAAATTCCAGTGATTGTCCTGTGAGTTGCAGAAGACTGCAATGTTGTCACTTACTTCTGTGCTACATTGGGCGTGACAAGCTATCTGAAGGGATTCCCTGTTGCTTAGTGTATAGAATGACCACACCTGTTCACATGAGTTATGGATTTGGTAATTGATGAGGCTTTTCTACCACCTCCTGTAACGTGTATCCTCTGGCTCTTTAGCTCAGATGTTTAAAATAAAATGTTTAGGCCCTTACACGAGTGTATGACATAAAATTCTGACTTTGGTCTTCACCCAGGTGTTGCGTACAGCCACGTCGGTACTCAGGAACACCCGCATATAGCTTTTGTACTTTTTGGGTTTTTAGAATACGACTGTTTGCTATAAGCAGGTTGACACAAGCACCAGCATTTACCTGTGTAGAGCCATGCACAGCAATGTATGCAAGGGCGGCCATATGCAGTGCCTGGGATTCCCATGTGTAGGAAAAAAGCCAGGATTTGACATTGTACACCCCTAATATAAAGTATGAATTGTGCCTAATACAGAGACAGCCTATTTTGTACCTAGGTAAGCCATTTTAATTATAAATTATTTTTTCTTCACACTGAAAATGCCCTGAAGTCTTTTATATATGAATCTGCAAATCCAGGATTATAAATCACCATAACTATATGCAATGGAGCTATCCAGCAAAAAAAATAACTCAAATGTTATATAAAACTGCATTGTAAGTTAAGCAGCCAAAAAAGATGAAGGTAACTGTGACAGCAGACCTTGGCGTGTAGTGGGAAGAGTAAAGGAAAGCAGCAACAAAAGAGCTGAGGGGGAGTGGAACAGAGCAGGAACTCTGAGAAAGAGAATCTAGTGTAAAAACAGGTAGTCTGCTTAGCCCTAAGGTTGCCCTATACAGGCGGTCCATAAGTTATGAACAAGAAAAGGGTCTGTAGGTTTCTTCTTAAGTTGAATTTGTCGGAACAGGTAAATTTTTTAAGTGTAGCTCCAGCCAAAATAATATTTTTTAAGTTTTTTGGGATAGCATGGGGAAGGGCTAACACCCCTGTGACATTTTTTTTTGCTGTCTGTGCCCCTGTTCGGAAGATTTCACCTCACTTTCTGTCCCTATGACAATTGGATTTTGAAAATTTTGGGAAACAAGGATTGGTGATAAAGCTTCAGTGGAGACACCTTTTTCACATGAGAACTCTTACAGGAGTGAATTTCCCTTCCTAGGGGTAGATTTCCCCTCACTTCCTGTTGTCTCCCTCCGTTTGTAAGTAGGAGTCGTTTGTAAGTTGGATGTTTGTAACCCGGGGACTGCCTGTACTTTCTATAAACACCTTTCCTAATGATATTTTATTCATAAATTGGATTTAATTACCTATATTATTGAATAGATTCACTATAAGTTGAAGTCCTGACCTACAGTTGCTCTAGTAGTGAAAAAAAATAGGAACAGGGAGAGAAGCAGTATTTCAACTGGTTGGGAAGGAAAGCATGGCTAAGATCAAGTAAGTGGATGGAGAAGGATAGTCAAGAGAAGTGGGGTATGTGTTAGTAGATAGAAGCAGAAAAAAGATGCATACGTGTCCCCCAAATAGAAGTAAACAATGAGGCTAACAAAGCACTCTCATTGACCTGTGGGCTTTAGAAAGGTTGGGGATACCCAAATTGCTTGCCCTAAAGTCTTTAAGTGATTACAAATATAACACTTCGGATATTGTAAACTCTGTGGTGCTGCATGGTCTACTTAGACAATACACTGTATACAGTATACGGATACACACATTCATGTATACGTACATACATACATATACTGTAAAGTAAACACATACAGACAATGCAGTTGAGTATATTTACACACACACACACAGACTCACTATAGTTGAGAAACTCACAGAAGTTGACATGAGGGAGAGGTACACTATATTGTTAAAGGTATTGGGACGCCTGCCTTTACACGCACATGAACTTTAATGGCATTCCAGTCTTAGTCCGTAGGGTTCCATATTGAGTTGGCCCACCCTTTGCAGCTATAACAGCTTCAACTCTTCGGGGAAGGCTGTCCACAAAGTTTAGGAGTGCCTCTTTGGGAATGCTTGACAATTCTTCCAGAGCGCGAGGTCAGGCACTGATGGAGGAGAAGGCCTGGTTGGCAGTCTCCTTTCTAATTCATCGCCAAAGGTGTTCTATCTGGTTGAGGTCAGGACTCTGTGCAGGTAAGTCAAGTTACTCCAACCCAAACTCGCTCATCCATGTCTTTATGGACCTTGCTTTGTGCACTGGTTCACAGTTATGTTGGAACAGGAAGGGGCCATCCCCAAACTGTTCCCACAAAGTTGGGAGCATCAAATTGTCCAAAATGTCTTGGTATGCTGACACCTTAAGAGTTCCCTTCACTGGAACTAAGAGGCCAATCCCAACCTCTGAAAAACAAACCCACATCATAATCCCCCCTCCACTAAATGATATGAACCAGTGCACAAAACAAGGTCAATAAAGACATGGATGAGCGAGTTTGGGGTGGAGTAACTTGACTGCAGCCTGTCCTGACCTCAACCCGATAGAACACCTTTGGGATGAATTAGAGCGGAGAATGCGGGCCAGGCCTTCTCGTGCAACATCGGTGCCTGACCTCACAAATGCGCTTTTGGAAGAATGGTCAAACATTTCCATAGACACAATAAACTTTGTGGACAGCCTTCCCAGAAGAGTTGAAGCTGTTAAAGCTGCAAAGGGTGGGCAAACACAATATTGAACCCCACAGGCTAAGATTGGGATTCCATTACAATCCATGTGTGTGTGTAAAGGCAGGCCTCCCAATACATTTGACAATATAGTGTATATTTATTGTGTATTGGACAATCAAAGACTTGCATTGGTTATCCTCTTTCTTCTGCTAAGTCTTGCAAAGCCTCAATGATAGTCAGTTGGGTCCTTGATGTATGCTGGAACCATTATTTGATATTTTATTTATAATATATACAGTATATATATATATATATATATATATATATATATATATATATATATATATATATATAGCTTCTGTCTCTCTATCTCAATCCAAGTCTGTGATATTGATAGATTTGACTGAAGTGAGAATTGATTTTACCTCTGCAGTGATGCTAATCATACTCTCGAATATCTAAACGGCCATTAGAAGGAAAATCTACATTTGAAATAGAAATCTTTGGCCTCATGCACACTGACTACTTGCTCAGCTCTTTTGAACATCTTTTATCCTGGCAGGAGATAAGCTGCTTAAACAAGAGCGTAAAAGCTGCATTTACGTGCATTTGCGTTTCAAAGCATTCTATTGGCCAGGTTTTTTTTTATATTTTTTGCCCATTGGAATGCATTAACCCCTAAACACATCTAGTGTTTATACATGTATTTCTCCTATCCTGAGCACGCTGGTGATGGTTTTTCTCTGCCTGTAAATGCTTCTCTTTTAATACACCTGTAAGTGTCTATGGACACATAGGCTAACATAGAGGTGACTTTAAATAAAAACGTCAAATGCTTGTAAAAGCATAATTTTTTAAGTTCAGCATGCATGAGCCCTTCAGCCACTTGCCGACCAGCAACAGCATATATACTGTGGCAGGTCGGCTCCATTGCGCGAAATTATTTATCTGTACGTTGTTTCGTGCAATAGCCAGCACGGACGCGTGTGCGCTGA
Source organism: Pelophylax lessonae (assembly GCF_965119305.1). Lineage (NCBI taxonomy): Eukaryota > Metazoa > Chordata > Amphibia > Anura > Ranidae > Pelophylax > Pelophylax lessonae. The sequence continues at coordinate 343,354,426 of NC_138772.1, forward strand.
TTGGCCACAGGGGCGATGTCCACTGGCCATCCGTGATCGCTCCCCAGAGAGGTAGAGCGTAAAGACTAGGCAGACCGCCAATGTAAATAAGGCAGACCGCCGTTCTGTCAAGAGATCTCTGTGTTCATCCAGTGAGTCCATCCCCCACACAGTTAGAAAGCATCCCCTAGGGACATACTTAACCCTTTGATCGCCCCTGGTGTTAGCCCCTTCCCTGCCAGTATCATTAGTACAGGAACAGTGCCTATTTTTTTGTCAAAAGTGTCAGTTAGGTGTCCAATTTTTAAGCTGCAATGTCGCAGTCCCGCTAAAAATCGCTGATCTACTAGTAAAAAAAATAAAAATACCAGAAAAATATTCTATTGTTTGTAGACGCAATAACATTTACGCAAACTAATCAATATATGCTTACGGGGATTTTTTTAACCATAAATTGTAGCAGACAACATATTGGCCTAAATTAATGAAGAAATTCGATTTTTTTCAGTTTTTTTTCTGGCTGTGTTTTATAGCAGAAAGTAAAAAAAATGGATTTTTGACTTATCGTAAAGTCCATTTCTCTGATGTTCACTGACGGACACAGCTTCAGATCTTCATAACTGTTATACTGCCCCCTACAGGAGTAGGACATTAGGCAAAAAAAAAAGTCTGGCTACACGCATGGGCAGTCCCAGGGGATATACTCCCTCTCTCTGCTATAGGCACTCAGTTTAGTTACAAGCAGTGTAAGAAGAATTACAACTCCACAGATGGGTGGGTGCTGTGTCCTTCAATTAACATCAGAGAAATGGATTTTACAGCAAGTCAAAAATCCTAATCTCTCTTTCGTTTATTGACGGACACAGCTTCAGATCTTCATAACCGTCCCAAAGCAGTGTTAAACATAAGGGGTGGGAACTGCAAAAAAATTCCCAAGGCTAAATAAACAATAGCCAACCAGGCAACAGGAGCTCAACCAAAACAACCGGAGCCCACCTAAAAAAAAATAAAAAAAAATACACCCTCAAAGAGGATCAGGTCCTCTCAACAGCAGCCTGCAAAACCTTGCGACCAAAAGAAGCATGCTCAGATGCCAACACATCCACTTTATAAAACTTTGTGAAAGTGTGCACCGATGACTAAGTGGCCGCCTTGCAAACCTGTGTCACTGACATCTGATGACAAAAAGCCCAAGAGGCACTAAGCGCTCGACTAGAGTGCACCTTAACAGGGAAAGGAGGATACTTACCCTTGATGGAATAGGCCTGAATGGCTGTCTGTCTGATCCATCTGGAAATGGTCGCACAGGAAGCAGACAACCATTTACGAGGCCCATCCGTGAGCACAAAGAGAGTCCAACTTCCTGAAAGACTCTGTAGCTGCCAGGTAGACCCTAATTGCCCAGGCCACATCCAAGGCATGCAAGGCAAATTCCTTCGGATTTTTAGGCCTGGGATACAGGGAAGGCAAAACAATGCCATCATTCAAATCAAAATCAGAGACAACCTTTGGAAGGAACGACGGACAGGGGTGAAGAACCACCTTATCTCTGTGAATCACCAGGTAATGTGAACGTCAGGATAATGCCGCCAATCCGACACCCTGCACACAGAGGTGATAGCCACCAGAAAGGCCACCTTCTGGGACAGCATAAGCAGGGGAATCACCCAAAGATTCTCAAAAGGAGTCTTCCGGAGGACCGAAATCACCAAATTGAGGTCCCAAGGTGGCAACTAAGCCTGCACTGGAGGAACCAAATGTTGGACACCCTGAAAAAAGGTATGCACCAGGGAGTGAGTGGCCAAAGGTTATTGGAAGAAGACCGCCAAAAAAGAAACCTGGTCCTTGATGGTACTCAAGGCCAATTTCTGTTCAACCCCCCCATTGAAGGAAGGTCAAAATCTGAGCCACGAGAAGGGGAGAGGATGAACCCCAAGAGACTCACACCACGGAATGTACGTCTTCCACGTACAATGGTAGATCTTCCTAGAAGTAGATTTTCTAGCTTTTAACAGTGTTGGAATCACCGACTCAGATACACCTCTATCCTTCAGCACCTGGCATTTAACAGCTAAGCTGTCAAAGCCAGTGACTGTAAAGCAGGATGGAAGATTGGTCCTTGGGACAGCAGATCCTCCCTGAGAGGAAGCTTCCAAGGAACGATGGCGACCAGCCGCACCAGATCGGCATTTCAAGCCCGGCGAGGCCAAATGACTGGAATCCCTTCTACCTCGATCCTGCGTAGAAGTCTTGACAGAAGCTTGAGAGGAGGGAAGGTGTAAATCAGACAATACTGTCCCCACTGGGCCACTAGCGCATGTGTGGTGTCCGCCAGAGTATCCCTTGACCGAGCCACAAACCTTTGCACCTTTCTGTTCAGCCGAGATGCCAACAGATCCACCTCGGAGCTGCGCCACCGGAGACACAGCTGATGAAATACAAAGTACCTCCAGATGAAGGGACCACTCCCCTTAGTACAACACCTGCTGACTGAGGTAATCCGCCTGCCAGTTTTCCACCCCGGGAATGTGTACGGTGGAGGGGCCTAGAACGAACTGTTCTGCCCACCTTAGAATGCTGGCTACCTCCAGAGCTGCCTGCCCCCTTAGTGATTGACATAAGCCACGGCCGCAGCATTGTCCGATTGAATGCGCACTGGACAACCCTAAAGATGATCCGTCCAATGGTCCAGACGCAGTCTGATCACTCGGAATTACAAGACATTGATCAGTATTCTGGACTCTTCCAATGTCTGGATCCCCTGGGCAGAATGTTTGCCGAGGACGCCTCCCCATTCGGACAGGTTTGCATCCCTGGTGACCACTGTCCAATACTAGGGGAGGATGGAGTTGCCCAGCCGAAGTACCGGAGAACGAAATCACCATATCAGGGACTCCTTCCTTCCCTGATTCAGCAGGATCTGATTGTCCAGAGACTGCGGAGTCTTGTCCCATTTGGTCAGAATCTCCCTTTTCAGGGACCTTGTATGGAACTATGCAAACGGAACCACCTCGAAGGTAGACACAATGAGGCCCAGCACCCGCATGCAAGTCCGGAGGGATGACCATCTGTTGGACAGCAGGAGACGAATTGCAGCCTGCAATCTGTGGAGTTTGCGGAGTCCAGAGTCAGGCCCAGATAGTCCAGCTTTGTGGATGGAACCAGGGCAGACTTCTGAAAATTAAGAATCAAGCCGAATTCCTGCAGAGTTAGTATTGTGATCTCCAGGTTTTCCACCAGAGCAAAAGGAGACTTCACTCGCAAAAGGATATTGTCCAAGTAGCCCAGTACCGTGATCCCCGTTGGCGTAGCAAAGCTAGCACCGGGGAAAACACTTTTGTGAAGTGCAGTATAGCAGAGGCGAGACCAAAGGGTAACGCCACAAACCCATAATGCTCCTCTCCCATGGCAAAGCCGAGGAAGCGCTGGTGACTGGCACATATTTGAATGTGAAGGTAAGCATCCTTGATGTTGATAGAAGCGAGGAAATCCCCCTGATGCAGGGATGCTATCACCGTGCGAATGGACTTCATTCTGAACTTCTGCACGTGCACAAAGCAGTTCAGCGCCTTAAGGTTCAGGATTGGACGCACTTTGCCTTCCTTCCTGGGAACTGTAAACAGGCTTGAGTAAAAACCCTGAAAATGTTCCGAAGTCGGAACCGGGACAATAACCCCTTGATGTGACAGGTCTTGTACCACCCCAAACAGATCCTGTAAGCAGTCCGAGGACAGGTGCAAATTGGAAGGAAAGAATCTTGCCGGGGGACAAGAGCGAAACTTGATCTTATAGCCAGGCCGAATGACTTTGTGGACTTGTCTTGCACCAGGGAAATCCACGGGTCTGGAAACCAGCAAGGATGTCCCCCCACCCCCGATACGGGTGGGGGCGCACCTTCATGCTGAAGTAGCCTTGTCCGCGGGTCTGGAGAAGTCCACTCTCGGCTTGCCAGACTACGTTCGTTTGAATCCTTCAGAGGAGGCCCTGAAAGGCTTCGTGCCCTTGTGAATCGACCCTGAGGGACAAAAAAACTTCTTATGAGCCGAAAAGGAAGGCCCACATCAACGGCAAGGTTCCTTGCCCTTAGTAGCCTGTGGAAGAAAGGTGCTCTTTACCCCTTGAGACCTTTTATGATGTCTAGGTCCAAACAGGCGATCTTCTTGAAAAAGAAGATCAGTCAAGGCCTTTTTAGAAGTCTAGTCCGTAGACCAGCATTTAAACCAAAAGACACAGCGAAGGACAACTGCCAAAACAGAGAGCCGAGCCACAAGGGGAGCTGCATCCAAAGAGGCATCACAAATAAACTGCAGCTCTGGACAAGCTGGTCCGGCAGCTCAGCAAAGGCAGGGGGAAGCTGTTCTCCCTCCAGGTCACAGTGTAAAAGCTTAGCCCACTCGGTCAGAGCTTGCGACACCAGGGCAATGGTGAAGACCGGCCTCAGTGCCGAACCACCCAGAGTGTACATATTGCAGGCAACAGCCTCCACCTTCCTGTCAGCCAGATCCTTAAAGGCCAGGGACTCTTCAACCGGAATCATGGTTCCCTTGTTTAATCTGGAAACCAGAGGGTCCACCACCGGTGGAATAGTCCACTTCCTAAGACGGGACTCCTCATAGGGGTAATGCCTAGTAAAATGCTTATTAGGGACCCCTCGGGGACGCTTTGGTTGTCCCCACACTTTAGCTACAATTCTGCCAAAATAAGTGCAGAAAGGAAGCACCCTTTCTGCTCTGGATGGTTTGTGAGTGCCAAAGGGAACCTGTGCCTTTGTCGCAGGTCTCACGCACAGTTACAATCAGTTCTTCCACCAGCGCCTTTTCATGCGTGGTTGCAGATGCAGAGGAGTTCCCCTCACTATCAGAGGATTCCGGGCGCGTGATTGCAGACCCAGCAGGATGACCCACATCCGCGGCAGCCGAATCAGATTCAGGATCTAATGAGACAGATGTGGCAGCGGGCGCTTTTTGCTAGCCTTGGACAGCCGTCAGTGTATCGATGGATGGTTGGGACCCAGAGAGCCCGGCAGGAGCCCCCACCAGGTACTAACCCCCCCCCTCAGCACAGTCGATAGTCTGGTTGCTGGCGGCGCTCCCCCTGGCCCCCATTGCCAGAATAGCACCCTGCCCGCCCCAGGAGGTGGATCAGACCACCCAAACAGCACCAACATATGTGGAGAGGGAGTAGTATGGAGGACAGATGACAAGGAGGGGTGCCTGACAGGAAGGAGGGGAACTCGGGGGTCGAACCATCCCAGGCAGGGGCCCACGTCCACCCCAAAACCCTCCAGGGCAGTGGTTCTTAACTCCGGTCCTCAGGACCCACTAACAGGCCAGATTTTAAGTATTACCTTGGGGAGATGCAGACTAGAACACTGCAATCACTGGAGCAGAAATTGAGATTACCTGTGATGTAATTTAGTTATCTTGCAAACCTGGCCTGTTAGTGGGTCCTGAGGACAAGAGTTGAGAACCACTGCTCCAGGGGGAGAGGGGGGGCAGCTACTCACCATACCAGGAACCAGGCAGGCACAGCTCCAGACAAAACTCCTCTCCATCAGAATAGGTGGGCTGTCGGCCAGGAAGAACACTGCGACTCGGGCCGAGACCTGGTCGTATGCAACCTCGCGAGGGGTTTAAATCGCAGGCCAGCCCCCATCCAGTGGGGCTATATCACGGCCCAGCTAGTTCAAAGCTGAGGTCTGCGCGCGCTCGCTGGCCAGAATGGGGTGACCACTGGATCTAGATTATCCAGCCCGTAGCCCAGTCTGGCAGTTGACTGTAGATCTCACAGAAAAAAAACAGGAGAAAAAAATTTCTATCTAAAAAGAAAAAATTGCCAGGACTAAAGATCCCAGCAAGGAACTAGGTACTTACTCCTGACTAGGAAGAAAAAAACTGAGTGCCTCTAGCAGAGAGAGGGAGTATACCCATGGGCATAGCCAGACATAGCCAGTATAACGGTTATGAAGATCTGAAGATGTGTCTGTCAATGAACGAAAGAAAAATATTGTTTTGTTTTTTTTTCAAAATTGCCGGACTTTTTTCGTTTCTAGCACAAAAAACATCAATTTTTTGGGGTACAGCATCGTACGACTACGCAATTGTCAGTTAAATAATGCAGTGCCGTATCGCAAAAAATAGCCTGACTATTAAGGGGGTAAAACCTTCTTGTCCAGAAGTGGTTAAGATATAGAACAGCAAACATGGAAAATATGATAGTTTTATAGAAAATCTGTTTCAGGTAAACATTATAACAATACTTAATGTGTTACTAAACCCAAGACCCTGTATTCACTATATTTAGTCTCAAATGCAATAATTTTAGTAAATATCAACTACCTTTCTCATCAGCAGTAAATAACAGTCTTGTGACTTCTATCAGTTCCTGGTAAAGCTTTTAGGAGGAGTTTTCATACTGCACTGAGCTGTCCTATCAAGATCCATGACCCCTGACCCTCTGTCTGGACAGTGCTGATCAAATGCACCCCCCCCCCCCCACCAAAAAAAAACTCTCTAGCAATACACATCAAACTGAGCATGTGCAGCCTGATTCTAAAGGCTCTGGCTTATCCGGATATGTTTTGGAGTCAGTGGAAGAAGAGAAAGATCTGTGCATACAAGATCAAGAAGCCTTTTTACATAATACAAAGGATTAACCCCTTAGGTTCCACAGTGAGTATAACAGGCATGCTTTACTGCATTTACAGACTGATTTTACTGTAGTGGGTTTAGTTACATTTTAAATTTGAAATCTGTAAAATTATAGTTACTTCTGAAGCACAGCCAAAGATAAATTCTGACATATTTTTTTTTTACCATCAGAGCATTCTTAGCATAACAGAGCTGCTGCTAAAATAGAATCATGTAACAACGTTTTTTTCTACAGCACTGGACTGCACACTCTAGAACTGGTACGAATTCCCTGAGAATCAGTTTGAAACTACATGTACAGTATTAGGTTACTACATCTCTATTAGAGAGATTTTGGTAAATAACTTGTACCACTACTAATTATAGCAAAGCAGCTGAGCTGTATATAACAAGAGGTACCGTTAAAGTTTCCACAAGTCAGCTAGGAAAGTATTATGAAAGCATCTAAATTGGTCAGGGTTCGTTTATTACAAATTAAAAAAGCAAAGAAATAAAACCACAATCGGAATACATCAGGAACAGAAAAATCATCAACACTCAGTTTACTATAATAAAATGCATTACTTTAAAATAAAAGATATTTCAACTTTCAATAAAGTAGGTAAGGTTTTTTTTAAATAAAGGGTTATTTCTCAGCACATCTCATCTACTTCCTTGGACTGTTAGCCACTATTTCACCAGTCCAGGACCTAAAGACAATGCATATTCCTACATATTCCATACAATCAATGATTCCTGCACTTTTCAAGTCACTGATCCAGATTAGGAGCTCTTTACTTCACTTTCTGATCCATATGCTTGTTCCAGATCAAAGTGACTGAAAATACTGAAGCCAGTGGATATGCATTAAAGTGAAGCAACTAGAATTTTTATAGGGATGCCAAAAACAGCACCGAGTGGAGAAATGCATTCTGAAACCTCCGGGCTTCTTCTAGTATTTGAGAACCATGGGAAAAAGGATAATCACTGACTGCCATGCATCATGTATATGGGTTGAAAAGATGGGTGTAACATGTTACTAAAGGTGAACTTAGCCATTAAACTGCTTATTCTTTTAGTTTTTATATCTGTTTTTATACTATATATAATCTTTGTTTTACAAAAAAACATTTAATACATGACAAAGGTTTCCCAGAGAACTATGGGCTATTGGAAGAGACAGTATTGCAGTAACAACCCACCTTAAGGCTGGCTTTGTCTAACTGAAATTTTGGATTGAGCCATTTTAAAGAGTCACTACACTGAGACATTCAGATCTGTGTAATCTTGAGTTATGAAGTTCTGCAAACACAATTTTTTTTTTACTAGGCAATCTCAGGAAGACATGTAAAAAGAAGACGATATCTCTGCCTTAAGGCTAAAAATATATATATATATACATATATATATATATATATATATATATATATATATATATATATATATATATATATATATTAATTTAATACCCAATATTTAAAAGTTAACGGACAAAAAATAAATTATTTTTTTAATTCCATTCTCGACCATAAAAAAAGAATGAAAATATATACAAAACTCCTATATATTCTCCCTAATTAGGAAACGCTAACATTTACAAATTTTCGTATGAAATACAATGAAAATATGCAAAATGTTGCATGTGATTTAGTACTTACCCTTTAGGATCTAACAGATCTCGAACCTTCTCATTGTAAATTTCCATATAGGAGACTTCCACTTTGAAGGTCTGAGAGTCATTTTCCAACTCTGTAGCTCTCAAAAATAAAGCACAACAGAGTCGTGGGATAAGGCCAGGCTGATCTGCAGTCCCCATCATGGAGAAAGATTTTCCTGAACCTGTAATAAATAAAAATATTATAAACTATCAAGGATAAAAAAGTAGAATCACTTATACACACATCGCACATTAACAGAAATCTGTACTGATGAGCACCATATAGTACATATACTACATGCTTAGCTCTTTAAATGACTCAGTATGCAAATCAGGAGTTAATATTTATTTTATTTATAGTATTTATTTTAGGTACTTATATAGTCCAGTTACTTTACGCAGAGCTTTACATATACAGTATATACTGTATATTATACATTCACATCAGTCACTGCCCTTAAAGAGCTTACAATCTAAGGTCCCCAACTCACATTCATACATACACATATTAGGGCCAATTTAGACAGGAGCCAATTTACCTACCAGCATGTCTTTGGAGTGCGGAAGGAAACTGGAGTACACGGAGGAAATCTGCGCAGGCACAAGGAAAACATGCAAACTCCAGGCAGGTTGCACCATGGTTGGCATTCAAACCAATGACCCAAGTGCTGCTAGGTGAAAGTGCTAACCACTTAGCCACTGTGCTGCCTGTTATTACTTCACTCATCAGCACTACTTTTTTCAATCTATCTAAGCTATCTTCAAGCACACATAAACCCCCTCCAATCCCTACCTCCCACCCTCCACCTATCCACTGTGAAGTAAAATGCGAACAATATTTTTTACTTACCTATGTCCGCTGTCAACATATCTATTGCAGTGCCTTTCCTGGAAATAAAGACTAGGAATTTAAAAATTGACATACGGGCATACTGCTTCCTAGTCTTGTTGCTGCCCCTCTTTTCATTACTAGATAGCCAATGGGAAGTGTCCATGTCACACAGGCAGCAACATGAGCATTCTATGAAAGACCATTCCACTTTGCAGGCCAGAATAGAGGACATTACCATATTTAGGTGAGTATACAGGGCTTTTAGATTTTTTTCCTTTAAGGCTGGGTTCACAGTTATGCGAGTTGGTTGCGGGTTTCCCCGCATCCACAGGGCTGCTGATAAGGGGGGACCACCAGTCCTCCTGTAGGGGGCCCGGGCACACAGGTTCTCCAAGACAGTTTCTCCCCCTCCTGCCAGCTTTCAGCTGCTGCGGGGAGAGACAGACACAGGGCATCCTTCCTGTATCAGCTTCTCCTGTTCTGCCTGCTTCTGATCCCACCCCTTCCCCATGTGCCCCTCTTTCACTGTGCCACCCCCCCCCCCCCCCCCATCCTGCAGCGCTGCATGCTTCTCTGTCCTGTAAAAAAATAACAGATTGTAAAAAAAGAATAATATTTAAACATTGTAATAAATAATTTTAAAAAATTATAAAATAAAATAATTGTAAACTTTTTTAAAAAAAAGATATAATTAAAAAAAAAAAAAGGTAAAAAAATAATTAAAGAGGGCTAATTCCCACAGGTTCTCGGTTATGTTTGTGTCCACTGATTATGATTTTAGTATATTTTTACTGAAAATATTGTCTTGACATATTTTGGGGGGGGGGGGGGGAACCTGCTAGGTAGGCTTTATGTGGCCCTGTGATTTCTAACAGTAGCCCTGCGCATCCAATTCGCATGACAGGAGAGTGTCACCGGCTTTCAATGGAGCCGGTTCACACAGCTCCGGGGGGGCCATGCTCCCCACTGGAAAAGGGTCCTGTGTATCTTAGGCTCCGTTTCAGGTCCGAATTCAGCCATAAATTCAGGCTTGATTCGCAAAACGGAAAACAGGGATGCACCGGACCCCCTGCTGCGAGCCGCAATCGCAACTAGTGTGAACCCGGCCTAATTCCAGATGAGAGGTAATAAGTGGGGCTATAGGATAGGAAATAGACTGCCCAGACATCAGCTTGAACAATGTTCCCTTTAGGACAAAAAAAAATGCTACAAGTCATATTGCGCAAAAAAAAAAAAGTACAAACTATGTAATTTTCTTTTTTTTTCAACCCAGTTTTTATATATGTTGTACATTGTATATTTACCCACCTGTTTGCCCATATGCAAAAATACAAGCATTGTATCCCTGAAAGGCATTATCAAGAATTCCTTCCCCAAGGCACTTGAAAACTTCTTCTTGACCTGCAAAAAAATACAGCATTATAAAGCTTTGTAATAAGTTCTTTCCTGTGACACCAATACCATGCTTTATGTCTTTCAAAAGCTGATAGAAAAGAACGGAATACAGAACAGTGCCTCAGTCTTCTTGTACGTGTGCCAACTATGGTCAATCACCGAGTGTCATTACTTCCTTTCCTCTTCCGACAGCTGAGATGAAAGTGTGACTGGCATACATTATGCAGCTACTGCACAGCATAGTGCTGATGAGTGGGAAAAATGATCACTGTCTGCACCAGGCATCTGATTTAGATCTGACCTACACAATGATTCACCATCTCACCTACTGCTACACACTATCAATGACTGAAATACCCGCCAAGGATACACGCATTTACCTTGACAATGTCATTTTTGTATTGCTGCATACCCAGTGTATTAACTGGAAGACCTATCAAGGGGAATTGCTCAAAACTGGAGCAATCATAAACTGGAGCTGCTGTGCATGGGCAACCAATCAGCTTTGGCTTTTTTATTTTCAAAGGTTAACCACTTCTGGACCGGAAGGATTTACCCCCTTAATGACCAGGCCATATTTTGCAATACGGCATTGCGATACTTTAACTGACAATTGCGCGTCGTGCGACGCTTTACCCAAATAAAATTGATGTCTTTTTTTCCCCCACAAATAGAGCTTTCTTTAGGTGGTATTTGATCACCTGTGCGATTTTTTTTGCGCTATAAACAAAAAAAGAGACAGCGAAAATTCTGAAAAAAAAAAAACCCAATATTTTTTACTTGCTGCTATATAACATTCTCAATAAATAAAATGTAAAAATATTTTTTTTTCATCATTTTAGGCCAATTTGTATTCTGCCATATATTTTTGTTTAAAAAAAATCTCAATATGTGTATATTGATTGGTTTGCGCAAAAGTTATCGGGTCTACAAACTAGGGAAAAGATTTAGGTCGTTTTTATTTTTTACTAGTAATGGCGGAGATCAGCGATTTTTAGCGGGACTGCGACATTGCGGCGGAGAGATCGGACACCTGACATTTTTGACACTTTTGAGGGGACCAGTGACAGAACTACAGCAATCAGTGCTAGAAATATGCACTGTTACTGTACTGACACTGGCAGGGAAGGGGTTAACACCGGGGGCAATCAAAGGGTTACATGTGTCCCTAGGGGGTGCTTTATAACTGGGGGGGAGGGGGCTTTCTGCATTAACACAGAGACCTGTGTTCCTAAATAAGAGGAACACAGGATCCCTGTGTTCATAACTGACAGAACAGCGGTCTGCCGTGTTTACAATGGCAGACCGCCGTTCTAGTTCCATGAGTGATCGCGGGTACCCGGTGGCAATCGCGGCCGCAGGACCTGTTTATTGGCTTCCCCTATGGCGAATGGGCTCAGGCGCCCCCAACAGCAGTCCCGCAAAGCGACAAATAGTTAAGTCGTTTCATGGGACAGAGCCGACAAGCCGGCGCGGGGGTCTTTAAGTGGTTAACTGAACAAGCTGAAAATAGAAGTTGATTGATTGCCATGCATGACTGCACCAGTTTTGATTAGTTCCCCCCCAATTAGTGTTCAGTTTAAATTCTGACAGTTTGGAAGATATATTTAGCATCATCAAACTGATAAAATAACAAGGATTGTTTAACCCCTTCACGCCGAGGTAACACATATATGTCCTCACTGCACTGGCCTTTTTTACGTGAGGCCGCATAAAGGTGTTTCTCCCTTTGTCCTCGGGACACGCCACCGAGAGCCACGAGCCCTATACTATTGAGCAGGACCCAGATCTCCCAATTCCGAGTCGTCTGATTGCTATGGTAGCCTCTGATTGGCTACCACAGTGATCAGTCACTGAAGCCCGTCCCTGTGTTTTTTTCCTTTCTGTGAATGGAGAAGGATACAATGCATCTTTCTCGTTCCTTAGGGTCCTTTCACGCGGCCGCTCCGCTGCTTTAGTCCGCTGCGGGACTTTTTTTTTTTCACGGAGCGGATGACATTTGTGTCATCCGCTCCGTGTGCCCGCATATCATCCCATCCGTTTGCGGATGATATGCGGACATAATGTAAGTATATGGCATTGCGGATGTCAGCGGATGACACCGCTGACATCCGATTTTCCTTCCTTTCCGTTTTTTACACGGATGAAAAAATAGGGTTCTGTTCCATTCGAAAAAACGGAACAGAACTGAAAGGAGGAAAATCGGATGTCAGCGGATGGTATTCCGCTGACATCCGCAGTGCCATTAACTTACATTATGTCCGCAAATCATCCGCAAAAAAATAGGATGATTTGCGGACATAATGTAAGTGAATGGCACTGCGGATGTCAGCGGAATACCATCCGCTGACATCCGATTTTCCTCCTTTCAGTTCTGTTCCGTTTTTTCGAATGGAACAGAACCCTATTTTTTCTTCCGAGTAAAAAACGGAAAGGAAGGAAAATCGGATGTCAGCGGTGTCATCCGCTGACATCCGCAGTGCCATATACTTACATTATGTCCGCATATCATCCGCAAACGGATAGGATGATATGCGGGCACACGGAGCGGATGACACAAATGTCATCCGCTCCGTGAAAAAAAAAAAAAAAAAGTCCCGCAGCGGACTAAAGCAGCGGAGCGGCCGTGTGAAAGGACCCTTACAGAAAGAAAAAAAAAAGTGTTTGTAAAAAAATTGAAACAAAATAAATAAATAATTAGAAATTAAATAAAAAACAAAGAAAAATACCTAGATCAAGGTTTGATCTAGGTTAGTGCCAGGGTCAGGCTGCTTTCACATGTCAGCGTATGGATGGCAGGCAGAATCGCCGCGATTCTGCCCGCGATCCGGAAATCATTGCAAATCGCGGGACACCTGTGCGTTGCCTGTGATTTGCAATAGCACCCCAAACGCTGAGCGATGTTGCCGCGATTTCCGCCTGCCGAATCGCGGTAACATCGCGCAAAAAAAAAAACGCGGGACGCATTACGCTCCAAAGAAGCTCTTGTACTTTTTGCGCGATGTTACCGCGATTCGGCAGGCGGAAATCGCGGCAACATCGCTCAGCGTTTGGGGTGCTATTGCAAATCACGGGCAACGCACAGGCATCCCACGATTTGCAATGATTTCTGGATCGCGGGCGGAATCGCGGCGATTCTGCCCGCGATCCATACGCTGACATGTGAATGCAGCCTTAGTGTTTGGGTCAAGGTCAGGGTCAAAGGTCAGTATATTTTTGACAGGATTTTTAACATCAGTGTCAGTTAGTGTTAGGACAAAAGAAAAGTAAAAGCTATTGTTTCTGGGCTGTACTATGGGTACAAACAATAAATAAATAAATAACACACATATGTGGGTGGTATCGCTGCGATCGTCAGGAGCAGGAAAATTTTAGGTTGTTCTTTGGTGGTAGGTTATGGTAGTAACAAGAAAAATACAGCTACATTTAAAAAGAAATATTTTTTTTACTATTTTGGGCCAGTTTTCCTTTTGTTAATAATAAAAAAAAAAAAAAAAAAATCAGGAAAAGTCCACAACTATTTACTACCAAATGAAAGCCCAATAAAAAGGTATAATCCACCTGGATTCACAAAGTAGCTGTGATAATATGTATGGTTTTACTAACACATGCCAAAGTTGTGCTTAGGCATTTAGATTTCTTTTATCCTTAGGTGTAAAGGGGAAAGCATAGCTTCAGACTTGCCTAGCTGAAATTTAGCTGGAAATAAAATCTCAACCACTTTTAGCTGTAATGAAGTATGTCCAGTGTTGTGCAGGCAGTTGGATCCAGGAGAAATCTTCACTACAGAGGTGGCTGTCCTCTTCATGTCTCTGAATTTCTGGTGCTGCAATGGTTTTTAGCTTCATCTCTTTAGGCAGAACAGCAGTAAAGATGGTCTGACAGGGACATGCCCACACATTCTTCCTCCTCCATTAGGAAAAGTTCTTCACGAATTACAGGCCATGTAATCAATCATCAGTGAGTGGGGGATTAGTCAATTCCCCCCCCCCCCCCCTCTTTCACAGATCGTGCTAATACTGTAAAAACTGACTACCTATGGCAGAGAAAGGGAGTATCCCCCCTGGGACTGCCCATAGGAGTACCCAGATTATTTCTCTACCTAGTGTCCTACTCCAGTAGGGGGCAGTATAACCCAAAGGTTAAGAAGATCAGGAGCTGTGTCCATCAATGAACGAAAGAGAAAGATGTCAGCAGAACAAGTGAGGCTGAATCTTCCAACTGGGACATATGTTCCTGTGACAACTTGGAAACTTCTCTTAATTATCAGAGTTTTTTTCATATTAGAGGTGCTATCCCTTCTAGACTCACCATTTAGTGCCGGTTCACACTAATATGACTTGTCAGGCGACTTGGTCAGCCTGGCAAGTCGTGCACCGTCGCGGTCATTGAGTAGTACAGGAATGGTTCTAATAGGAGCGACACAAGTCGCTCCGACTTAGAAAAAGGGTCCTGTACTACTTCGGGACGACCTGGAGGCGACTTGCATTGACATTCATTTTATGAAGTCCGTGCAAGTCGCGCCGAAGTCACGCTGCACGCGACTTCACAGGTCGCACCCTAAGTCGGAGCGACCTAGTGTGAACCGGCACTTACCCTAAATAAAGACACTGCAATTGGGCTGCAATTTATATATAGCATATGTCCTTACAAGTTTAAAGATTGTTTGATATTTCAGATCCCATTCATGAATAAATGCAAACAATAAAGGGAATCCTGGAATGACTATAGTGTATTAAAAACAAAATGTATTTTTAAAAACAATAAACACTTACATTACATCACAAACCATATGGGTCCTTTCACACGGCCGCTCCGTGTGTCCGCAAATCATCCCATCCGTTTGCGGACATAATGTAAGTGAATGGCACTGCGGGTGTCAGCGGAATACCATCCGCTGACACCCGATTTTCCTCCTTTCAGTTCTGTTCCGTTTTTACGAATGGAACAGAACCCTATTTTTCCTTCCGTGTAAAAAACGGAAAGGAAGGAAAATCGGATGTCAGCGGTGTCATCCGCTGACATCCGCAGTGCCATATACTTACATTATGTCCGCATATCATCCGCAAACGGATGGGATGATATGCGTGCACACGGAGCGGATGACACAAATGTCATCCGCTCCGTGGAAAAAAAAAAAAAAAAAAGTCCCGCAGCGGACCTTTCACACGGAGCGGCCGTGTGAAAGGACCCTTAGAAACTAAACAGGGCCAATGTAAACCTAGATATTAATCACAATAGTATATACAATTCTTGCTTTAAAAATGTATAGATGTATAACTAGTGTAATTTTAGCCAAAAATCGAGCAAGAAAACGTCAGCAAAAAAAAAAAGAAAGAAAAAAAAGTACAGAATTCACATGTAATGAAAAAACAGCAAAGTCCTCCTCCAGAGTTTAAAAAAAATATCTGCGGTGTTCCCCTAAGGGGCAACAGTACACAAATTAAATGCTACACTATATACATATATAGGAAATCTGTCCTGTAACAATCATCGTGCGAGCTTCAGGTGTACAGTTGTCACAGACTTGCATTTTTTGTATTTGTAAATCACCATGGCAAATATATGTGTAATCCAGCATGAATGAGTTAATATGGAATTTGTATCACAAAATATAGATTTATTCAAATAAGGAGTAAGCAACTCTACGTATATGTGAAGGTGATCATTATAAATCAGTATTTCGCCCTGCCAGTTACAATGTCATTTGCAGGCCTGCTTGGTTCTCAGATATTGCTGAGAGTCCAAGAGGTCTGCACCCAGTTGTAGGGATAAAGTATTTATAAGTACCACAGGGTTCAGCAAACTAGTGTTATATATCAAGCCTATGGTGCCCACTCACCTATACATTTGATGAGGTTTAAACAATCATACATAATGTTTCTTGGGCCACTGGATCTTCAAAGCTCTGCTAATGCTTGACCAGTATAATAGCAAATATAGGCCATAGTGTCCTGTAAAAGGCTGTGCACTAGAAGCAATTCAAAGGGCTAAACATAGGCGTGCGCATAGGGTGTGCCAAGTGTGTCTGGTGTGTCTGGGAACACCCTAATCACCCTGTGTGATGCAGGTTTCACCTGATTATACCCCCGATATTTTACCAAAGCCTCATAACAGAACTCTAAGAAATTGTAAAAAAATAATAAATATAAAAACTACTGACACTGTCCACTGCCCTACTGAGACCAATCTCTGCCCTAATGACACCGTTCACTGCCCTACTGAGACCAATCTCTGCCCTAATGACACCGTCCACTGCCCTACTGAGACCAATCTCTGCCCTAATGACACCGCCCACTGCCCTACTGAGACCAATCTCTGCCCTAATGACACCACCCACTGCCCTACTGAGACTAATCTCTGCCCTAATGACACCGCCCACTGCCCTACTGAGACCAATCTCTGCCCTAATGACACCGCCCACTGCCCTACTGAGACCAATCTCTGCCCTAATGACACCGCCCACTGCCCTACTGAGACCAATCTCTGCCCTAATGACACCACCCACTGCCCTACTGAGACCAATCTCTGCCCTAATGACACCGCCCACTGCCCTACTGAGACCAATCTCTGCCCTAATGACACCACCCACTGCCCTACTGAGACCAATCTCTGCCCTAATGACACCGCCCACTGCCCTACTGAGACCAATCTCTGCCCTAATGACACCACCCACTGCCCTACTGAGACCAATCTCTGCCCTAATGACACCGCCCACTGCCCTACTGAGACCAATCTCTGCCCTAATGACACCGCCCACTGCCCTACTGAGACCAATCTCTGCCCTAATGACACCGCCCACTGCCCTACTGAGACCAATCTCTGCCCTAATGACACCGCCCACTGCCCTACTGAGACCAATCTCTGCCCTAATGACACCGCCCACTGCCCTACTGACACCAATCTCTGCCCTAATGACACCGCCCACTGCCCTACTGAGACCAATCTCTGCCCCAATGACACCGCCCACTGCCCTACTGAGACCAATCTCTGCCCTAATGACACCGCCCACTGCCCTACTGAGACCAATCTCTGCCCTAATGACACCGCCCACTGCCCTACTGAGACCAATCTCTGCCCTAATGACACCGTCCACTGCCCTACTGAGACCAATCTCTACCCTAATGACACCGCCCACTGCCCTACTGAGACCAATCTCTGCCCTAATGACACCGCCCACTGCCCTACTGAGACCAATCTCTGCCCTAATGACACCGCCCTCTGCCCTACTGAGACCAATCTCTGCCCTAATGACACCGTCCACTGCCCTACTGAGACCAATCTCTGCCCTAATGACACCGCCCACTGCCCTACTGAGACCAATCTCTGCCCTAATGACACCGCCCACTGCCCTACTGAGACCAATCTCTGCCCTAATGACACCGCCCACTGCCCTGCCCTACTGAGACCAATCTCTGCCCTAATGACACCGCCCACTGCCCTACTGACACCAATCTCTGCCCTAATGACACCGCCCACTGCCCTACTGAGACCAATCTCTGCCCTAATGACACCGCCCACTGCCCTACTGAGACCAATCTCTGGCCTAATGACACCGTCCACTGCCCTACTGAGACCAATCTCTGCCCTAATGACACCGTCCACTGCCCTACTGACACCAATCTCTGCCCTAATGACACCGTTCCCTGCCCTACTGAGACCAACCTCTGCCCTAATGACTCCGTCCACTGCCCTACTGAGACCAATCTCTGCCCTAATGACACCATCCACTGCCCTACTGACACCAATCTCTGCCCTAATGACACCGTCCACTGCCCTACTGACACCAATCTCTGCCCTAATGACACCGTCCACTGCCCTACTGACACCAATCTCTGCCCTAATGACACCGTCCACTGCCCTACTGACACCATCAGTATATATACAAATACACACACAAATATGTTTGAGCTTTGGGGTGCACACCCTAATGTAATAGGCTGTGCACGCCTGTGGTGCTAAAACGATATATTCAAGCAAACCATGAGATGGTATTCTTTGGTCCTTTAGCTGTTTGCAAGGCAAAAAAATACACAGTATCTGCAGAGGGATTAGCAGTGAGGTATCAATATCCTATAGCAGGGATCCTCAAACTACGGCCCTCCAGCTGTTGCGGAACTACACATCCCATGAGGCATTGTAAAACTCTGACATTCACAGACAAGACTAGGCATGATGGGAATTGTAGTTCCTGAACAACTGGAGGGCCATAGTTTGGAGACCCCTGTCCTATAGGATAGAAACTACAAATGGGTAATCATCCTAAGTAACTTTTGGTCATTTTTAGACTTCACTAAAACCACTGTAACCCTATTCCAACATTGGATACAAGATATTGAAACAATGAACATTCAGCATAGTTAATGTGGCACAAAATAAACACTTTTAAATGTGATTAAACCACTTCTGGACCAGAAGGTTTTACCCCTTAATGACCAGGCCATTTGTTGCGATACGGCACTGCGTTACTTTAACTGACAATTGCGCTGTACTCAAATACAATTGATGTCCTTTTTCCCACAAATAGAGCTTTCTTTTGGTGGTATTTGATCACCTCATGGGTTTTATTTTTTGTTTTCTTGCGTTATAAGCAAAAAAAGAACGACAATTTAAAAAAAAAAAAAAAAAAAACTATATTTTTTACTTTCTTCTATAAAACACAGCCAAAAATTTAAAAAAAAAAAAACACAATTTTTTCATCAATTTAGGTCAATATGTATTCTGCTACATATTTTTGGTAAAAAAAAATGCCAATAAGTGTATATTGATTGGTTTGCGCAAAAGCTATAGCGTCTAAAAACGATGCAACATTTTTATGGAATTTTTATTTATTTATTGATTTTACTAGTAATGGCGGTGATCAGCGATTTTTAGTGGGCCTGCGACATTGTGGCAGATAAATTTGACATCTAACTGACACTTTTGATACTTTTTGGGGGCCAGTGACACAGTGATACAGTGATCAGTGCTAAAAAAAATCCACTGCTACTGTATTAATGACACTGGCAGGGAAGGGGTTAATAGGGGCAATCAAAGGTTAAGTGTGTCCCTAGGGGGTGCTTACTAACTGTGGGGGGTTGCACTGACTGGAGGAAGACAGAGATCCTGGTTCCTGCTTAGTCTTGTTTACATAGGCAGATCGCCGTTCTGCCTCTCCCTGGGATGATTGCGGGTAGCCGGTGGACATCGGGTCCGCAGGGCCCGTTGATTGACATCTATGCTAACCAATCACGGCACGACTGTGCCTCTGGAAGTGAGATGGCGTCATCTAGTGGCTATTGAACAAAACGATGTACAGGTACGTCGTTTTTTTCACAATAGCGCCACTTTGCCACAGTATATACAAGGCAGCTGGTCCTTAAGTGGTTAATAGAAATGTATAATTTTGCGAGTATTATCACGCTGTATATTTTCATTTACCTTTACTTCATGCAAGTTTATTATATATCCTTCCACTGTTCTTGGACTCCCAACAGCCAGCATCAATAGACCCTCCAGCAGCCAGCAACATTAGACCCCTAGCTCAACAGTAGATCCCTCCAAGCAATGATTGACCCCCTGCAACATAAGACCCACCTCCAGCAACAACAGATTCTCCATCAGCAACAATAGACCTCCCCAGCAACAATAGACCCCCTGCAAAAATAGATCCTCTCCAGCAACAATAGACTTCCCAGCAGTCAGCAACAATGACTCCTCCCTTAACAGTAGATCCCTCCCAGCACTTACTGATCCCACGAACAACAGAAAACCTCCCCTTTCCTCTGCAAAAATAGATCCCCTCCAGCAACAATAGATTCCCCAGCAGCCATCATCAATAGACCCTCCAGCACCCCTTCCCATTACATATATTCAGTTCTGGAGGTGTCAGAACTGCGTTCACCCGGAAAAAAAAGGACTGCCCCTTCACAGGGCCATCACAAATGCATGCCACCAGTCATCACAAAATTAAAAACAGTTTTCAATGTCAATGTCATCCACCCAGACAAATCCTCCGGAGTCCTTTCCCGAAATCATGTATGACCGGGTTCTTCAAAAGGACCCTGTAAGCCAAGGAGCCACCCTTAAAACCGGAAACCAGGGGGCCAGAAATTGGGACCAGGTGAACCTGCAGGAAAAGCAGGAACTTTGTGTTCATCGAAAGTGAAAAGCAAACTAAAACGTGAAACAGCTGGACACAATGTAAGTCTTGAATTCGGCTGCTATATTTGTTTAAGACAGAAGCCCGCCCCCTGCTCTTCCACTATCCAATAAGAACCCCTGTACTGGTGGCTAAAGTGCAGGGAGTACTGGATTCATGAATGACTAAAAAGGGGAGGCTGAATTGGAATTATGTGGGTCATATTGATGCAAATAGTGCTTAGAGTCCTACTCTAACTGCAATGAATAATCTCGGAACTCTGGGGCTTACTAATAAATATCCAATATAATGTATAATGCCTCCATGCGGTGTGACTGACCCTCTCCTTATCCCAACCAATCACCAGTGCTGCTCAGATAGCAGGAATGGTGTTAATTGGTGCAGTTTGGGGTAATATTTCAGACTGGGCGAGAGTTGGACCGTTGCTTTGTGTGACAGAGACAGTCTGACGCTCTAGATCAGCCTTTTCCAACCAGGGTGCCCAGGCACCCTGGTGTGCATTGAGGTTTCTTCAGGGGTGCCTTAGCAAAATGCCTAAAAATTGACAAACAAATTGCATACAAGCTGGTTTGTGGATGAAGGGTGCCTTTTAAGTTACACCAAGTCACAGGTGTTCATTGTGCACCATTACAACCTTCTAGCTGCCAGCGTCCTAACAATCAATGACTTCATAAGTTGATAAGAAGGATGTCAGCCGCCTGCATAGCATCCTTGTTTGACTCTCCCCTGCCCCTCTCCATCAGCGTTTGGGTCACATTAGCTGAGCGATAGAGAAAAACTGAGGGAAACGAGAAACATTGGAATACTAGTTTGCAAAAGTGTATTTGCTTTGTAAGAATACATTACCTCTAACGTTGGGTGTCCTATTTGGACTTATGGATGTTGCTGCCTTCTGTAAAACTATTGGAACAGCTTTTGCATTTTAGAATTGGGTGCCTCAAGACTGTCCACAATTTTTAAAGGGTGCCATGACTGAAAAAAGGTTTGAGGAACACTGCTCTAGATCACTGCTGCAGAGTACTCCCCCAGCCTATGTTTAGATAGCAAAAGAGATGTTACTTACAATGAATGAAAAGTGTCCCTTAAACTGCTAACTAGTAGTTTTAGTTTCAATTTTCAGTCCTCTGATCCCTCTAACCCCACTGCCAGAATCATTTAGTGCCGCAGGGGTTAATTTGAACCAGGGGACCTGTCATGTGCAATCATCAAGAGTGCTGACTATTAACCGTCACACAATGGACACTTCTCATTGACTGTAGGTAATGTCCCTAGTTCTGATTTTATTTATTTTTTTAAATACCGTATTTTCCTACGTATGAGACGACTGGGCGTATAAGACGACTGGGCGTATAAGACGACCCTCCTAATTTTCAAGTTAAAACATAGGTTTTGGGCTATACTCGCTGTATAAGACTACCCCCCTTCCGAAGCAAGGCAACACCATTGAAAAACATCAGATTTCTCATAGATCTCCAAGGTACCCTAGTACTGTAATACATGTAATCTCTCATAATATCTCCAAGGTACCCTAAGTATTACCAGTAGATGTAATCTCAAGACACTGGCTGTGCAGGAATCCTGTACCGGTATACCGTATGTACCGTAGCTTTGGCTACATACAGTATACCGCGCTGAGCCAATCACAGTGAGCGATGTATTCTATTATTGAATGCAAAGCCTGCTCGGATTGGCAGAGTCAGAGAGGCGGGCTGATGTTACTCCGCCAATCCGAGCAGGCTTTGCATTCAATAATAGAATACATCGCTCTCCCTGATTGGCTCAGCGCGGTACACTGTATGTAGCTGAAGCTACGGTACATACGGTATACCGGTACAGGATTCCCACACAGCCAGCGTCTTGAGAGATTACATCTACCAGTAATACTTATACTTAGGTTACCTTGGAGATATTATACTCGGCGTATAAGACGACCACCCATATTTGGGGGATTTTTTTGAGGTTCAAAAGTAGTCATACGCCAGAAAATACAGTAACTTTTTGAATATACTAAGGCTTAATACCCAATGCTAGGCCTTAATACCAAATACCCAATTACTAGTTAACTAAAGACTAAAAACATCTGATTTATTACTGGATGCATTACAGTAATAAATCCTGAGGATTCAATTGGACTTTAAGCTCCTGCAGCCGAGACTTGACCACTGCATCCCTGTCAGGTCTCACCAGGCACTGACAATAATACATTACAAATTTAACAAGCAAGAGCTTTGATGTGTACAGTATTATACACTCACTTTTCTGCCAAAGCCACCAGGTCACAAAGTTAATTAATCTAAGCTGACTGCCTAGTCTTGGCAAAAAAAAACATCCTAGTTGGCTGTAATCTGTATTGGCGGAGTTCTGTATTTTTTTTTTTTTGTAACCTATCATGTGCTCAAGTCTGTTTGCTAAAAAAGCATCCAAGTAGGGTGTGTATCCTCCCCGGCTTGCCACCGCATACATCAAGGCTATAGAGGTCGCACACCACCACGAAGCGATTGCAAAATAAATACTTTTAATGTCTTCATAGTCAGAAAGGAAAAACAGGAAAATTTGTTAACGCGTTTCACACTAACACCTCATGCTTAATCATTGCTAAATTGTGTCAAATCACGTATCTCACACCTTCACCTTTCTCACCGGATCACATATCTTAGCACACTAAATAGAGAATGGCAAATATTTTCTACAAACCAAATGATAAAGCATGCAGTAAACCACAATTGTTTGGTCAAAAACAAACAAACAAAAAAAACATTTACAATGGTGGATATAGGCGTTATAATAAAAGAGGAGTAGGGTAAAGCCAGCCCTACATGGACATTTTAGGTAATTTCAGCAGGGACCGGCTCAATCCATGTATGGGCAGGCTGGTTGTACAGATTTGGATCTGCCGATTGACTTCTATACAATCAGCCTGTTGGCAAATTTTTCCATGAACAGCGCTACTGCCTATAGCGGGCAATGCTGATCAGTGTATTCTGACAGCAGGGAAGTCTCCCAGTGTTTAGTCAAAAGAGCCAACTTGTCAAAATCTCCAACCATGTCACTGCCGATGACTCTCCAGCAGCTGTAATTGGAGATTTAGAGTTATCTGTTTTCACAGAACACCGGCAGTGTATACACTACGGTAGACGACAAGTTGGCTCTTTTCTCAGAATACCGAGTAAGGGGGAAAAAGTTGTTGCTGCCTTGGAGGCGGCCAAGTTGTTGGTATTAGCAGATGGACTAACAATGTTTACTCATTATAGCGTGTACCGTAGTGTATACGCTGCCAGTGTTTTGTGAAAACAGGTAACTCATCGAAATCTCCAATTATTGCTGCTGGAGAGTCACCGGAAGTAACGTGGTTGGATATTTTGACGAGTTGGCTCTTTTGACAGAACACTGGCTGTCTGAACACAATAAATCAGTGGGGAGGAACGAAAAAATTTATCCATTCCCCCATGCACACACTCAATGTAGATCGGGGAATCGACCAGGTGGTTGAATGAAAATAAAAGAATTGTGTATGGGCTGCTTAACTGTAATTGCGTCAAGAAGGAGATTAAAATTCTCTACTGAAAAATATGTAAGAAGCATAGGGTTATCTAGAAGTCTGTCTTTTCTTTTGTGTCATGTCTGTATGTACTGTATGCAGGAGCATAGAAAGGTGTAATTATTGAAGATGTAAACATTGAACAAAAGCTTTTCCTTCATGAAGTAGTTCAATGTAAATTTACACAATATTTACACCAAAACTCTACTGAGGACATAAGTATTTATGAAAACCATCGTAGAGTGGTTATTAAATAAAAGGTATGGTTTACTCCAGAGCCCACAAAGTATCTAAATATCCATAGTATAGGCAAAGTAGACACATTGCCTCCTACCCAGTATCTGACCTATAACCAGGCTTTGCAGGCCTGCTTGGAGATAGATGTCTATTATTCACTAGGAAAGAATGTTGACCTCCACAGCAGTGCAAAGCCAAGGTTCTGAGAAGTAAAATGTTGTTCGGCCGTGCATTGGAGATGGTATTTACAATACCACAAACACCTGATCTCAAGTATGTATGGGGTCTATAGTGTTAATGAGGACAGCAAGTTAGTTAGTGACATTAAGTCTATTTTTACAAAGGAAAGTCGATTTTCTAAAATGAATTTTGTCATATGGAGTTGTTAAATTCAAATAGTATAGTACTAAATACAATTTTAATTCAATTTTTCACTAGCAGTTAAAAAAAAGATTTCAGTACGAACATTTCCATATTTTAAAAGATGCATTTTTGAATAGGAATTTGATTCATCTCATGCATTTAAAAAGGTGCTACATTGTTTTTTTTCAGATAGTTATACAATTCTTAAATGAAGGTGACTCCCCATCTGTCAAAAAAATAAAAAAGTTGGTGATACTAAAAATGATAGATTTTAATGCCTTTGCAAGCATCATATATTCCATGTACAGTCAACCATGTAAGTGTTTTATCACATATGAAAAAAATTTCTGTTTAAGCCATTTAATTGTCATATGGACTGTTAAAATTGTATTTCTTGGGTTAAATATACCATGTTTTGACCACATTTTATGTTAACAGAATTACTAGAATATAATACTATTCAGAACCACCCCTGAGGAAGAAGATTCACAGTCTTCGAAACGCGTTGGGTTTTGGTCTCTGTATTGTATGGTTGGGTACTGTGATGGTATAATGTTTGTTGCTTGCACTTGTTTTTAATCTTCATATTTTTTTACATCTATGTTTAATAAAATATTAGTATTTCCATCATATTTATTTAGTCTTTTGTGCCTAAAAAATCCCACCCCAGGGGAATTTCCCAATCTTTAGGCTCCGTTCACATGTAGGCATTTGGGGCGTTTTTGGGGAGTTTTTCTGCTCTAGGATCAGCTCTCAAAACGCCCAACAAGACAAATCCTATTCATTTCAATGGCCCCTGTTCACATCTGAGCGTTTTGACACTGTGAGCAAAACGCCCAACGCTCAAAAAAGTACATGAGCTTCTTTTTGGGCAGATTACAGGCGTTTTCCATTGGTCTCTATTCAATCTAAAAACGCCTGCACAAAAAACGCCTGTAAATCGCGGTAAAAAACGTGCGAAAACGCTACGCTCAGGTGTGAATGTAGCCTTACTAAAAATGATAGTTCTCCCATTCCAACACAGACCAAACTTTGAAGACAGGCAAAGTTACACACTTGTCTAGGCACATGGTTCGAGAGAGCTGTAAAGACTAATAAGAAGGAATGCCTTTTTATCTCACACACACCATGCTATACATGGATCTCAGCACTCATAGAAAAATACTTTTTTTTTGAGAATGGGGGGCGCAGCAAGCATGCCTAATAAAAAAAAGTGAGGATAAAATAGAACCTTTTTTTTAAAAAAAAATGACTCCCTCTGTTGCAATCAAGTCCTCCATCTCAATGATTTCCCGATTTTTACTAACCATATGGTGATCAAAGGTACTTGAAATTGTTTCCAGAAGATAGGGATTCAACTTTTTGCTAAGCTCACCAGTATTGGGACAATAAAGGGTAAAGACTAAATTTATGGGTTATGTTTTGGAATGGAGCAGGTCTCCAACCTCTTCCCCATATCTCCAACAGTTCTTTGTACAGCATAAAAACTTCTTGTATATCTGATTTGGAGCGTAATACCATCTAGACAGTATTTCAAATCTTGGTTCCTGATATTTAGAGCATATGGAGGTTCTGTAAGAGAAGAGAAGTATTCTCTCAATCTGCTTACTGGTGAAGGTAGCCCCAAGGTCTCTTTCCCAGTTGGTGATGTAAGTCAGTTTGCACCCTTCTGGAGGAATGAGAAGCAGTCGACAACGTGAATGAAACTGCACAACATAGGGGAGGTTGATCATCACAGAGCTCTTTAGAGCAAGTGAGGCCATGAGCAAAAGAAAAGGCCTTAAGTAGGGATGCCAGGAAATGCTGTAATTGTAGTCTATTTCCGAAGGAGAGATTAGGGAGGGCAGGGTTCAACAATAGCTGTGACCTTCAGGGCCAGTGATCTGCATTCACAAAATGTCTCGCCTGGAAAAGTCCTCAACGCTTCCCAGCCTGGAAATTGGAATTAGATAGATCTAGACTGAAGGAAGAATTCTTAATAATGGGACAGAGCGGTTTTCCAGGTAAGACTATTAAGCATATACGCCAAGTCTCCTCCAATAGTAGGATGGGACTTGAGGCTGGGTAAAATATTAGTTCGGCTCTGGGAGAATCACCAAAGGGTTGTTTGAGGCAGTTTGCTCAGTGGAAACCCATTGCTTAGGAGAGGCATATCAACACCAAACTAGCACCCTGCACAAATGACAGGCAGCTTGGTAGAGAGCGACATCTGGGAGCGCCATGCTCTTCTGCAATTTTGGTAGGCACAAGAGGGAGTAGGAAAGATGTGGTGGCTTGCGAGCCCACAAAAGTTTGAGAATGTCTCATTGATAGCTATTTAAAAGGAGCTCAGAATCTATATAGGGTGGGCCTTTAGAAGATACAAAAGGCATAGCATGATATTCAGAATGTGCTTTTGTTCCATTTTGAAAGGTCCTTTGATCTGTGTGTGTTTGGGGTGTGAATTGAAGACAAAAGTGTCTTCCAGAAGCCTGGTTAGGCTAGTTCCCAGGTGCTCAAAGTGCGTGGTCACCCATTTAAATGTAAAGTTGGATTTGAGATGTTTGATAGAGGAGGTCAGCAAATAAGTGTTCAAGGCCTCTGACTTCTGGAAGTTAATACGAAAGTAGGAAAGGGATCGGTATTTGTCCAGTTTGGAAAGAAGGTTTGTGAAAAAACAGGAGGTCATCCGCATATGCTGCAATTTTAACAGGTGATAGTTTGGAGGACCAGTAATATCTGGATGATTTCCAATTTTACAGAGAAAAGCTTCTAGTGGTAATATGAAGACCAAAGGGGAAATGAGTCACCCCTGCCCAGTTCCATTTGTAATAGGAAATGGAGCAGAGTGGTGTGTTTGCTTTTACCTGTGCTAAGGAGGTTGAGTATATAGCACTGATCCAATGCCGCATTCTTTGTCCTATGTCCAGGCGTTGTAAAGACCATGTCAAGAAGGCCTTACTTACTGTATCAAAGGCTTTTTAGCATCAGTGGATGGGGGTAGGAGGGTGATCTTCCTGGAGTGAGCTGTGCAGATAATGGCAAGGGCCTTAGTAGTGTTGTCCCTAGATTTCCACGTGGGCACAAATCCAACTTGGTCTGTATGGATGATGTGATGGATGTATGCCGTCAGCCTCGTGGCAAGAATTATGAATTATGGTGAATAACTTAATGTCTATGATTAGGCCTGCAATGTCGAAATAGCAATGTATACTTTCTGTCTTTAGAAAATCACCAAGATTTGTGCCCTGAGTGTGCCCGTTGGAAACAGGGTTTCGGACCCCATTGTGATGTATGCGTCCAAAAAGTGACAAAAAGTTTGCAAAGGTTTTATAACACATGAGAAAATATCCACCTGGAACCAGGGCTTTACCAAAGTGCTATACCAGTTCCTCTTTAGTGATTGGAGCATTCAGACCTGTGAGGACCAAGTATGGAAGGTGGGGAAATCTTTTTTATATTTAATGCATTACACCCTAACCTCTCCAAAAATCCTTTGAAATGTACTGTCTGTTAAAATAAAAACAAAGGGGCACGAATAGCAGAGACATCATATCTGCGTCTTTCCAATATGCAGCTGAATCAGTGTCATATTTCGTGTTTGGAAAACTGGTTTGGTAAAACTGATTGTTTCCTTAGGTGAATCTATCACTAGATATATTCTTCATGTTAAGGGCAACATGCGAAGTAATGTGTTAGTGTAACACTATCAGGCAGTTATTACCTCTCACAGAGTTAACTACTACCCCTGATAATGCTTTCTGCTTTTCTTGCCAGAAGTACAGCGCCTTATTTGTTCAGGCATCATCGTGGTCACTATCTACTTCCTGGGCTGAGATGCCAGCTTCAAGATAACACAGTTATTTTAATCTTGATGCCAGTGCAATTTGTGGCTGCATTCACAAATGTCTGAAACAGGCCAGCCCCTGCTACAGACTCTCACCTTGTGACTGGCTACAAAGTTACAATGTTGTTGTCTGATTATGGGGCAAGCAAAGAATGAGCAGATTTTTTCTCCTGTGTGCCTGGTGACATCATTTTAGCCTAGGCAAAGTTACTGGGTTGAGCCCAAGGATGGCTTTTAAATGATACAGTAAATGGTGACACTTTTTGAAAGATGATAATGCTACTGTATATTGTGACAGGTCAGGAGTTTATTAATGCAGACTTGCACAGTTACTGACAGGTCCACTTTAATAACATTCTACAGACACCTAAATTAGTGGACCTCTTGTTTTTATCAGATAGATCAGCCTATATATATATATGTTTATAGTACAAATGATTTAGGCACACAAGTATGACTTGAATCACAAGAGGAAAAACAGGCACTCTGGATAACATGAACTAGTGGTCTTCCATTATTGAAATAACATGCATAACAGTTGTAAAACGGCCAACGCGTTTCGCCGTCAGGCATCTAATGATTGACACTTTTTAGTGACATAGCCCCAATGGTTACTTGTATTTTGCTTTACTGAATAACTACAGACATGCAGGAATTCAAAACAATTTAAGTGCTTAAAGGGTTAGTTCTTCTATGTAGTCACAATAGAATCATCCTAAGCTAATCAGATTTTAAAACTATGCCCCCCACTTCTGCTGACATACCTCTTGGCCATTTCGGCAATGACAGAAGCCTGCCAAAATAAAAAAAATGCAAATGCTCTTCATGGCTCCATCTTGCCTCCTTACTAGGCAGACCAGTCAGGACCCCCTAGTGCTACAGAAGGAAAAGCTGTCCTTTTCCCTGAGGACTGCACATTGCTCTCTTCCTTTCCTGTCACAGCCACTAAGCTCATCTGAGCCCTCACTGTGAATGTGCGGCCCTCGCAAAACAGATGATGCTCCTTCTTGTAGAAGGCGCTTGTACCAATAGGAGGTGCTTGTCCTGATGACTTCTCCAACCTATTAAGTAGACAGGACAGAGCCATGAAAAGCATTTTTCAGTGTTTCGGGCAGGCGTCTTATTGCAAAAGTGGCCTACAGGTATGTTAGCAGAAGAGAGGAACAGTTTTAAAATCTGATTATCTTAGGATGATTCTATTGTGTATAGCAGGGGTCTCCAAACTTTCTAAACAAGGGGACGGCTTATTGTCCATCAGACTTTAGGAGGGCTGGATCAGTGGGAGTGGAAGTTTTCCTGGCATCAGTTGGAGTAAACATCACCACATTTGGTATTAGGGGAAGAAATAGTGTTCCATTTGTATCATTGGGTGGAATAGTGCCCCATTATTGGTGTCAGTGGGAGAAGTAATGTCCTATTTGTTGGTGTCTGATGGCAGAATAGTGACTCTTATCAGTGGGAGGAATAGTGCCCCAAGGGCCGGATAAAGGCAGGCAAAGGACCCCATCTGGCCCCCGGGCCACAGTTTAGAGACCACTGGTGTATAGTGACTGCAAAAATATTTTTTTTTTTAAAAAGTGGACTAACAAATTTTTTACAGTGGGGTACAATTCCTCTAGTTATGAGTGCATAAACCAGAAAATGCTTTTGATGAAAACATCTAACTTGTATCACATGATGAAGGGTGAGTAGACAAGGAATGTTTTCTAAAATCCTGGCCGCAATCCGAACCATAAAGCAAAATAAATATACTAGACAAACTCCACACAGCACACAACATGCACGCAAGATTTATTTGGATTTAGCTCATTACATGCTCTTTCTTCATGAACCAAGGAGGAAATATGAGGATGACTTATTTGCAGCGTGAGTCGGAAGGTCCAACCACGGTATAAGTAAAAGTGCTGACCAAAAATACCACACATGCTTATTACTGGTTTTATAGATCTCAGTGCAGAGAAAGTACAGCTGCAACGGCTTGAGGATTTGAAAAGTGAATGTTTCAAAACACTATTAAAGCAGAGAGCTACACGGAGGAGAGAATTTAGGCAGCCTGTTGAAAAAACAACAGCATAAAATATATGCTAGTTAGGCCTCATGCACACAGGACGTTATAAAAGAAAGCTGTAGCTGTAGAATGAGTTTTGCAGCGTTTTTGAAGCAGCATTTTTTAGCGATTTTTAACATTTTTTTTTTTTTTTTTTTTTTTACTCCCACGAGAGTTTATGGCTCAGAAACGCTGATAAACACCGAATAGCTTTGTTTTTTTTTTTTGCGTTTTTGAGCTTTTTTTCAGCTTTTATCAGCGTAAGAGCGTTTTTACAGCTGAAAAACTCCTCTCAAAGCCCACTAGTTTGGGGTTTTTTTTCCAGCCAAAAAACACTGATAAAAGCCTATGTGTGCACGAACACATAGGATAGCATGCTGGGGAATTTACTGGCTGCAGAAAAAAAACCGTCTGAAGCCAAAAACAGCAGCTGTAAAAACGTCCATTGTGCATGAGGCCTAAAAGTAGAAGTAGGAAGCATCTGCAACAAGACTGCAGGAGATTGGCAGCACTGAAATGCAAAAAAGGATAGAAAAAAAGTAAAAACTATTTTTTTTTTTTAATGGAAATTGTTTATGGTGCATAATGCTTTAACAACCCTAACAGCATTAAGTTGTGGTTTAAATCTACTTTAAACAGGTTTTCCACTTTCACTAAAAAAGGGGGAATCCCTTGCTGGCTTGCTGAGTTTTTCTAGATTTTTTTTTTATAAAAATGCTAGCCTTCACAGTAAAAGCAGGCAGATAGTTTGTAAACAATAATGTAAAGGTATATATCTCACAAAAGTGAGTACACCCCTCACATTTTTGTAAATATTATTATTATATCTTTTCATGTGACAACACTGAAGAAATGATACTTTGCTACAATGTAAAGTGAGTGTGCAACTTGTATAACAGTATAAATTTGCTGTCCCCTCAAAATAACTCAACACACATCCATAAATGTCTAAACTGCTGGCAACAAAAGTTTGTACACCGCTAAATTAAAATGTCCAAATTGGGCCCAGAGTGTCAATATTTTGTGTGGCCACCATTATTTTCCAGCACTGCCCTAACCCTCTTGGGCATGGAGCTCACCAGAGCTTCAGAGGTTGCCACTGGAGTCCTCTTCCACTCTTCCATGACGACTTCACGGAGCTGGTGGATGCTAGAGACTGTGCGCTCCTCCACCTTCCATTTGAGGATGCCCCACAGATGCTCAATAGGATTTAGGTCTGGAGACATGCTTGGCCAGTCCATCCCCTTTACCCTCAGCTTGCTTAGCAAGGTAATGGTCGTCTTTGAGGTGTGTTTGCGGTTTTTATCATGTTGGAATACTGCCCTGCGACCCAGTCTCTGAAGGGAGGGGATCATGCTCTGCTTCAATATGTCACAGTACATGTTGGCATTCCCTCAATGAACTGCAGCTCCCCAGTGCCGGCAGCACTCAGGCAGCAACAGACTATGACACTCCCACCACCATGCTTGACTGTAGCCCAGACACACTTGTCTTTGTACTCCTCACCTGGTTGCTGCCACACACGCTTGACACCATCTGAACCAAATAGGTTTATCTTGGTCTCATCAGACCACAGGACATGGTTCCAGTAATCAATGTCCTTAGTCTGCTTGTCTTCAGCAAACTGTTTGCGAGCTTTCTTGTGCATCATCTTTAGAAGAGGCTTCCTTCTGGGACGACAGCCATGCTGATAAATTTGATTTATGGTCTGAGCACCGACAGGCTGACCCCTCACCCCTTCAACCTTTGCAGAAATGCTTGCAGCACTCATACATCTTTTTCCCAAAGACAACCTCTGGATATGATGCTGAGCATGTGCACTCAACTTTTTTGGTCAACCATGGCAAGGCCTGTTCTAAGTGGAACCTGTCCTGTTAAACCGCTGTATGGTATTAGTCACCATGCTACAGCTCAGTTTCAGGGTCTTGGAAATCTTCTTCTTATTATTATTATACAGGGTTTATATAGCGCCAACAGTTTGCGCAATCACCTCTGTAACATAATGGGAAGACAATACAGTTACAGCACAATTCAAAACAGGTATAGCCTAGGCCATCTTTATGTAGTGCAACAATTCTTTTTTCAGATCCTCAGAGAGTTTTTTGCCATGAGGTGCCATGTTGAACTTCCAGTGACCAGTATAAGAGAGTGAGAGCGATAACACCAAATATAACACACCTGCTCCCCATTCACACCTGAAACCTTGTAACAGTAACGAGTTACATGACACCGGGGAGGGAAAATGGCTAATTGGGCCCAATTTGGACATTTTCAATTAGGAATGTACTTACTTTTGTTGCCAGTGGTTTAGATATTAATGACTGTGTGTTGAGTTATTTTGAGGGGAAAGCAAATTTACACTGTTATACAAGCTGTACACACACTACTTTACAATGTAGCAAAGTGTCATTTTTACAGTGTTGTCACATGAAAAGATAAAATAAAATATTTACAAAAATGTGAGGGGTGTACTCTCTTTTGTGAGATACTGTAAATCCCAAGCACAGTTTTCCTTTGTTTCCAGCAACGCAACCTTTGTAATTGAGTGGACACTTTGCATAGACAATCATCTCCATAATGAAGGTGGCAGACATTCCCTCATCTTTCTTTTTTTAGGATTAGCTGTCCTTGTTATCTGTGAGTCACAGAAGAAATTGGAGATCTGACAATACAATATAATGTACAATATAAAAACTGGGTAAGGGCCTGAGGTGAAACACGCTTCTTTGAAAAAAGTAGCTAAACAAATATCTTTACAAGCTCATTTAACATCTACCTATTAGCACTGCCAAAACCAGTGGAATCTCCCTTTTTTTGTGACTCCTTTATTAAAGAGTAACAATAAAAACAAAAAAATAATAATTCTCTGGGTGATCAATGTACATTGCAAGGATTTTTTCAAATTCCTACTTGTTTCTGCTTTAAGGAAAAAGCAATTTATTTGATTCTAAAGGGGAGGATCTGGTTTATTAAATTCACCTGGTGCACCCTCAGTGTTCAGATGAGAAAAGTTGCAGTGTCTGGATCCCTTTGAAAGTATTTAAAGTCATTGTAAAGTATTTTTTAAAAATAACAAATATGGTATACTTCCCTGCTCTGTACAATGGTTTTTCACAGAGCAGTCCCGATCCTCCTCTTCTTGGAATCCTCCCTTCTAGGTGCCCCATAGCAGGCCGCTTGCTATGGGGGCACTCGTGCGGGCTCACTCCTGAGCCAGGTTCTGTGTGTCCGTTGGCAAAAACAGTGTGGCTCAGTCCAGCCTCTTGCTCTCTCCTCACAAGCTCTGATTTACAGCAGCAGGAACCAATGGCTCCTGCTGCTGCTTTTATGATCAGCGAGGAGAGAGACAGCAGTGAGAGACACTGCTCTCTGGCACAGCTCTGAATCAAGATTCATTGGAACTGGGCTAGCAGAACACAGAAGGTTTCTTTTACCTTAACGCAGAGAATGCATTAGGGTAAAATAACCTTCTGCCTTTAGTACCACTTTAACCCTTAGGGAATATCTCACAAAAATGAAATTTCTGCTGCAAACAATTACTTGTATCTTATTGCAGACTTTTAGAAAAATCAGCAAGCCAATCACACAATAAACAGCTATAGCGGGCGGGGACGAGCACTCCCACTGATGCCGGGAAGGAGAGAGGGGAAGGAGTCGAGGAGTCACGTGAGCGCCAGGAGACGCTCTGTTATAGGTACAGATCTGCATATTTTTTATATAACACAGACATAGGGGCACATAACGTTATGTTACAGAGGTGATGGGATGTTTTTATTGTAGTTATTGTAGTTATAATAGCAGCAGGAGGGGAGGGGGCGGGCACTGACACAGAGCAGACAGGCAGGGAGGGGAGGGGGGTGAGGACGGAGGAGAGGACAGAGAATGACAGAGAAGGGCTGCGGATGATGGAGGCACGTAATCGGACCACGGTGTCAGGGCAGCCATGATAAACTGTGGTCCGTTTACAAGGGGGAATGTATAGCCAGGCAGGATTAGCCAGGTTTTTTACGTGATAGAAGAGGCAAAATTACACAGCACAAGCACAGTGCTGTTATTCATGCTTTACGGGTAACAAAAAAATGTAAAAGCAAAGAGAAGGGGGACTGTTCTTTAGTTGTGCTTCAATGCCAAATTTCAAGGAGTTGCTGGGAGGAAGGGGCAAGTATACAGCATAGGTCTTCTACTGAACTATAATGATCAGCCTTGAATCTTCATCTGTCTGACTGTTGCTTAGACCAGCTTATATATGTGTATCTTGCTAAGTTTACCTGCCTTGAACCTGGACTCTCTTTGCTCACCACTGACCTGAACATGAGTATTCTGTCTCTGCTACTGTCTGCGGCTTGCTCTATCTGTCCTGAACACCTAAGCCTCGTACACACGCAACGATTGTTGGCCGACCGATCGGCCGTCTTTTGTCCAGTGTTGTTGTGTTGGTTGAAATGTGCTCTAGACTGCACACAAATTTTCTCGGCCAACAAAAACCAACTTCAGAAGTGATGTCATGTGCTGGTTAACTTTCCGTGTGTTTTTTCTTCTCTGAGCATGCCCAGTCTTGCTCATCTGATTTTTGTTTGCCGAAATCTGTACTGACTGACGGAAAATCGACCATTCTGTTGACGGTCAACAAAAATTTTATAGCATGTACACCAGATTTTGTTCGGCCGAAAAGTCGCAGTCGGTTGTCGGAAGCATCATACTAACAAGCCGAAAATCGGCCGATCGGACGTTGGCCGAAAATTCACGGCCAACAATCGTTGCGTGTGTACAGGACATTACTCACTCCAGCATCTGTCCTATCTGTTGTCAGGTGTTGTCCCTGGAAACACAGAGGGTCTGCTCAACTCTGTGACAACAATCAATCATGTCAACGAGTGTTCTAAGCCAAATTTATGCTGGCATTCTTCTTTGCTAAAGAAGACCAAATGCCAGCTGTATTCCGGGGTTACAAAATTGTAATTCATTCACCCAAGAATGGGTGAAGCCAATAAATTAAATTAAATTCTACAGCTAGACACGTCATGGTTGTAAAAACTAGCATCTCTCATGTACAGTATGTACCATTACCAGCAATGCTGATGAAAATATCAAATTGCTATTAAATATATCAAATATCATGCTCTGTAAATATTCAAATCATAAAACAAAAAAATATTTTTTTTTCTGGACAAAAGCAATATTCATTGCATTAAAGTCTCTTCTCATTGATTTTTACTTTTGTGACTCATGCAATAAAATGTATTTTGTTCACACAGGCTCATTGTAATTCCTGATTTTGGGCCAAATTCCTACAGCATCCAAAACAATTTTTCTAAGAGAATGGAAATAAGTACTATTTATTGAATAATCATGAAATATATACAATACATACATATGTATACACACTGCAAGCGACTGAATAATCTTTTCTGGATCTTAATAGATGTTTTAGGAAACAAACGTCATGTCTAACAAATGGTCAGTCTAGATGTGATGTTCCAATGTGAATGTAAAAATCCAAGTGATTTTTCGATTATCACTGCAAATGGGCAGGACATGTTTTTTTGGAAAAAGGAAAAATAAACTGTTAAAGAGCCTGAAGGCAGTGAATTGCAAAGAGCATATGGTATAAACTTGTTTTATACAACACATTTAAAATGGGAAACAAAAAAGGGTTTTGAAGTCTGTATGTATAAGCCACAAGACAAAACAATGTGCACATTACGAACAGAATACAGTGTCAACATTGTTCACATGGCCTTTTAATTAAGAAAAAGAAGTATATTTGCTCCGGGCTCACAAAAAAATGAGCCAACTTAGAGTCTTATTGATGAAGGATCCTGACTGGTCATAATCTAGATCTTAGCCCGCTAAATAAGTGACCATTGATTATAAAGAGATGTGTCTTCTCTTTCATTTTGGCAATTGGCCTATAAAGCTGGTTAAAATTAGAACACTTTATAGCCCAACTGCAACCTCAAATTTTATTTTATTTTCACATTTTTGATTGGCAATGGGAAAGAGTTAGAACTGAAGGTTTTAAATGCCATTTGTGTCACCACTTAAGACATTTTTCAGTTATATTTAAAATGCTGTTTGAAGAAGCAGGGATATCTTTCTGTTTTGTCTGACACCTATCACCTAGGCAGGAAGCTAGGATAAATAACCTCATTAGGACACAGACAGTGACAAAGTACCAGCAGCAGAAATCCCTTACACCCTTGACATTTTCTGCTCCAGGCACAGCTCTTTCTCTTGGAAATCCAGTGATTGCTATAGTGGAGACAAGCTGAACTGTGATTGTGATTGTAGTATGGAGCCTGATCTCACCCAAACGACATTTGAAATATTTTAGCGTCACCATTCAAGGGATTTCTCCTCACATCCTGTTCTGATTGACACCTGTCAGACAGGAAGTCAGGAGATTTTCCTTCACGTTCCACTCTCTAATATAGGCAGGAAGTAAGAAGATATCTCTCAAATGGGTTCACGAGCAAAAACAAAATTCTGAAAGCTGTCCTTTCCACACACCACCCACAACCCAGTAGAAAAAATATCTGTTGGAACCGGATGACTGGGCTCATATTTAGCAGTCAACAAATTCTTCTACTGTCAACATCTTTGCTCTGGAGACCAATTATAAAGGTCCTCACTAGGTGGTACCTTGTTCCTGCTAGGATTTCGAAAATACTCCCCATATTATGCTCTGCACTGTTTTTGGGGTTGTGTGGAGGCAGGAGCACATTTGCATATTTTGTGGACTTGCCCTACAGTTATGGCATATTGGATTGAAGTGTTTTGGATGCTATCTATACTTTTCGGCATGTCCCTTAATCCTGATCCTACTTTAGCTTTTCTGAATAAACGTTGTCCTGATTTAACTTCCTCGGAATTAAAACTCTTCCTATATGTCACCACTGCCTCAAAACACACTATCGCTAAATCCTGGAAATCACCCAAACAATATCTCCTGGAAACTAAAAATAGGGTAAGGCAATTCATGATTCATAGCAAAATTTAAGCCACGCTGTTTGACCGCATAAGGAAACATTTTAAAATCTGTTAGCTATGGGTTGATCATTTCCTGCCCTCAAATTTTGATCATTGTCTGTTGGAACCCTGACTATGCTTATTAGGTGTAGCAGGTCATATTTAGCCATAGTGTAGTACTGCCCCTGCAAGGACTGCCAGTTATTAACTCTACGGGTCCCCCTGAGTTACTAGCACACAGTCATGGCAGGTACAATTTCTTAATTCCTCCACTCGGCTCACTCCAATAATCAGTCCAGGGGTATTTGGTTGTTTTGTGGTTTATTGTAAATTGGGGATAGGAGAAGGAAATAGTGGGATACTCCAATTTAACTGGACGTCCAGACGAAGCTACGCAACAGGAAGCGAAACGCATCGACGTCATCAGCCCGGCGGCGCACCTCCTCACCACTCCTACCAGGCGGCGGATCGCTCGGGAGAGCAGAAGACATCGGCAGCATATTCGGAGACACGGAGACAAACAAGACAAAGGCACGAGGCGGCGCTCCACGGATAGCCTAAAAAGGTACTGTGTTCTCTATACAGGGGTGAAGAAACAGCCGAAGGGCTGTCAGAGCGAATGACACAGCACAAACCGCACACCCGCCACTACTTCACAAGCGGCTAGCGGGATCCGGATGCACATACCCAGCTCGGCAAGCTCTGCTTAAGTCCCCACAATCAGTAGATACCCTTCCACTAGGACACAGACTAGCCACACGGCAAACCATGGAGTGATACTCAGCCCAAGGACAGGGGTGAAGAAACGGCATGACTGCCGTCAGTGACCTAGACACAAGCTGTCAGAAAACTGCCTAGTCCCCATCAAAATACCCCATACATACCAACGTTCTGTGCTGACACCACCCAACAGCAAACGCCAAACAACCCCCCTCCCCACCAGGATAGCTCCCAAAAGCTGTAATCATTACTGGAATAACTTACAGCCCTCTCCCTAAGGGTCACAAGCATAACTGAATACAATTTAAACCGAGTTTATCGGATGAAAAACCTAGCACAATCGTGCAGTACTGCCACCAGACCCACTATCGATCCACATACCCCCAAGGAGCCTTCCAAGAACTACCTATACTGTATCCAATTGACATATAGGATCCTATTATATAATATCATATATATTAATATATTCTTGATGAAATTGGTTCACGCCGGCCGGTTTTTGTTATTATCCGTTACATGTTATGTTTGTCTTGTTTCTTGTTATCACACTGATTGTATTTACTAACATTATTTTTGCACGGATGTACATTGATACTTTCCCAAATAAATATCTATGTTCACATAATTTTGTGCGCCCGCTAACTTACTAGCTGACCAGATAACCTTCTTTTTTCTGTGATCTATACAGAATGCTTTGTCTATATGCTGTTCTGGGTTAAGTCAGCCAAACACATACCACTAATACGGGCATATTCATAGATTGCATTAATACTACTCCAAACTACTTTTTATGTGCTACTTTGCACCTGGGAGACCCTGGTCCCTTCCCTTTCCCTCTCTTACCCTACTCTTCCTCCTCTTTTCTTATACCTTCTTCTCTTCTTGTGTTTTTCATTTATGTACATCAGCCTACACTCCACGTGTTCTACCTCGGAGCTCTTAAGCGTAGTTCTCCCCGTGACACAGTGTTACCCTCTTTTATCCCTGTTTTAATACTTGCTTTCTTAAATGCTGCCCCAATTGTTAAAGCCCTTGTTGCTGGCCAATGATTATTCTCATTTGTTAGCCTTTTAATTGCTATGAGAGTGCATAGCCATGTGATTTTAGTTGCAATTCTATGTTGAATGGACACTGTCTTGTATTTATCTTTGCATCAATACAAATATTGAACAACAAAAAAAACTGCTTGGCTGCAATCATAAATCTTAAATAAAACAATGAGGAGTGAATATCCTCTTTCCAGCAAACTTACACAATATTATTTACATACCCCTTAAAATACTGGGATTGTAGTTCACTTTTAAAAAAAAAACTGGGAGATGCACTTTTTCTAGAATACAAATGCTTCTTTGGATTTATAAAAATAGGTGTACTAACTATCTCATTGTCCTGAGTCATTAAGTGTTTTAAAACACCCCTGATGCTGCACTGGTAAAGAATAGACTACCTTCCGGTATACAGAAAGTTAAAGATTTCTACAAAAATAATTATATATCTGACTTTTTAGCTTATGCTCTCTTAAAAAAAAAAAATCACATGGGTAGGCTTACCTGCATATTTTGGAGTGTTTGTCTCATCCATCGACCAAAAACAGTAATCGAATGCAAAAACCTACAGATAAACAAGGAACAATATAAATTGTTTTCTTCGTTTTTTAATATTTCCATATTACATATTTGTCATTATTACATTTATTGCATAAAGATTAACTTTGGTGTTTTCCACATAAAGAGGAGATGGTGAAAGACAAACAGAAGGCCAACAATAAAGTTCCTCTTTAATCTATGTAAACCATTAACACAATTAGAAGAGATGGCATGATTCCAAAGTACAGGCATTAGTATGATACCTAAAACAAACATAGTGTAAGGGGAAACACAGTTTTGTTCATCATAACCAATCAATTTTTTGCTAATTAAATAATCCGTGCCATAAAAATTAAACACCATTAAAAACGTATTTGTTCGATATGAAGATAGTTGCTTTACTGTAGTGATTAAAGCAGTTCTGAAGGCTTTGGTTACTGTTCTGTTCAGTGAAAATACATTACAAGAGGATTAGGAGAACCCTGCTCATAAGAGCTTACAATCTAAAACGGTTGGGCAAGTGGTACAAAAGATACTAACTGTGAGGAAAGAACCGATTGAAGAATCAAAAGTTCAATTGTTAGATGGAGGCAATATAAGCTTCCCTGAAGAGATGAGTTTTCAGGGATTGCCTAAATGTGGACAGAGTAGGAGATGGCCAGACAGAGTTGGGTAGAGAGTTCCAGAGGATAGGAGATGCTCTGGAGAAGTCCTGGGAGGAGGAGACATGTGAGCTAGAAAGCAGGAGGTCTTGGGTGGAGCGGAGAGGATGGTTTGGGTGATAATCTGGAACGAGATTAGTGATGTAGCTGGGGGGAGAGTTGTGAGTGGCTTTGTATGTTGTTGTTAGTATTTTATATTTAATCCATTGGGCAATCGGAAGCCAGTGGAGAAATTGGCAGAAAGCAGAGGTAGGCACTGACACAGCTTAATGCATATCCACTTGGATAATGTAAAATAGCATGTCAAAACTCTAGAATCCCTCCACTCACACTACTGGTGTTTATTCAATAGTTATGGTGAGTAGTCCTTTTTTTACTTTGATCTTGCCAAACCTAGAAGTAATAAAAAATAATCCTTTTGTGAATGAGCAGTGCCTGCTAAGAAAAAAATAAAAAATCTCATAATATGACCGGCGACATGCCATGACAGAGTCACACAAATATTCCATTGTTCAAGGACTGGGAAATCACAGGGCCAGACGATGAGAAGCTTTAACAAAGAACAAATGCAGAAGTCATGGCAGAATATTTACTGGGTTTAGAGTATATCTATCAATGCCAAGGCAATCAGTTACATTACTAGTAAAGGCTACAGTAAAAATATGTATACAATGGTGTAGGAATAACCTGCAGCTTGATTTTAGTGGTATTTGCTTGATCCCCAGACTAAAGCTGTATTCCAAAAACAAGGCTACACAAATGGCGAAGAGCAAAGCACTATATTTTATTCATAGCACCTAATAAGATTAGCATTTCTGTGCTTGATTGTTCTTTGCTTTGTGATATAAACCTATATGGCACATAGCGAAAGTTATTTGTGCATAAAATTGCGTAAGTGTTTTCCTTTTCTTTTGTATTATTTGTTTTTGTCTCTTTTGTAAAGCGTTTTGAAAAAAGTGTCTTTACCAGTTCTGGACCGGAAGGTTTTACCCCCTAATGACTAGGCCATTTTACCAGACGTGCGACGCTATACCCAAATAAAATTGATGTCCTTTTTTTACCCCAC
The DNA here is from genome assembly GCF_965119305.1 of Pelophylax lessonae. Classification (NCBI taxonomy): domain Eukaryota; kingdom Metazoa; phylum Chordata; class Amphibia; order Anura; family Ranidae; genus Pelophylax; species Pelophylax lessonae. The sequence goes on from NC_138772.1 coordinate 343,396,073, forward strand.
AAATAGCGCTTTCTTTTAGTGGTATTTGATCACCTGTGCAATTTTTTTTCTTTTGTGCGCTATAAACAAGAAAAATGCGACAATTCTGAAAAAAAAAAAAAAAAAACAATATTTTCACATTCTGCTATATAACATTCCCAATAAAAAAAATTTTAAATCAATTTTTTCATCATTTTAGGCCAATTTGTATTCTGCTACATATTTTTGGTAAAAAAATAAATAAAAATCCCAATAAGGGTATTTTGATTGGTTTGCGCAAAAGTTATCATGCCTACAAACTAGGGGAAAGATTGATGTCATTTTTATTTATTTATTTTTTACTAGTAATGGTGGCGATCTGCGACATTGCGGCGGACAGATCAGACCCCTAACTGACATTTTTTACACTTTTGGAGGGACCAGTGACATTACTACAGTAATCCGTGCTAAAAAAAAAATGCACTGTTACTGTAATAATTCACACTGGCAGGGGTGATCAAAGGGCTACGTGTGAGTCTAGGGGAGTGTTTTCTAACTGTTTGGGGGAGGGACTTGTGGAATCAACACAGAGACCGGTGATCCCAAATAGGAGGATCACAGGCGCTCTGTGTTCATTCCAGATAGAACAATGGTCTGCTGTGTTTACAACAGCAGACCGTCGTTCTCTTTCAGCGGGGAGCGATCGCGGGTGCCCGGCGGCAAACGCGGCTGCCAGTCCGGTGGATCGGCTTCCCCAACTCCTAATGGGGGGCGGGGCCTACCTACGGCAATGCACGTGCGCCCCCAGGAGCGCTCCCGCAAACCGACTTACCCGTATCTCGGTTTGCGCAGCCAAGCCAGCCTGCCGCAGTATATCTGCGGCAGGCGGGCGGCAAGTGGTTAAAGGCACTAAGTAAAATAAAGTTTGTTATTATTATAATGCATTTTAATGATAAAGTCATTTCTTTAAGAATAACACGATCTACATATTACAGGCATGTTATTACATACAATAAAACCTTGTAACGAAGCTTACATTTGGAATTCTAAATACTTAAAGTATATCTAAACCTAACAACAAAAAAACATGTACCCTGGAATGCACAAAGACTGGCACAGACAGATTTTAAGAAAGTGTCTCTTATCCATTCTAAAAGTAGTGAAGAATACACCAAATTCATATACCTTTCTAGAACTTGTACATGAAGTTGGCTGATGCTGAGCCACTTTAAGAATGATCGTGAGATATTTTCGTGAAATCCACCTAAACCAGTTTTTCTTTCTGTATGCCAAAAGAGAGTTGGTCTCAGTAAGCTCCACTTTAAGGCCTGGTTCACACCTATGCAAGTTGCAATTTGCATATTCCAGGTGCATTTTGAACGTGATCCATAGGAAACCATGTTACATGGACTGTAGTGTGTTTCTGCAAAACTGAAAATGCACTTAAAATTGCCTAGGTGTGAACCAGGCCTTACATTTGGCACATTCTATGTGACACAACGTAACAGTGGTGCATTTTAGCAGTACCTAAATTTGGTGCACAAGTTGCTGTCAGAACCAAAAATGTTGCAAATGCTTCATGAATTTGGTGCAATATATTAACAAGAGGGATTAAAGAAAAGTGAAAAGTGGTGTAGCAGATTTTTTGAATTCCCCACTAATTCACAATTACAGGGTATATGTTTAAGTTAAGAGGATATTTTTTACTTATTGAAAAATTATAAAGATGCTTTGTTTTTTTGATTTAGCACACCAAACTCATATGCAAATTTACACTGTGCAGCAAAAATGAAAAATCTTCAATAAAACTGCATAATAAAAAAATGAGCACACCAAAAGGGAACGTTAGCGAATTGCATTGCCATTCATTTTGAATGGCAGCCCAACGCACTAACACAATGGAACTTCAACGCACATGCTTTGCAACACACAACAAGACACAGTTACACAACTGTGCGTTGTGGCGTGCTGTGGCAGAAAATGTGTGCCCAATCATTTAAATAGGCTGCCTTATAGGAATGCACATTAACAAATGTTCATAAACACAACCCACCAAAACCGATAAATGCAATGCAAATGGGCCCTTAGGGTTTACATACAGTGCATCCAGAAAGTATTCACAGCGCTTCACTTTTTCCATGTTTTTTTATGTTACAGCCTTAATCCAAAATTAATTAAATTAATTGTTTTCCTCAAAATTCTACAAGCAATACCCCATAACGACAACGTGAAAGAAGTTTGTTTGAAATCTTTACAAATTTAATAAAAAAAAAAAAGAAAACCACGTGTACATAAGTATTCACAGCCTTGCCATGACACTCAAAATTGAGCTCAAGTGCATCCTGTTTCCACTGATCATCCTTGAGATGTTTCTACAACTAGATTGGAGTCCACCTGTGGTAAATTCAGTTGATTGGACATGATTTGGAAAGGCATACATCTGTCTATATAAGGTCCCACAGTTAACAATGCATGTCAGAGCACAAACCAAGCCTTGAAATCCAAGGAATTGTTTGTAGACCTCCAGTACAGGAGGCACAGATCTGCGGAAGGGTACAGAAAAATATCTGCAGCATTGAAGCACAGTGGCCTCCATCATCTGTTATTGGAAGTTTGGAACCACCAGGACTCTTCCTAGAGCGAGCCACCCGGCCTCCTCTGAGTGATCAGGGGAGAATTGCCTTAGTCAGGGATAGGGAGGTGACTAAGAACCTGATGGTTGCTCTAAATGAATGAGCTCCAGCGTTTCTCTAAAGAGAGAGGAGAACCTTCCAGAAGAACAATCATCTCTGCAGCACTCCCCCAATCAGTCCTGTACAGTAGAGTGGTCAGAGGGAAGCCACTCCTCAGTAAAAGGCACATGACAGCCTGCCTGGTGTTTGCCAAAAGGCACCTGAAAGACTCTGAGGCCATAGGAAACAAAATTCTCTGGTCTGATACAAAGATAGAAACTCTTTGGCCTGAATGACAAGTGTCATGTCTAGAGGACACCAGGGCTACAAGATTGTGGTACCACAAGAGGTGGTTTCTGCGGGAAGTATGGGAATGTATGGTGGCTTTCAAAAGACTCTTAGACGTACATCTCAAGAATCAGAACATTCAGGGGTATGCGAGATGATTACGGCCTCATACACCTACACAGGTTGAACTAGATGGACTATTGTCTTTATTTAACCTCACCTACTATGTAACTATGTAACTGCTCATTAACTGGCCTATACCATCCCTACAGTGAAGCATGGTGGTGGCATTATCATGCTGTGGGGATGTTTTTAGAGGCAGCAACTAGGAGACCAGTCAGAATCGAGGGAAAGATGAATGCACCAATGTAAAGAGGCATCCTTGATGAAAACCTGCTCCAGAGCACTCTGTACCTCAGACTGGGGCGAAGGTTCATCTTCTAACAGGACAACGACTCCAAGTACGCAGCTAAGATAACAAAGGATTTGCTACAGGATAAATCTCCTAAAATCCTTGAGTGGCCCAGCCAGAGCAAAGACTTGACGAAGGGGTCCTGCGTTGCCCCCGAAACGTTACACTGTTTCTGATGTGATCCTTTTTGCAATAAAGCTTTTGGACTGCTTTTGCAAGATCCATGGTGTGCTGGCGAATATGTATGTATTTGAACCTGATTGAACATCTCGGGAAAGACCTAAAAAAAGCTGTGCATGACGTTCCCCTTCCAACCTGATGGAGCTTGAGAGATCCTGCAAAGAAGAATGGGAGAAACTGCCCAAAAATAGGTGTGCCAAGCTTGTAGCATCATACTCAAAAAGACTTGAGGCTGTAATTGGTGCCAAAGGTGCTTCCACAAAATATTGAGCGAAGGCTGTGAATACTTATGTACTTGTTATTTTTTTTTTTTTTTTATAAATTTGCAAAGATTTCAAACAAACTTCTTTAATGTTGTCATTATGTGGTATTGTTTGTAGAACTTTGAGGAAAAAAAAGAATGTAATTAATTTTGGAATAAGGCTGCAACATAACAAAACGTGGAAAAAGTGAAGCGCTGTGAATACTTTCCGGATGCACTGTATGCTTTAAATGGGTTTCCAAAATTTTCTGAGGTGGTGGAACCACCACCGCCCTTGTTCCTATTGTTAAAAGGGTTCTTTTCACATAATTTAGCATCCTTTCCTTACTGTTTTACAGTCATACTCCCATAAACACAGCAGCTGAATGCACTGACTTGCGCTAAAATGTATGGAAAATGCTTGTACATTTTAGTTGTGTTTTAATGTGCAGTGATGTCCATTGACATACATTTTGATGTCCCTTGACATGCATGCGAAGCGTTACAGAGTAAATATGACACGCTAGAAATTATTTTTTTTCAGATGTCCTTTCACTGAATGCAGATCAACACACTGGTGTGAATTGGCCCTAATGGCGCATACACACAATCCGAAAATTGGACGAAAAATACCGATTTCGAAGCGATCATACGATAATCAGATCATTAGTACAGAGCTTTCAAGAGCCGATCACGACAGTTCATCCGATATTATCCGATTGGACAAGCTCAAAAATGTTTCTTGTACGATACCAGATCGTATGATTTTCGTTTAATCAGTACAGTTGTCCTCCGAAAATAAAATACAACTATACTACAACACATTACATCACTTGCAAATTTTTATCCTGTCGTATGAGACCTTTTGTAACTTTAGTAACTTCTCCATATTCGATATGCAAAAAAAAGCAGACGATATGTCGTCCGATTTTCGGATCGTGTGTACGGGCCATTAGTCTCATATGCAAGAGTTCCCAATATATTTACAAAACAAATAGATGTGTGAACTACTCTTTTTGAAATATATAGTAGCTTGCCCATCATTTGAAGTGTATAAGTATTACCTGCATGATAAACATTTCCTGAACTCTTTTTTTTTTTTCTTCTATCTTAATCTATGGGTGGTTAGTTAAAGTTGAACTACTGGCAAAACTTTTTTTTGTTTTTCATTTTGGATAGAGTTATAAACCCTCTCAGTTTTTTTTTCTTTTTTTTGCCAAGTGGGTCCCACTCAGACACAGACCGCTCTCCTCTATGGGCAGTCAGATGTAAATGGACCGCCTGCCCATTTACACCTGATTGCCATTCGATCTGACCCACAAGACAGAAGGGGGATAGACCCCCATCCATCTGTTTTTAGTGGATTGGATGTCGGCAGGTGCCTGCCTCTCTATTGAGAAGACTGGTGGGTCTGATTGGGGCCCCCTGAAAAACTGACAGGCAGACCCGGTCAATCCACTTGTGTGAAGGGGGCCTAATACGTTCCTATGGTCAACCCAAAATTTGGGTTTTTCTTTTACTTTCGCTTTCAATGAGAATGTTAAACAGCACAAATAGAGAGGGTGGTTCTCCCTAACAGAAACATAGATAACAATAGAAACCTGATAGGTGTTCTGATCCCTCTCCACTTTGTCCAAAACTATAAAAGAAAAAAGTTTTGCCTTTGATTATACTTTGATATTATTAGATAGCTAGTGGTGGTTAGTCACGTTCAGCTGGACTTGTACTGTAATGTTGAAGATGATTCATAGCTTTCCCAAACCTCTCCTTCAGTATCAGTGTTAATTTTGGCATCAAATTTTGATTTTGTTTTATTTATAGTCTTTCGACTAAAATGCCATTTTAGTTTTAGTCCCATGTTAGTCATCTGCAATTAAGTTTTAGTCATAGTATTTTGTCTAAAATGCCATTTTAGTTTTAGTCCCATTTTAGTCATCTGCAATTGTTTTAGTTTTAGTCGTATTTTGGTCGAATAAATTATCCAGTACATTTTAGTCGAATAGAATCAATTTAGTCAACTAAAATCTAATGTGTTTAGTTAAATTGTAATGCATTATTTAAGCATTTCCAAACTCATTATATACTCCTGAAGTAAAAAAAAATCTAATATCATGTTATTATTTATGGTATTAAAGTTTAAACACACTCACAGATAGATTTAGCCACTCTAGATTATCTGAGGAGGACTGTAATACTGCACAGTGCTATGGACGGAGGTCTGAGGCAGTCTGTAATGCTGCAAAGTGTTCTGGACAGTGGTATGAGAAGCCTGTAATGCACACAGTGCTCTGGACATGGATTGTCTGAAGAGGGGGCCTGTAATGCATTGCACACAGTGGTCTGAGAAGGCCTGTAATGCATACAGTGCTCTGGATGGTGGTCTGAGGAGGCCTCTAATGCTGCACAGTGTTCTGGACGGTGGCTGTAGTGCTCCACCGTGCTCTGGATGGTGGTCTGAGGAAGCCTGTAATGCTGCACAGTGATCTGGACAGTTGTCTGAGAGTGCTCTGGATGCCAGTAGTCAGAGGAGGCCTGTAATGCACACACATTGCTTTAGACAGTGGTCACTCTGAGGGGAGGCCTGTAATGCATACTGCTCTGGATGTCGGTGGTCAGAGGAGGCCTGTATTGCTGCAGAGTGCAGGATGGTGGTCTCATGTCTGAGGATTGGCCTGTAATGCAGAGTGCTCTGGATGCCGGTGGTCAGAGGAGGCCTGTAATGCTGCAGAATTCATGGTGGTCTCATGTCTGAGGATTGGCCCGTAATGCAGAGTGCTCTGGATGCCGGTGGTCAGAGGAGACCTGTAATGCTGCACAGTGCTAAATGGTGGTCTCGGGTCTGAGGGATGGCCTGCAATGCACAGTGCTCTGGATGCCACTGGTCAGAGGAGGCCTATAATGCACACACAGTGCTCTGGATGAGTGGTTGTCTGAGGGGAGGCCCCAGGCCTGTAATTGTAATGTACACACTCAGAGTGGGTGTTCTCTGCTCATGAATCGGTGGTACTCTCATCGGGACTCAGGAGGCCTGTAATGCACAGTGCTGCTCTGGTCTCTGGACAGGGATCCGAGGCCTGTAATGCTGGCTGCACACAGTCGCTTACATGTTGGTGCGGAAGCAGGCCGTGGAAACCGGAAGTTAGTTCACGAGGGTAAATGTCTCTGATTCATATTTTCGTTTTGAAATTTACCGAACGAAAACTAAATTGATTTTCGTCATTGTTTTAGTCAGTGGACGAAAATGTGGTGTACTTTTCGTTTCGTTTTCATCACAGTAAAAATGCCCCTGATGGAAATTTTGATCAAAACGTTTTCATTTACGAAATTAACACTGGTGTCAGGAAAATACCTCAGCATTTATACCCACATAGGTAGCACAGACACCTTAACCTCTTAACGCAGGCTGTACGCATATATGCGGCCATTCGGCTGGTAGGCCTTAACACAGAGCAGCCACATATATGTAACTCTATTGAAAAAACTTACCGCGCTTAGAGTGTGCTCCCAGCACAGTAGCTGGCAGGGATCGGTAAGCTCTGATGCATACTTGAGAGCGGGAGCTTTCCAATCTTGTGACCGCTGTGAGTCAATCACAGCGGTCACAATGACCCCAGTGTCTGCCTCCGCCTCCCAGTTTTTAGAACTCCTAAATGGTCAGGAGGCTGTTAGCGTGAAGGGGTTAATCTAATTCCCATGAAATGTGTAGATGTCAATTGTCCTGACAATCATCGAAGAAATTGTCCTGAAATCGAAGAAATGGTTAGGAGAAGCTACAAACTGTCTTCAACAGTACAGAACAAGTCCTGTTTAATTTGACTAAACACTACTAGTTATACCATTACCAGGATAAATGAGAACCTTCACAGAAATATTAGATATTTAAAGCTCAACTCCAGCTTCCTTTAAAAACAACATTCTCCTCCCTAACAACAGTATGACTTAAAGTGATGTTAAACTCCGATAAAAAAAACAACAGTGTATGCAACCTTAACATTTCATATTCCTAATATGTGCCTGTTGTACCATGTACTTTTGATAAAAAATATCTTGTTCTCTTTGTATTTCTTCCTTTGTGTAAAATGCCTGCTGCGCCTGCCAGTCCCCCTTTTTGCCTATTTCACACTGACCACACTAAGCATGAGAGGACATTCATTTCAGTGTGGTCAGTTTTCTGGCTCTGCTGGGAGCAAAGCCTGCCTCTCCTCCAATAAGACGTCTGCTGACATGACCCCCACCTTGCACAGCTATTTACTGGGAGTATCAGTGTATTGCTCCTTCTCTGCCTCCTGCTGACATCCCCCCACTATGCAGTCTCTATCTCCACCTCTCTAAAGCCTAGTACACACCGGCAGGGTCGACATTCAGCCCTTGTGTACTGCAGCCAGTCAGACAGAAGCTGGCTTCTGTCGATGAGGCATGACCGAAATAGGTCTGCCCATCGCCTCCCTGAATGGAGTGTTCTGGCAGGGGTGGCTGTACCCCTGTAGGAACACAATAGCACAGCCGGGGAGATGGCTGTACTAACATTGCATGGTAAATACAGCAGCTCCTCCGGAGCAGCCAGTTTTTTTTTCAGTTCAGCCCTGCTGGGTTGGACAGAAATACTATTAGTGTGTATGAGGCTTAAGCCCCTTATGTAGTCAAGTTCCTCCACCCCAAACTCACTCATCCATGTCTTTATGGACCTTGCTTTGTGCACTGGTGTGTAGTCATGTTGGAACAGAAAGGGGCCATCCCCAAACTGTTCCCACAAAGTTGGGAGCATGAAATGTCCAAAATGTCTTGGTATACTGACGCCTTAATAGTTCAATTTACTGGAACTAAGGGGTCAAGCCCAACCCCTGAAAAACAAGCCCACACCATAATCCCCCCCTCCACCAAATGGTTTTGACCAGGGCACAAACCAAGGACCAAAAAGACATGGATAAGCAAGCTTGGGGTGGGAGAACATAACTGGCCTACACAGAGTCCTGATCTCAACCAGGCAGAACACCTTTGAGATGAATTAGAGCAGAGACTGTGAGCCAGGCCTTCTTGTCTGGAAGAATGGTCAAACACTCCCATAGACACACTCCTAAACCTTGTGGACAGCCTTCCCAGAAGAGCTGAAGCTGTTATAGCGGCAAAGGGTGGGCCAACTCAATATTGAACCCTACGGACTGAGACTGGGAGGCCATAAAAGCTCATGTGGTGTAAAGGCGGGTGTCCCAATACTTTAGGTAATATAGTGTATATTAAATTGAAAGTGTATGTAACCTTAACATTTCATAAACCTAATATGTGCCTGTTGTACCATGTACTTGGGTTAAAAAGTACCCTGTTCTCTTTGTTTTTCTTCCTTTGTGTCAGTTCCCCTGCTTGTCAGTTTCAACCTGACCACACCAGGCATGAGAGCACATTCATCTCAGTGTGGTCAGTTTTCTGGCTGTGCTGGGAGCACAGCCTGTCTCTCCTCCAATGATTAGACGTCTGCTGACATGACCCCCACCTTGCACAGCTATTCACTGGAAATATCAGTATATTGCTCCTTCTCTGCTTCCTGCTGACATCCCCCCACCTTGCAGCCCCCACCTCTCTAAACCCCTTATGCAACTGAGAACAGAGATTATGTGATCAGTCATAAAGAAGAAAAAAAATCTATATATTTTTTTTTTATATATACATCCACAAATGTTTTTCCTTGCAATTCTATTTTAAATGGAATGGTTTGTTTTACAAGGCAAATATTCCCTTTTACAGTAATTAATTGCTACTACAGTACTATTGCTCTCAGCCCCCTCCAAATTCCTTTGATTTGTTGCTGTGATCCTACGTTCGATTAGAGGGTGGGTACGATTGTTCTCCATGGTCCAGCCGAATGTAGGAACATAGCCACCCTTTCTTGCTCCCTCCCGAGATGGACTAGGGACTTTGGGATTTGTAGTATGTATAGAGCAGTACATACAATTGCAAAATGCACTGCTCATTCCAAACAGAGAGAAATGAAGGGAAAAAGGTAGTGTCGTAAGCTCACGCAAGACATGACAACGAGTCAGAAAAACATAGTAAGAAGCATGTTCATGATAAATAAATTGCAGGGCCAATAAGTAGTGGATATGTAGGGATTATGTTTAGAAAATAAGGATTTTATGTTGCCCCAATCAGGAGCAGCACTCTACTCCAGACTGAATGACGCCAGTGTCATTCAACCACTTCATATAAATCCAAGTTGTGAATGACCAGCCTTCTAGGGATGCATCATCACACATCCTGAGCTCACAATAAAATACTACCAAGAATGAATAGGGAGAGCTCATTCATATGGGCCCGATTACATGGGCATGCAGTCACCCCGCCCTCTAAAAAAAAAAAAAAATTTACCTAAGAAGTAAGGGTACTTTACCTTTAGGATTTTATATTTCAATATTTTTATTGAAGTAATAGGACAATGCCGGAAAGGAACATTTTTGAACCATAGTGCAAACAGGTAAGAAAAATCTAATTTGAGTGCAGGAATGTATTTCCTTCATTTATTCGTAAACATAGAATCTCCTAACAGAAAACCAGGAAAAACCAGGAAATCCCAGCATTGAGTAATCCCGATAGAATTATCAGTCGGGGTAACAAGACAATATATAAGAGTATGAGACGAAAAGAAAGAAAGAGAAAAAAAGGTATAGCGGATCCCTACTGTACATTTGTATATGTATCATCAATACAGAACTGTATGTTCCATCAAAATGTTTTGTAATTATTGAAAAACTCAGACAAGAAAAGAGAGGGAAAAATTGTAAGATAGAGAAAAAGGGTAGGAAAAGGGGAATAGATCAGGGAAAAGGAAAGAAAGGAAGGAAGAGTCAGTCAAAATGTCATTAGGGTATGGATAAATATCATATCCGGGGATCCTATGTCGCATCGAATTTCTTGGTGGAATTGTGGAGAATATGGGTAAATCTATCATTAACCATTATCCAGTAAAGTTTATTCTTCACGTACTCAAGGGGAACCATCGACTGCTTCCAGTATTTAGCAATAGTTAATCTGGCTGCTAAATATATATAGGTAATGAGTTTTGTCAACTTTTTGGGAACCTCCTCGAGAAGTTTCTGAAAAGGCACTGGTTCCGAAGATCTACAGATATTAAAGAGGAAGTAAACCCTCCTCTGCAAGTTGTACCTATAGGTAAGCCTATGATAAGGCTTACCTATAGGTACTGTAAATATCTCCTAAACATGTACCGTTTAGGAGATATTTACCTTACATGCAGCCAGTGACATCACTGGCGCATGCGCTCTGAAGGAACGGCCGCTGGTGCCGTTCCTTCAGAGCCCGTGCTGTGACCGTCGTGCACGGGAGTGACATCACCGCGGCTCCGGCCAATCTGATGGCCGGATGCCGCGATCCCGGAAGACTGAACATGTCGCCCGTCATAGAGGTAAGCGGGCGGCACGGCGGGGGCTCGTTCTAAAGGTAAGTATTTTATAATGAGCTAGTATGCGAAGCATACTAATTCATTATGTGTTTCTCTTTCAGGTTGAAAAAAAAAAAATTTGGGTTTACAACCTCTTTAATCCCTGTCAGATTAAATACATGAATCCAGAATCTACTGACTACTGGACATACATTTAGGATTTTAAATAAAGTTACTGTAACTTTAAGAATAATTTAACTAGGAATTTATTGTTTTCGTGCTCATTTCATATAGGATTATGGTTAAAAACTGGTTACCTACATCCTAAATTACAATTAAGAATACAAACAAAAAAAAAGGGAGGAGGGGCTTGAGGATTTTATTGACACATGTCAGAACATATAAAATCAAAATTATTTTATTACAAAAATGTACAAAATGACAAAGTGTTTACACGAGGTAGGGATATACAGTGGGTACGGAAAGTATTCAGACCCCCTTAAATTTTTCACTCTTTGTTATATTGCAGCCATTTGCTAAAATCATTTAGGTTCATTGTTCTTCCTCATGAATGTACACATAGCACCCCATACTGACAGAAAAACACAGAATTGTTGACATTGTTGCAGATTTATTAAAAAAGAAAAACTGAAATATCACATGGTCCTAAGTATTCAGACCCTTTGCTCAGTATTTAGTAGAAGCCCCCTTTTGATCTAATACAGCCAGGAGTCTTTTTGGGAAAGATGCAACAAGTCTTTCACACCTGGATTTGGGGATCCTCTGCCATTCCTCCTTGCAGATCCTCTCCAGTTCTGTCAGGTTGGATGGTAAATGTTGGTGGACAGCCATTTTTAGGTCTCTCCAGAGATGCTCAATTGGGTTTAAGTCAGGGCTCTGGCTGGGCCATTCAAGAACAGTCACGGAGTTGTTGTGAAGCCACTCTTTCGTTATTTTAGCTGTGTGCTTAGGGTCATTGTCTTGTTGGAAGGTAAACCTTCGGCCCAGTCTGAGGTCCAGAGCACTCTGGAGAAGGTTTTTGTCCAGGATATCCCTGTACTTGGCCGCATTCATCTTTCCCTCAATTGCAACCAGTCGTCCTGTCCCTGCAGCTGAAAAACACCCCCACAGCATGATGCTGCCACCACCATGCTTCACTGTTGGGACTGTATTGGACAGGTGATGAGCAGTGCCTGGTTTTCTCCACACATACCGCTTAGAATTAAGGCCAAAAAGTTCTATTTTGGTCTCATCAGACCAGAGAATCTTATTTCTCACCATCTTGGAGTCCTTCAGGTGTTTTTTTTAGCAAACTCCATGCAGGCTTTCATGTGTCTTACACTGAGGAGAGGCTTCTGTCGGGCCACTCTGCCATAAAGCCCCGACTGGTGGAGGGCTGCAGTGATGGTTGACTTCCTACAACTTTCTCCCATCTCCTGACTGCATCTCTGGAGCTCAGCCACAGTGATCTTTGGGTTCTTCTTTACCTCTCTCACCAAGGCTCTTCTTCCCCGATAGCTCAGTTTTGCCGGACGGCCAGCTCTAGGAAGGGTTCTGGTCGTCCCAAACGTCTTCCATTTGAGGATTATGGAGGCCACTGTGCTCTTAGGAACCTTAAGTGCAGCAGAAATCTTTTTGTAACCTTGGCCAGATCTGTGCCTTGCCACAATTCTGTCTCTGAGCTCTTCAGGCAGTTCCTTTGACCTCATGATTCTCATTTGCTCTGACATGCATTGTGATCTGGAAGGTCTTATATAGACAGGTGTGTGGCTTTCCTAATCAAGTCCAATCAGTATAATCAAACACAGCTGGACTCAAATGAAGGTGTAGAACCATCTCAAGGATGATCAGAAGAAATGGAAAGCACCTGAGTTAAATATATGAGTGTCACAGCAAAGGGTCTGAATACTTAGGACCATGTGATATTTCAGTTTTTCTTTTTCAAAAAATCTGCAACAATGTCAACAATTCTGTGTTTTTCTGTCAGTATGGGGTGCTATGTGTACATTCATGAGGAAGAAGAATGAACTTAAATGATTTTAGCAAATGGCTGCAATATAACAAAGAGTGAAAAATTTAAGGGGGTCTGAATACTTTCCGTACCCACTGTACATTAAAAAACTACACCCATTACAGTGGCTCAACTGTGCTTAATATGTAATGTCCAATTCGTACAAGATGGTAATGTATACAAATGCTTCCTGATTGCACTGACAGCATGGGTGGTTATTGTACATTGACGGGGTAGGGGGGATCGGTCACCAACCTTGAAGTGACTGTGCTATATTCCTTTTGCTACTTCTGTACTGTGGAGGCACTGATAGGCAGTCATTTTTTGTTTTTGTTTTTGTTGGTTTCCCTATTATTCATGGAAGCCAATATATCCATCACTCTCTGGATTTGGCGAGAACCGAACCTCTACTTACCATGGTAGTTTAACTGGGTGACCATAGGACCCATTGTTTATCTTAGGACCACTATTCTACTGCATTAGGTTGACATATGGATGTGGTGGGGAATTATGGCTGTTATAGGGCTGGTCTTAGGGGTCACTCCCATGATGCGGTCTAGGTCATTCCATCCTCTTGAGTGTTCTTGCATCAGGCACTGTTTAATGCACGGTGCCCATGGGCGATTTTGCCATGGGTACTGCCTCTGATACTGTACTGTCCTTACTGATAGTGTGCTTTGATTATGTCAACATGCTTGCTATATAATGGTGCCTATGTTTCATTTCTTCAAGCTGTATACTGTTATGTATTAAGTTATTTTGGTTTTCAAGATTTTTTGATGTCTGTCTGTATTGCTAAATGTTTTTTCTTCAATAAAAATTATCTGATTTTAAAAAATGTATACAAATGGGGGCACAGCTGGTCAATACTCAACAGGTTTTGCGTTTGCCCGCTTCTTCAGGAGTTTCAAGGGTGAGAAAAGACATTTTTCCATAACAAGAAATGTATAGTCATTAGTGTAAGAATAGTTTAAAACATGTAAAGCTACATAAGAGAATGTACAATCAAGAATAAGCTGCAAAAGAGGCACTTGGGCATTTACCCCAGGGTGTGAGAACATATAGGATGGTATATGGGCCAAAAAAGAGGGGTGCCAGTAACATTCCCCCGAGAGAGTGTGGGTGCAGGCAAAGGCCACAACTATGTGTGTATATATATATATATACATATATATATACACACATACATATACACATACACACACACACAGAAGAGGGGGAAACAAAAACATAAAATTAGGCTCTAAAGTTTAGGAGGGAAAAATGTACCATGTGACCTAGGGAAAATTCTGGAGGGTCACATAAGACACTGGAATATTCCAGAATCAGTGGGGGTTATTATATAAAGGCCCCCCAAATTCAAATGTTTGCCAGTTGGTCAGGAGTCAGCTCAGCAAGCTCCCCACCCCCTTTCCCTGTTGCAAGGCACTTTATGTGGTATTGTCACCCTTCTATGTAAAGGGGGGCCTATTGTTATATTTATTTATTGAAGCTTGAGTCCTTTATGACTGAGGTATTATGTTTTACAGTTTAACCACTTTACCTCCGCCCACAGTAATATTACTGCGGCAGAGTGGCTCGTTATCGTCTGACGACGTAGTACTACGTCGTCAGACACTCCCCCTTCTGGGCGGCGCTTGCGCGCCGCCGGAGGCTCGCTCCCGCTGTTTTCATTCACAGCGGGAGTCGGGCCAGGGAAGGAGCAGCGGCGATCGCCGCTGCTCTGCCCCGATCGCCGGGGATCTAGTGTGGAGATCCGCCCGCCTGTGTAAACACAAGCGGGCGGATCTCCATAGTGACAGGGAGTGACAGATCGGACTGTTCAGCATAGCTGGACATCCGATCTGTCCATGACTCACTCAGTCACCTCCCCCCCCACACGTCAGTAAGGCATACATTAACCCCTCCCTCTCCAATAAAATTAACCCCTTCCCTGCCAGTGTCATTTTTACAATAACAGTGCATATATATAGCACTGATTACTGCAGTAATGTCACTGGTACCCCCAAAAGTGTCAAAAATGTCAGTCAAGGGTCCGATCTGTCCGCCGCAATGTCGCAGTCCCGCAAAAAAAATCGCAGATCGCCGCCATTACGCGTTAAAAAAAAAAACACCAAAAATGACAGAAATCTTTCCCTTTGTTAGTAAACGCAATAACTTTTGCGCAAACCAATCAAAATACGCTTATTGCGATTTTTTTTTACCAAACATAGGTAGCAGAAAACAAATTGGCCAAAAATTTTTAAAAAAATTGGTTTTTACATCTTTTTTGGGGGGAATTTCATATAAAAAAATGTTAAAAATATTGTTATTTTTTCAAAATAAACGCTCTTTTTTTGTTTATAGCGCAAAAAGTAAAAATCGCACAGGTGATCAAATACCACCAAAAGAAAGCTCTGTTTGTGGGAAAAAAAGGACGTAAATTTAGTTTGGGTATGGCGTCGCACGACCGCGCAATTGTCAGTTGAAGTCGCACAGCGCCGAATCGCAAAAAGTGGCCTGGACGGAAGACAGCAAAATCCTCCGGTGGTAAAGTGGTTAAAAATAAATACAAAATGTATAAAGTTAACGATTGTAGTGAATATTTAAAGTATGTTAATTTATTTAATAAATCCACACCAATAAATGTGCTGCAGCCAATATTTTGCCAACAAACTTATGTGTGTCTCTTTATTTAATAGATAATTTGGTATTTGGGAGAGGAAATAAGGTGCGGCCTACATTCCCATGGCTCCCACATGTCACAGTGCGAGCGCACAATGATGAAGACCAATGACGGTGGAGACAAAAAAAGAGAACTCAGCTTGTCATATTATCGGCTGAAACTCTCCTGGAATTCAAATATACATACTGAAAATTTTCACTTAATATGGAGCAGTTGGGTGCATGCAAAAAACAGGAGTTGGGTTTTAATTGCTTACTGACAAACAGCATTTAGTATGCCAAAGTACCAGGTTAGCATACATAAAACAGATTTTAGCTTTTTGTAGATGCTGGAGAGCTAAACTACTTGATAATTTCCTGGAAACAGAGATGTTGAGTTCCTAGGTCTGCACATCTGTTGCGGTCACTATGAGGGGCTCCTACTCTGACTGTTAGGTGGTTTGTTGTAAACTATGGTGAATACAAAACATGTTTCTGGATCAGATATACACAAGTATAATTGGCTGCCCAGGAAAAAAAATGATTTTAAGTAATTTAAAGTAGTTTTCCAACTAAATCTCTGCATTGAATAGAATGAAGGGTTAAGAAGCTCTGCAACTTTTTATTTTTTAGTCAATACATTTTTAATATAAAGTAATGTTCACACATAGTGTAAGCAAGGTATGCAAACAAGATACAGTACTGTGCAATACAAGTCTCCAAAGTAGTCGATTACATATCCATTGGAATATACAAGTAACATTTATTGATTGGATGTGCCAGAGGGAGCTTCCCTCTTGCTTGTCCATAGCATAACTTAGCGAAGGCAACATGCTTCATAGCATTCACCTCCAAAAGGCGCTCGAAGGTATAGTTATGGTCAACCATTCTCTCTACATCAGAAAGGTTAGGGGCTAAGGTTGATTTCCAGTTTCTGAGTACCACAAAGTGGGCTGCAAGCAGTATGTGGGAGACAACCGGTTGCTGCATAGGAGGAAAGATGTCTATCCCAATGTTACATAGTAACGTATAGGACTTTTCCACTGCAAGTAACGGCTCGGCTCTACTCGGCCCTGCTTGGCCCGGTTTGCTTTTCCACTGCTGGTACCGCATGGTACGGTGTTGGAATGGTTCGGTACGGTATGGTATGGTTTGCTTTTCCACTAAAGTAGTACTAAAGTTAAGTGGGTGGGATAACAACGGGGTGGGTGGGATTCTCTGACCAATCAGTGGCTAGTAGTGACTGCATGCAAAGGATTGTGGGATATGGTACCGGGTATGGTACCTCTTGGAACCACAATCGAGGTGGTACTGTTTTGGAGAGCCGTACCGTTCGGTTCCATGCAGTGGAAAAGCGCCGCTGTACCAAACTGTTCCTACACCATACCATGCGGTACCAGCAGTGGAAAAGCACAAAAGCGAGCCAAACTGTTCGGTTCCATGCAGTGGAAAAGCGCCAATAGTTAGCCAGGTTGAAAAAGACACAACTCCATCTGGCTCAACCAATAAAAACCACAAAAAAAAAACAGTAAAGAAAACCCAACCATACAATCCCATATACACAATCCTATACCTGCAGTTGATTTAGAGGAAGGCAAAAAAAACCCCAGCAAAGCATGATCCAATTTGCTACAGCAGGGGGAAAAAATTTCTTCCTGATCCCCCAAGAGGCGATCTGATATTTCCTGGATCAACTTTACCTATAAATATTAGTATCTGGTTATATTATGTACTGGAGTTTGCATGTTCTCCCTGTGCCTGCGTCGGTTTCTTCCACGGTTTCCTCCAACACTTCAAAGACATGCTGGTAGGTTAATTGGCTCCTGTCTAAATTGGCCCTAGTATGTGTATGTATGAATGTGAGTCTGGGATCCTAAAAATGTAAGCTCCTTGAAGGTAGGGACTGATGTGAATGTACAATGTATATGTAAAGCGCTGCGTAAATTGACGGCGGTATATAAGTACCTAAAATAAATGCAGCCTGCAACAATAAATGCAACATGTGTTAGGGCTCTTTCACACGGGGCGATCAGTTTTTTGGCTCCGCTCCGGTCCTTTTTTTTTTTTTTTTCACGGAGCAGATGACACTTTTGTCATCCGCTCCGTATGTCTGCATATCATCCCATCCGTTTGCGGATGATATGCGGACATAATGTAAGTCTATGGGCATTGCCGATGTCAGCGGATGACACCGCTGACATCCGATTTTGCTTCCTTTCCGTTTTTTGAACGGAGGAAAAATAGGGTTCTGTTCCGTTCCAAAAAACGGAACAGAACTGAAAGGAAGAAAATCGGATGTCAGCGGATGGTCATCCGCTGACATCCGCAATGCCATTGACATACATTATGTCCGTAAATCATCCGCAAAAAATAGGATAATTTGCGGACATACGGAGCGCCGGCATGTGAAAGGGCCCTTAAGCTGTCAGAGATTCTAACCTGTCAGTTTTACAGAAAAAAAGTATTCTGTTACAGCCTGCACCTCCACTGGAAGGATTTTACATATTTTCCTGCCCCCAAAAAAAATGAATAAATAATAATAATGAAAAATCTCCCCAACCGGGCATAGCCAGTAAATAAAGGTGTGACGCAGGTTATATTTTCTTCCAGCAATTCTGTCAAAGCCCAAAAAAAATAAAATAATACGTTTTGAGGTTGAATGTGCTGGGCTAGAGGGACAGCAACCCATTCAAAGGAAAATTTGCCTGCAGGTTGTAAAATCTCCTTGTTCTAATATGAGAGTCTCTGACTACCTGGGTAAGTGTTCTCAGCACAACAGAAAGGGTATGATAATGGCAAGCAAGAATCTTTGCCGTCTATTGGAAAGCTACATATATATGAACAAATGGCAAGGGAAGCTGACAATATGTATGCAGTAGAAAATTCCTAAAGCTAAAATGTGGGTTATATTGACATAATATAGCCCTTTGGTCTGACCTGACTGATCCCCAGTTGGTCTGGTCACACAGGATGCCGATAAGTTAATTGCACAGCGTGACAATTGTGCCTAGCTGCAGAAATACCAGTCACTGAAAAACAGTGCAAAACCAGGCAGGGGATAAAGAACAAACAGGCAGGGGATGCTTTGGAAAGTCATGGTTAAGTGCTTTCTCATGAATTAATCTATATAAAGCACAAGCATGCGAGCCCCATAGCGGAGAGCATTCCAAGCGCAACAGCTTAAGAGTCCATTCATTCGCTTAATACATACAGTGTTTTTGTCCTGCAATCCTTAGTCCTCTATTAACCTGTCTGGGCTTGCAAAGTTTATTAAAGTGGGATGAAGTTTATACATTTTTTTTAACCATGTATGCTATGTGGCACAATAGGGTATGGTGGCTTGCTGGTTAGCCATTTCCTTATACAAGTCTAAGGTCATAGGGGTTTCATTATTTCCAGGGTACTATACAATTGGAGATTGTATGATTGCATAATATTCCTCTAAGTCAGGGATCCTCAAACTACGGCCCTCCAGCTGTTGCGGAACTACACATCCCATGAGGCATTGTAAAACTTTGACATTCACAGACATGACTAGGCATGATGGGAATTGTAGTTCCTGAACAACTGGAGGGTCATAGTTTGAAGTCCCCTGCTCTAAGTGTATCAATACCCTCCCCTAGTTTAAAAACATGTTTGATTGACCAAAAGGGGCTCTAGTGTAAACGGTTGTCTGCAGAATGCTTTTTAATACACAAGCGCTATATTGTAATACTCCATATAGACAGTATTATAATATATACAATATATAAAAGCAAGGTTGTGGGCAGAGTATGTCACCAGGGTTTCTCACACATGGTGATGGGCTCCAGATTTTGTGACTGATATGGAGTAAATAAAGATCATTTTCTCAGATCTTTAAACAATATTACGGTGTTTGTAAACCTCACGAAAAATGAACAAAGCATATTCTTATACAGTGTGTACTAGCCTCAATCCAAAGCACCAAGTGTCATTTCTCTCTGCTGTCTCTTCCCACTGCTATCGGGACAAGGGGTGGGCAGGAGGGACGGCTGCCCTGGGTGCAATAGTTTATAGCAGGGATGGGGGGTGCCCTGACACTAACCCTAAGGAAAGGGGGGGCGCGGTTTGGCATCTTTGCCCTGGGCACTGGATAACCTTTTCCTGCCACTGTCTGCATGTGTCACTGATAATAGTCCAAGCCAACTGTACAGCATCCTGGATGACTGCCTGCCCCCCCTCCAGCATCCAGAGGCTGACTGACAACCTCAGCTGTATATATTTTTCTATGATTCTGTGTAGGGAAGGTGGGGGGGTGTTCATTCCCTTCGCTCAAGTTTAAGTGTCACTGAGCTCTGTGATCAAATCCCTGCCCCCCCTGGCTTCTACTGCTGAGGAATAGCCTTTGATCTTTGTGTTTTAGGAAGATGTAGAGAAGGTAGTGCTGCAGATAATCAGGTACAATTTATGACAAGGATTCGTTCCCTCTATGTGAACCAATTGAGACTTGTCAATACAGTGGGTATACATAAGCGTTAACAACCATTTTAACCTCTTCAGCCCCCCTGAAGGTTTACCCCCCTTCATGACCAGGCCATTTTTTTGCAATATGGCACTGTGGTATTTTAACTGACAATTATGTGGTCGTGCAATGCTGTACCCAAATAAAATGGATGTCCTTTCTTTCCCACACATAGAGCTTTCTTTTGATGGTATCTAATCACCTCTGCGTTTTTTATTTTTTGCGCTATAACCAAAAAATCCAACAATGTTGAAAATAACACAATATTTTTTACTTTATGCTATAAAACATATCCAATAAAAACATGTAAAAAATATTTTTTTTTAAATTCAACCTGCTAGTTGAATGAAAAGAAAAACAATGTACAAGAATTAGTAAGCTGCAATATGAAAACGGTTTGGTTTATGCGTTTAATACCACTTTGAGTTCTGTTCTGGGTCCTGGAGCCCAGAGACTTTGGGAACTTTTGGTGGAACAGTCTCCATTCCTAGGTCCACATCTTAACTAGTAGCCAACTTCATAAGTCTTCATGTACACACAGACCAGGTTGACCGCAGGCTGCAGGAAAATGCGGCAAAATCAATGCCGAGATTTTACCGCAATTTTGCGATCGACGGGCAAATTGCTTCCTATTCTTCCGCGTTCAGGAGAGGGAGGTAAGGGGAGGTTGAACCTCCTCTAACCACAGCAGATTCTAGACTCTTGTAAAAGCCTATGTTTTTTTTTTTCATCTCTAAGAAGAGTTTATTAAAGAAAAACAAAAACAGAAAAATTACAAAATGGTACATGTTCCAGACTATGAAAATAATATTTCCAATTTCCGCCAATGAAACCATGTCACAGATCTGTAAGACCATATCATCTGCCCCAAAGCCTACATTCATTAAGAGATCACAAAACCAAATGTATTATCAGAAATATCTGCAATCAAAGTTGTTTTAAATCTACTGGAGAAAGTCCTAGGGTATCTAGCCAAGTGGACCATAATTTATCAAATTTCCCTGGGTATCCTCTGCGTTGAAAAATATATTTCTCCAAACACACTGTATCTCCCTTCCGGACAATCCACTTCTTCAACGAATGTAGATCGACAGCTTTCTAGTGTTGGAGAATTAGTTTGCAGGCCTGGAAAAGTGCTCTAACTATGGCTTGTTTAGGAATGTCTTCAATTGGAAAATCACCCAATATACCCAAAAATGCATGGTTTAGGATCCACTGGAATGTTAACCTGGAATACCTTAATAATGGTGTGGAGAATGCCCGTCCAATAAGAGTGTAACTTTGGACAGCACCATAAAAGGTGAAATAAGTCTCCACGGTCTTTAGAACATCTAGTGCATACCGGGTCTTCTCTTAATCCAATTTAAAAACAACCTTGCTGGTGCGAGGTGAACTCTTAGTAAGATACAGAGCTAAGACAAGCATTGTGCGACATTTAGAGAACTGCTGGTACTGCCTGCAAGGGCTCTTCCCACTGCTCCTTCTCAGATGGACCCGCATCACTCTCCCACTTAGCAGCAGCTCTAACAGAGAAACCTTTCAGGAAAATGGTCAGCAACATAGCATAGCTCCTGGAGATAAACCCTTTGAAGTAAAACACCTCTGACATGCAATTAAAAAATGGGGAAGGGGATTTTAGGTGTAGCACCCTACAGGCAGGTGCTAGGTAAATGCATAGTGGGCCTTGTCTGCTTAACAGCAGGGCCATGATTGTTTTTGGTTAGGGTGTCATGTTTTCCAGGTGTGTTTGCTGAGAGGGGAGTCTCCCCACTGGCTCCGTGAGAGGCTTCTCATAGGACAGTGGAGGAAACCCAATCAGGGACACATTCAGGCTTGTAACTACCCCAGAAGGCAGCAACGGATTCTGGGAGTGGGTATAAGTCTGGAGGGAGTGCATGACTCATTGTCTTTGGCGGGAAGCAGAGTCCCAGGAGGGAGAGAACGGCTGTCTCTCCTCCTGTCAGAGGAAGCGGATGTCTCAGGGTCTGCCCGAGAATCGAGTGCTGAGTTGAGCTGAAGGGGATCCTGTGTGCCGAGAACCAGCGGAGAGTGAGAAGGGTTCAGTCCCAGGAAAGCCTACACAGGTCGTGAGTACTGAGGATTGCCCCTGGGGGTCTGCCTAGTGTCAGTGGGGACCACTCCAGAGAAGGTTCTAGGATCCAAGTGTCAGCTAGCGGTAAAGGGGGAGCCTGGTCAGAGGACCCTGAAGAGATAGAGGGGGTACCTAGGTTGAGGACCCTGCAGTGTTAAAGGGGGCGCCTGCAGTTTGGGCCCTGAAGAGATAGTGCACAGTGTGAGTGCACCTACTTAGAGTTGCAGCCATACAGGATTTCATAACAAGCTGCCTCAAGCCAGTGCAAGGCAGGAGGGGGTAGTCAGTGACTTTTGAGTGCAAGTATTGTCAGAAGTCCCACATGCTACAGTCCTGGATCTTCTGGACTTAAGTCAGAGTTCCAGCACAGCTTTCAGAGATACAGTGTGTTTCAAGCGCCTGTAAGCGTTGGCTGGCGTCAAGACAGCGCTAAAGGGCATTTTTTTCTACAACAGTCCCAGAATTGTATATAGTCGAGCTAAAGGAGTATCCCACTCATTCCCTTCTCCCATCCCCTAAAATTACAATAAAACCACCAAACAAAGATGCCGGAGTTGTCAATTTGTCAGTTCTCACACCCAAGGTCGCAGCTCACATAGGCTGGAGAGGTAACTGGTAACAATGGCAGACCCACATTAGGCCCAATGCCTGGAAAACCTGCTACATACGCTTATGTCCACTCCCAATTGCACCTTGACAGCATTTTCCAATTTCAAACAGTGAAACCACATAGATTGTGGAAGTCAAAGTTTGGCCTGCAAATCAGGAAAGGGCAGTTTCAACATTTGACTGTAGCCCACCAGGTCTCCTTAGAAGAGCAGCAGTAAGTGAACTTGTCTCTAAAGCAGTAGATACAGGCCCTGTTAGGGAGGCGTTTTTCTGACACTGACATGCAAATAGCAGATGGGTATAACTAATTTTTTTATGTGCAAATTTTAATAAAACAAACTGTAGTAAACAAATCAGTATTCTACGTTTATATGGATGGCTTTCTTTTGGAAGCTGGGAATTATGCGTAATGTCACACATGCTATACAAAGTCATTTTTAGGCTTGAAAGCAGCCCACAAATAATTTCAGGGTTATAAAATATTTGCACTGGGAGAGCAGAAAATAATCTGTATAGTCTCTGCCCTTATGTCTAGTAGTGAAGCAGCTGCTGAAAGAATTTGACTCATCCCACGAAATTCCAGGAGGATTTAAGATGTGTTACATACGCTCACTGCACAGCCCTGCATCTTCTTTGGGTGAGTAGATATTCCCAAACGTAATGTGTTTCATACCATCACATTTTTAAAATAACTAAGTAGAAAAGAAAAGGCATAGATGCCAATTGGTCTAAAAAAAGGCTATATATGCTGACAGGTTATAGACTGGGGACAGCTCTGCTTTAAAGTGGACCTTTGATGATATACAGTACAAGAGTTGTCACTGCTGACTTCTTTAAAAGGTGGAACATCGGGTCTGTCTGGTTTTGGTTCTGTAAAATTTGACGCTTTTCAGAATTCACTGGCTACAAACTAGATCAAGGTACACAAATCAATAGGTAGTGAAGGCAGAACCAGGGAGACCGACCTAGAGCCTTTACCTTTAACAAAGCACAATGGGAGCTCCCATGTTTCTTTACTCAAAGGTTTTTCATGATGCTCACTCAGCTTGTGAACCTTTCCAGTCTATCCATGGATGAGTAAGACTTGATTACCCAAAGACCTGGGCACTGATTGGACAGAACAAGGACTGGTCCGATTAGTGTAAAGCCATGTTCAGAGGCATGCTTAGCATTAATCATTTGGCTTTACTGCAGTGGTGAACCCTACAGGAGTCGATTAATTTGATAAAGCAATTCTACAGGACTAGTCAACACAAAACTAGTGATTTTTAAGGGGGCGACACAAGCAGGCATAACCCCCTAATGGATTCTTACACCTCCCTGGGACACCACAATGTATTTATTCCCCCTGGAGTTTCTAGCTCTACCACCCTGAAGGTCTTCAGTTACTTGTGCAGCATCAGTGTCTTATTTAACCCACAACATCATTCATAATGTGAAATTATACATTTAAAAAAAAACAACAGAAAGAGGAAGCCTATTTATAATGTTTAAACCAGTACTCTGGGCACAACAAAACAAACTCACACAGGGATCTCCTACTATCAGGGCCAGTGCAAGGATTTTTGCTGCCCTAGGTAAAATAAAATTTGCCCCCCCCCCCCATAGGCTCTCCCACCCCCAGCCCAAGCTGATGAAGGGGTTAAAAGCAGTGGCGGCTGGTGCTCCATCGGTCAGGGGGAGTGCGGCAGACGGACCAGGCCACAGACCCCCCCCGTCACTCCAGAGTCTAGTCCACACCATATCCCCCCCGCCCCCCGGGGCCAGTTCACTTACCTTATTCCTCCAGACAGCGGCGGCTTTCCCCTCAGTCTCCTCCATGCCCCCTCTTGGCGGTCGTCTCCCCCCTCCTCCTCTGCCAATAGGATGCCTTCTCCTTTGGCCAATTGGGAAACAAGTCTCAGGACCCGCTTCCTGATTGGCCGGGAGGAGAATCAGTGTGGCAATAGCAAATATTAATTCACTATTGTCACATAACTGGGTGAGCTCAGGGCGCAGTGCTCTGTGCCGAGCCCACCCTTTTTTGAAGCCTATTAGCGCCTCTGGCTCTAATCGCATGCTTAAAAAAAAAAAAAAAAAACGCTCATTGGAATCCATGCATCCGGCGCCCTGCATGTAGATTAGGGGGCCGGACGCATGGATGGGGGGGCGGCGCCTCTGCGCCCCTAATGGACGGGCCGGCCGCCACTGGTTAAAACCCCTTCAGTGACTTGCTGTAAGTCACTTACCTCGGGTCAGGCTCCACCGGCGCCCCCTGCTAAGTTGCGCCCTAGGCGGCTGCCTAGGTCACCTTACTGGTAGCGCTGTCCCTGCATACTATAAGTAGTTTAGGACCTTTTCCTTTTCTGTGAGTAGCATTAATAATAAAGCCCAGCCAAAACCTTTGTATTCATTACTGTAATGCTGCATATAAAGTGATAAATGTGCTGTTAGTGGTTTTGTGAACTGCAAAGTCCAGCAGTAAGGTTTAAGACACCCTGCTGTGCTGTGCCTGCACGTTGGAGAAACTCCCCCCTGAACGCTGTTCCATTCAACAGCATTCTAGCGCTTTCAGTCACTGCATTCTGTGTGAGAACAACAGTCCGACCGTCCAATGTGCTGCCAGCACCGGGTATTTTATATCCTGCTGTAGCACTTAGCAACCATAAAAACCTCAAAAATGTGGCATTTTTATTACTGTATATGCTGCCCAAACGGCGTTACAGTTATAAATACATAGAGTTCAATGGGGCTTGAAAAGTGGAAACACCGGCCTGCTGTGGAATTTCCTGTGTTTATTAGTCCAGAACAGTGTTTCTCAGCTCCGGTCCTCAGGGCACACTAACCGGCCAGGTTTGCAAGAAAACTGAAATACATCACAGGTGATATAATTTGCTGCTCAGTGATTGCAGTATTCTAGTCTGCATCTCCCCAAGGTAATACCTAAAGTCTGGCTTGTTAGGGTGCCCTGAGGACCAGAGTTGAGAAACGCTGGTCTAGAACATGTTCCTTGCTTCTCTTAAACTGGGAGGATATAGCTCTAGCATCATCCTTGGCAATGTCCAGATGGCCTCCCCACACACAGCTCTGTCTATACACCACATGCCCTCCCCACACACAGCTCCATCTATACACCACATGCCTTCCCCACAAACAGCTCTGTTAATATACCACATGCCCTTCCCACACACAGCTCTGTCTATACACCACATGCCCTTCCCACACACAGCTCTGTCTATACACCATATGCCTTACACACACACAGCTTTATCTCTACACCACATGCCCTCCCCACACATAGCTCCATCTATACACCATATGCCCTCCCCACACACAGCTCTTTCTATACACCACATGCCCTTCCCACACACAGCTCTGTCTTTACACCACATGCCCTTCCCACACACAGCTCTGTCTTTACACCACATGCCCTTCCCACACACAGCTCTGTCTATACACCATATGCCTTACACACACACACAGCTTTATCTCTACACCACATGCCCTCCCCACACATAGCTCCATCTATACACCATATGCCCTCCCCACACACAGCTCCGTCTATACACCACATGTCCTTTCCACACACAGCTCCATCTATACACCACATGCCATTGCCACACACAGCTCCATCTATACACCACATGCCCTCCCTACACACAGCTTTGTCTATACACCATATGCCTTACACACACACACACACACACACACACACACACGCATGCACATCTTTATCTTTACACCACATGCCCTCCCCACATACAGATCCGTGTATACACCACATGCCCTCCCCACACACAGCTCTGTCTCTACACATCACCTGCCCTCCCCACACACAGCTCTGTCTCTACACATCACCTGCCCTCCCCACACACAGCTCCATCTATACACTACTTGCCCTCTCTACATATAGCTTCCTCTAAACACCATATGCCCTCCACACACACAGCTTCCTCTATACACAGCATGCCTTCCCCACACACAGCTTCCTTTAGACACCATATGCCCGCTCCATGCACAGCTCCATCTATATACTCCACATGCCCTCCCCACACACAGCTCCATCTATATATACCACATGCCCTCCCCAAACACAGCTTCCTCTATACATCAGATGCCCTCCCCACACACAGCTTTCTTTATCCACTTGCCAACCGCCCTATAGCTGTTTTGCTGCTACAGGGCTGCCGCACTGCGTAGGATCACGTCTATATAAGTAAACCTGCACTTCCGGGTATTGGGCATGAGTGTGCATCACCGGCGGCTAGGTAGAATCACAGCGGGAGCTGATCAGCATGTCCCGCGGTCCTGATGTCTGCCGGCACCCGGTAATCATTTGGTACACAAGCAGAACTGCAATTTTCCTATGTAAAAAGGGGAGATCACTGTTCTGTCAGTAAGGAAGGCATGGATCCTGTGTTTCTGCAAAGCAGGGGCAGGGATCTAGGCAGTCCCCTAGTAAAAGCACCTCCCACACTACAGTAAAACACCAGCTAGAGACACCCTCAAGAGGGATCGCCCAGCCAGTGCCATTAGTACAGTGACAGTGCATATTTTTAGCAGTTATCACTGTAATAATGTCATTGGTCCCCAAAAAAGTGTCAAAAGTGTGAGTTAGTGTCCAATTTGTCTGGCGCAATATCGAAGTCCCGCTTTAAGTCGCTGATCACCGCTATTACTAGAAAGAAAAAAATATATAAATTACAAAAATACATCCCATAGTTTGTAGACGCTAACATTTTTGCACACACCAATCAATATACGCTTTTGTGATTTTTTTTTTTACCAAAAATATGTAGCAGAATACATATTGGCCTAAATTGATGAAGAAATTGGATTTTTTTACATTTTTTTTTTTATTGGATATGTTTTATGGACGAAAGTAAAAAATATTGTTATTTTGTTGTTTATAGCGCAAAAAAAATAGAAACCACAGAGATGATCAAAAACCACCAAAAGAAAGCTCTATTTGTGGAAAAAAAAGGACATACATTTTATTTGTTACCAGGACCGCGCAATTGTCAGTTAAAGTAATGTAGTGCCGTATCGCAAAAAATAGCTTGGTCAGGAAGGGGATAAATCTTCTGAAGCTGAAGTGGCTATACACCATATGGCCTCCCCATGCCCAGCTCCATCTATATACACCACATGCCCTCCCCACACACAGCTCCGTCTATACACCATATGCCCTCCTCACACAAAACTCAGCTTGGGTAGTGTTCCAAACTAGTTATGTTCATACGCTATCTTTCATCTCCCTCTAGCCAGAATAGCATACACAATAGATAGGAGGGAATCAGTCACAAAACCCTAATATCTTTGTGATAAAAAATTTTGGCAGAAATAAGTACATATTTATAATCAACCAATGGCAAATACTACTAATAGATATTCATGCCCTGACCTCGATTCAGCTCTAAGGCATGTGAGCAGAGCAGGTGCATTCAGTATCCAGTTGAGTAGACTGGCCCTCTAAAGCCTTGCAGCATATCTACTTTGCATAGCAAATATCTTTCTCATGGTTTATCATTAGTAAAACTGCAAAAAAATAACACAGGACTGCTCACATACCCCCATAGCCCTTAGAATTTATATTACGAAAAAAAAAAAAAAAAAAAAACACATCAAGGTAGTTAAACATTGCTTTATTTAAATTTATTCAGACCTGCCATGAAAAAATACATAAAAATCTACCGTCAATGCTAAAGATAGAAGCCCATCTCCAGCCTTCTGTCCTTCAGTTTTCCAACCCCACTCACTGAAGCCCCCACGCTTGAATTTTTTTTTTTTTTTAATTCTTAAATATTTAAATTAATTACAGGTGTCTTCTGGATGGTCTGTGGCTTCACTTGTCTTCATCCTCTGCTCAGGAAGCTGCTGCTGATGGTCCTAGCTGTAGTACAGAACATCCCTCACATAATAACATGTGAGTGACATTCTGGGCTGCAGGCAATGTTTTTTTTTCCTAAGCATTGCTTAGAATCTCTATCCAAACAGTGGACCATGTCATTAGAATTTGTGTCCACACAGCCATTTGTAATCTCCATGGGAAACAGAGGGTGACAACGCAGAAGCCGAATTGGGAGACAGGTGTCAACTCATAACAGCAAGTGCCCAAATAAGGTCCTTCATGACAGAATTCCCATTTATTCTGTTAATGAAAGCTGCAAATTTGAAAAGATTGAAAGCAACTTTTGGCAGTACCTTAAAGCATATTGACCTCTGTCAGTAACATAAGAATTCCAAATGGGGTTACCTACCTAAGTAAATACTTACTTTCCAACTTCCTGCACCATCAGAAAGCCTCTCCTTTCATAAGAAATCCCAGGTTAAAGACTTCTTTACTTCTGAAAATGTGAATCACCTTGGTCCCGCGCAGCACTCCGTGGTTCCTTTTACCGACCTCCACATCATGTCACTACTGTATCCTATCCATATGACATGAGCTTAATGCTTAAAATATGGTGGACATTGTAACACAATATTTCCAGGATAGATGTCCCAAAGCCCACCAATTGTGCTAGAACAAGCCAAAATAATGTTGCTCTCTCAAATACTGCACTTCAATTACTTTTTAATTTTGCAGAAGGTGGCTAACATTATGAACACCCAGCAAATGTAAATGCTGTTTGTATTCCTACTGTAGAAAATACTAACATATTGTACTTAATAGTTCCCTTCATCAGTCACCACACCTGGCAGACATCGCATAAAGGTTCTTTTCCCCCTAAGGGTCCTTTCACACGAGTGGTGCGCCCGGCAGACTCTGTTTTGCTCAGCTGGGATCGATCCGCTGATCCCCACTGAGCTGGCAGATGACAGCTCCGTCTCCGCTTACTTTGCAGAGACGGAGCTGTCAGAGCCCCGCTCTCCTCTATGAGAGATCGGATGAAAATGGACCGCCTGTCCGTTTTCATCCGATCCTATCCGATCTGATCCTCCAGATGGATGGAAAATAGGGTTTCCACTCGTCTGGATTTCACGGACAGGATCAGATCGGATAGCAGCGGGTGACAGCGGAGATGTCTCCACTGACATCCGCTGCTCCATCGGGGCGGCATGGAGCATCCAATCAGGTCCGCCTGAAAAACTGACAGGCGGACCTCATCGGAAAGCCCGTGTGAAAGGTGCCTTAGATCTGCTGCAGCCACTAATCAATAAAAGTTTTTCAGCATGTCCCTTCAACAGAAGTCGATTGAGTGAACATCTACTGACGAGCAGGACAGCCACACACTGATCAAAAATTTGTCCGGTTCCTGCTGAACCAGTTGGATTTTGATCAGTGTATAGCCAGCTTAAGAGGAGAAGTACAGCCAAAGCTTGTTTGGCTGTACAGTACTTCTCCTGTGGATCACAGGAGGGCAGTTCTTTCTGCACTCCTGTAACCTGTTTTGAGCTGAAGCCCGCTGTCAGCTGATGTTACAGAGCTGGTCTAGGCTTAGGCAAGATTGCAACAATGGAGTCGGGATCTGCCCACATGCCTGGACTGGCACTCGGCTGAGCCTCTCAGCAAGCCGCTGAGAGCCTGAGCTGGCGGCTCCCACCCCCCCTCCACAGCTCAGTGCTCCAGTTTTTGTGGTGGGGCCGAGCAGAGAGCCGGTGACTGACAGTTCGAGGCGTGAAGGGGGGGGGGGGGGCAGATGCAGCATTGGACCAATTCTGCATCCACCTAGGTAAGTAAGATTCTAAAAAGAAAAAAAAAAAACATACATCTCTTTTAAGACCTACCCAGCCTACAACTGGACACCAAGTGTTAGATGGACAACACTGCAAAATTCAATAAAGCCTGATTGACTTACAGTACATGCTTAGCACAGCTTGACAGGCATGGTATTTGGCACTTTATGCAATACACTAACCTCAAGTCTAAACTTGTACCCAGGTTTATATGAAACCATTTCTGACAACTCAAGTGCAGTGACAGTTCAATTTGATTACACATGATGTACAGTATTGCGTGACTGCTTTTTAGCTCTAAAAGTTTGTTAGGAAAATTAATTTACAACAATATTCTAAAAAATTCACACAGTTTTATTACTATTATTAATATTTTTATTATAATACAGGATTTATAGTAGTAAATGCAGTAAATACAAGAACAAATGGGGCACTGGACTTTCTAAGGGTACTTGAAATTGTCAGCTGGCACACTGGCTCCGGTTTGACAACATTCCACAAAATAGGGACTCCCCTGAAGAATAGGGAAACACCCAGAGTTGAGAATCCATATACATGCCAATGAGAGCGATGATAAAATTGATTCACAGCGGAAAAAGCCAATGTGTTTAAAGAACCAAACACACCCCCCCCCCCCCCCTCATGAAATCAGGTTTCAAATAGGTCTGCACTGTGATTTACTGCTTGGGACAGTTTCAGGAGGTCAGATTAAAGCGGAACGTCACCCAAAAGGGGACGTTTCGCTCTTCCTCCTCCTCCCCCCTCCTCTGCCACATTTGGAATAATTGCTTTTTGGGGTGGAGCAGGTACCTGGTTTTGACAGGTACCTACTCCCACTTTCGTTTGGATCGCTGTGGCAGATCCACAAGAACTTCTCTTACCCCCTTCCTGCAACCTTCTGGGACATGTCACGGGTCCCAGAAGGCTATGGGACAATTCCAAAAGTGCAGCAAGGCGCGCGCATGTGCAGTGGGCATCTGGAGGAAAGGACGCAAGGAATCACAGCCGGCTGCCCACAGTGAACATGATGATGCAGGGGACCTGTAGACTGGTGAAGAACCGGCTCGGGTGAGGACAGCACTGGACCGTGGGACAGGTGAGTGTCTGTTTATTAAAAGTCAGCAGCTACACTTTTTGTAGCCGCTGACTTTTAATCTTTGCAGAATTGACTGAAACTCCTCTTAAAGCTGGTGTTAGTGAATGCATTCACTAATGTTGGCTTAACCTGCCCTTTAAAAAATGTTTCATTGCTTATATTTGGGTATTTGTTTGGCACACTCATTTGATTGCATGTATTGTATAGTTAAATGATGCTGTTGGCATAGAAATTACTGGCAAAATCCTTGATAATGTCCACTGATTGTGTATGGATAAATAGAACAGTAGTCTGGCATACTTTCCAGCTAAAATGCTTGAAATAATAAAACCAAAGGACCAGTATGACAGTCGGGAATCTAGCATTTTCAGAAAGCAAGGTCATCAATGACAGCTACAGGTATCTCTTTTTGACAGCTTCCTTGAATGCAAAATAGCTGTACCAAATAAAGGAAAAGTTACAAGGAATTTAAGTAAAGTAACAAATCGAAAATTCTTACCTTTGGTGGTTTTCTGAAGGGCAACACAGATTCATTGATTCAGCAATAACAAGTGATGTCATGATTTGTCGAAGACATCCACATAGAAGAGCAAAGAGAAACCACAATCAATGTCTCATTTAAGGACTACTTACAAATCAAAGCAATACAATTAGGTTTATAGTAAAATGGTAATTTAAAAATTCCTTTTGTTTTAAAGTCCCATTCTGGTCTGAAATAATAGAAAATAGGTAAACTAGAGTGGAGGAAATTTCAAGAATTGTGTAGACTGTTAAACACTTTTACATTCCTTTTTAGTAAAATATATGATTTATAAACCTATAATGAGACACTTTGCATACATATTCCTGGCAAATCTCCATGTTATTCCAACTATTGGGAAAGAGACAGGCTGGTACATGCAAACAAAGTCCCATTCTGGTCTGAAATAATAGAAAATAGGTAAACTAGAGTGGAGGAAATTTCAAGAATTGTGTAGACTGTTAAACACTTTTACATTCCTTTTTAGTAAAATATATGATTTATAAACCTATAATGAGACACTTTGCATACATATTCCTGGCAAATCTCCATGTTATTCCAACTATTGGGAAAGAGACAGGCTGGTACATGCAAACAAGAAACTAACTGACTTTCTCAGAAGCAAGCACATTACTGTTTAGCAAAAGCAACAACTCTCATGTGATTTTGGAAAATCTGTGGATACTCTAGCCATCATCTTCCTTTTCAGAACAAGGAGCTAGCCTTGCTGGGCAGGATAAAAATGCACCAGACTTATGGCCACTCCTCTGGATTTTAGAAACAAGCTGCTAGGCAGCCTTCCATAACCCCCCTAAGGGGATAATAAAGCAAATATGAAAAATAAACTGGAGCAGAGCTCGAAAAAAAAAAAAACCTAAATTAAATAGTAAAAGTATTATTAATAATACTATACAGGATTTATATAGAGCCTACAGTTTGCGCAGTGCTTTACAACATAAGGGCAGACAGTACAGTTACAATACAATTCAATACAGAAGGAATCAGAGAGCCATTACAAACAATTTTGCACTTAAAACTATCTATATCTAAAATACTAACAAACCATGTGATCTAATAAAGTGCCTCAAAAAATGTCCATAAATTCCAGTCCACTTTTTCACATACTTGTATCAATAAAACAATTATTTTTTTTAAAAATGTGACACATACTTGTATCAATATAGTAATTACTATTTTGGAAAATGTGTCACATACTTGTATCAATAAAGTAATTATTATTTTGGAAAATGTGACACATACTTGTATCAATTAAGTAATTACTATTTTTAAAAATGTGTCACATACTTGTATCAATAAAGTGATTATTATTTTGAAAAATGTGTCACATACTTGTATCAATTAAGTAATTATTTAAAAAAAAATATTATTATGTTGTTACCCCTGAAGATGTCACACTGACAAAACGCGTTGGGTGGAGCCATGTTTTTTACCTCACTTTCAGTGACGTCGCTCCCACTGTACTGGAACACACGGTCATATTTGATCAGTGAGTGAAAGAGCCAATAGAATATACAGAGCATGACCTCCATGGTTTAAATGTAAGTGAATTAGTCTTGGTTTTTATTGTAAATAAAGTAGAATTATACTATTGGAAGTCCTCTATTTATGGTGCAATTGCTGAGAGCTGGTGGACCAGAGGAGTTGCATTTGGAGAGCCCAGTGTGGAGGAGCCTTTGGAATAAGCTTATAAGCATTTGAGACCTTCACATCTAAAAAGGGGTCGTACAAAATCTGGTGAGTGGTGCTTGCAAAGGGATTTGATGCACAAGCACTCTTCTTGAATTGGAGTGAGACACTGATTTAGAAGGAGCACTTGACTGGGGAGTTTACTTGGAAGCATTTTATGAAATTGAAACACATTTGTAAAAATAAGAACTACTTTATTGATACAAGTATGTGAAGATGTGGACTAGAATATATATGGAGGACACTTTATTGTTGCATGTGGAGAGGATGCCGCCGCTCAGACCAACCTGGTACTTTCGCAGTGTATAGCCTTAGTCAGCGCTTCTCCGGCCACTACCCCTGACACATTTTTCCCTGTCCATCGGTGGCCATGGCCTGGTGGATGGGGCGAAACGTGCCGGGTGGCGTGGCCAGAGCAGCGCTGGCTGAGGCCATACACTGCAAGAGCACCAGAACGGTCTGAGTGGCATCTTCTTCCTGGCCTGACACGTGGGCTCCCACACTCTGAACACCAGTTTATTTTTCGTATTTGCTGGGCAGAATGTTTATATTTATGGCTGCTGTATAAGTATAAAGATTTCCTCCATAATTAAGCAGCTTTTTACTGCAATTATTATACAAAGTAAAAAAATGAAAAAATAAATATTTGCTCAAACAGCTCCACAATATTGTTTGTTTGAACAAAAAAAGTGAAAAATCAATTTAAAAAAAGCAAATGTTGAGCTGGGTGACTTTAGGCGATTTCACTTTTTTGTTTTTAGTATTTTTGCACCTATAAGCAAGTGGTTTTAAAGCATATTTCAATCGTTTACATGTGTATTCAAGCTTCAGGTATTTTTGTTTTAGCCAATAGAAAGCACTAGGGGAAGGAGATCAGTTCTTTCAAGCTCAAAAGTTTCCAAAATATGCTGTTGTTTTGCATGGTTACAGATGCTCCCATTAAAGTCTAGAGCAGGGGTCTCTAAACATTCTACACAAAAGGCCAGTTTATTATCCTTCAGACATTAAAGGGGGGGGCAGACTGTGGTCCCTCGGGGGTAGAAAATGCCCCAGCGACAGTGGGAATAAACAATGCCTCTGACATGGTGGTCAGTGGAAGTAAAAAAAAAAAAAAAAGACATAGCACCTCTGATCAGTGGGACCAGGAATAGTTCTCTGTCACTGGTATTGGAGGAATGGTGCCCCATTGTTGGTGTCAATGGGAGGAATAGTGCTCCATCGTTGGTGCCATGGGAAGGATTGGTGCCCCGAGGACCGAATGAAGACAAGTAAAGGGCTGCAGTTTGAAGACCACTTGTCTAGAGGGCCAAAACTACCCATTTCAGCTTCAAAAGTAGTTTATGTACCTTTTATGTGTCAGGCATTGAGGACTGAGTGGTCATATATGAATAGCCACCATTTGAAAGCATTGGATTTTGTTTGTTGAGAGTTTTGGGGCTTTAAGCTACAAAATGCTCATGTGTGTATGGGTCCTAAAAATGTAAGCCAATAGAAAAAAACTTTCTTTATTATGAAGCATGGCATATAAACCTCCTACTGATAAGAGACATAAGGAGCTGAATATTTTATTATGAATTCTCACCTTTGCTGGGAAAAAAGATTGTCTGCAGGTTAGCAATATATATTACAAGATTATTAGCTACTCCTGCTATGTGAGCAATAAAACTGGAAAGAACTTCCTCAGACTGAAGGATACGGAAACGCTACATGGGAGGGTCTGCCTGTTAAAAATCACACAATCAATCCTACCGTACTACTGTAATAAAAGGTGACCTAAAACAAAAGCAGCGATCCAATCACATGAGCAAGGAATGAGTGATTGGGCAGCCATCTATACAAAACATCCAGAGCGCCCTGTGTTATTATGTTTGTTATGGTTGCAAGAAATTGACAACTGAATTTTTTTTGAAAATTTATAAAATCAGAGCTAACTGGTACATGTAATAAGTAGTCATTTGTAATAATACAAAAATGACAAAATGGCTTGTTTAGCAATTATACAGGTTTTGCAAGCTACATATACAGTATGTATATTTTCTTTATTATATGCTTTGCACCCCATTAACCCAAATGTCACATTCAATGTTCAGAGCACGAATTAAAAGACCTGCCTGAAAAATCTATAGTAAAAGCTAAGGAATATTTTTATCCTGGTTAGATGGTACGGCTGAGTCAATCACTATAAAAATAAGAGGAATTCCTTATTTTGAATAATACATACAACTCTGTTAAACAGGTTTCATCATTATTATTGTGCATATAGGTTTTTATTGTTGTGTAACTGTGTTAGTTATATAATCCACCATTCAGGGAATGCAAATAGAAATATCATTGTAGGTTTTAATACGACAATAAAGTCTCTTTTCTTTAAACGGTACACAAAGAAAGCCTAAACATAATCACCGAATGCTATTTCTGTATCCAGCACACCGGTAGTCCCAGTTCAGCCACATGCACGCTGTGCTTTTAGCCCATTTGCCTCCAATATCTGTGTTCCTAGAAGCCCAGGAGGCACAGGTGCGCCCAGCCAAATTGTCTATGCGTTTTTAGTGCGTTTTGCAGAAATGCACTAGAGTCCATTTAATTCTGTTTCCTATGGATCTAGTTCACATCTGTGCATTATGAGCCGTGCGTTTTTGGAAAGGGTCAGGGACTTTTATCCCGCAGCAGATTGTGGTCTGTGTGTAATAGACTTCAATGGCCCCACACCAAAAACACTAGTGTTGTTTTTTTGTTTTTTTTGGCTCACAGGAAAGTATAACAGGTCTGTTTATGGATTGCTACTTTGATGCAACTTTACATTCTCTGGCACTCAAGTAGCATCAAAGTGGCATCATAATAGTGCAGAAACCTTTGTATCCAAAGCTGCATGTTAGGGTTATGGGCTAGGGTTAGCAGTAATTGTTAGGGTTAGTGGTAATTGCTAACCCAAACAATTACCGCTAGCCCTAATGTTTACCACTAAACCTAACCTGAATGATTACCATCAACACTAACCCTAATGATTAACTCTAACCCTAACCAAAGTCACATGTTAGGGTTAAGGGCTAGCCCTTAACCCTAACATGAAACTTTGGACACAAAGGTTCCTGCACTACTTTAATGATCTCAACTTGAGTGCTAGAGTGTGTAATGTCACATCGAAATCACAATCCATGAACAGAAGGGTCACACTTTTCTATTAGCCCAAAAAAAATGCAAAACGCTTTAAAAATGTGCGTTAAACGCAAAACATTTGGTAAAACGCGTCAGCCACAACCTGCATAGATGTGAACCTAGCCTTAGAGGTCTGTAAGAGGCTGAAATACATTGCAGCTAGACATTGTATGAAGAAGTGCTTGCATTTAGGGCCCTGTGCGTTCAGGGACATGTGCCTGGAACACAGAATACCTGTAATCTTGGCAAACGTTCTTGAACACGTGTTCCTAAACATGAGTACCACCTGCAGGCAGCAGGGCTGGACACTGTACCTGTACCCCTCGGGTAAAGAAAAACACCAGGATTGGACGCATACGGGCTACACACCAGTGTATATGTGGCCTTTAGGATAATCGTTTTAACCTCATCTTTTCATTGTTTCCAGTGATGTAAATAATTTGCAAAGATTTTCTGCTGGCGTCCAGCATACAGACAGTGTATGCTAGACATGACATGTATTCTACGGTAGTTCTACTGGTAACCATGTCCTTTCTGAATCCTAAAAAAAAAAAAAAAAAACACAAAAAAGATAGAAATGATTGTGTTTTCCTGTTCCCGGATTATGGTCCCTGCAGTTGTGACTTTTTTTCAATGTTCCACTAGTATGAATGGGTTACTTTGTATATCATACCATTGTTTTTCCATATGTATGCAATTAATAATTTACATTGGCTCGATTACACAGAAATGATTCAGTTTATGCATGATGACCACTAAACAATACATTAAGATAAATAAATAATTACCAAAAAATATATATATTTTATATATATATATATATATATAATATGCGCCCAAAAAACATGTATTATCCTGGTTTTAAAAAAACGCACAGATGCTTTTTAGTTAAACATCAGTTAAACATCAGGAATCTGTGGTTTGTATGTCCTAATTCCGTGCCCCATATTTTCAAAATCCAGAAAGCATGTCAGGGTGTGGTAACAGACGTAGAAAGATCACACAACCATGTAATTCTGTTTTGCCTTTCAAATATTCTTGCACAAAAACGGTCAATAACTTTCCTATTGTTTACATAAGACTGACTCCATTTTTATGTGATGTAAATGATAAGGATTATGCAGGTGGGTGTAGAGTGTTTGGTTTAATGGCAGGATTATTGACATTCGAAAGAAATTCACCATACCCAACCCACTTTGTTCCCAGCTTTTAAGTTAGCTTAGGCATGTCACATGGTCTTCATAAGTACTTTAGAAGTAAAAACTTTATTTCATATGGAAATGATTCAGAAGCTAAAGTCCTCTTGCTTCCTCCAGTTTTCTCCTCAATCATACTGTATTACTTACTTAAAATTGTAAAGATTAAATCCAGAATATACTAGAATTAGGATACTAAATATACAAAGTTTTACATTATACCACTCGACAGGCTGAATGTTACTCCATAAAGTCTTTAGAGGCCTTCAGGCTTCATCTCCGCTTTGGAATTTAGCCACAATTGTTTGAAGGTAACAAAAGCCAAATGAAAAGAATAAGCACAGTAAACATACTGTAAGTAGCAAATTTTGTACACTTAGTCCCCGTTCACACTGGGGCGGCCTGTGAGGCGACCTGGTCGCCTCACAGGTCGCCGTAGGTCGCCTTCCATAGGGAAGCTGCGGACCCGTTCTAATAGGAGCGACACAAGTCGCTCCAACTTAGAAAAAGGGACCGGAGCTTATTTGGGGCGACCTGGAGGCAACCGTCATAGACTTCAATGTTATGAAGTTCGTGCCAGCCGCTCCGAGGTCGCGGGGCGAGCAGCGCGCCACGACCTCGGAGGTCGCCCCGGGAAGTAGCGTCGCTGCTATGTGAACGGGGCCTTACTCATTTATTCGTTTTTTTGTTGTTGTTATTATGCAGTTCAGCTGTTGTCTATGCATACTAGCAATTTCACAATACAAAGAATCCAGCCTTTCTGAAACAATTTCTATGTTTTCTGGTGTACTTTGTGCATTTGTACTCAACTTATAAAATGGCAAACTTTTTTTTTTTTTTAGAAAACTTTTTATTGAATTTCCAATGCTGCAATGAAACAGGTGGTACAGCATATGCAGGGGCAGACCACCTAGGCAAAGTACATACAGTACTAAAAGTACAGAAAAAGAAAAAAAAAAAAGGGTGAAAAACACAACAATACAGTTGTATGTGTGGCTCGCGTTAGAGTTGCATAGATACAAGCCGATATAAACTCAACACAGGTCACCCTCACAATGAGTCAGGATATAGCAAGAGATAAAATCACTAAGCAAAACCTATCCCCAACCCCTGACCCAGAATTTAAAAGATGCAAGACTATTCTGCAATGTCATCTTCTAACCACTTTGCCCACATGGTGTCAAATTTGTGGAAGCAGCCCTATGTGCATAAGTGTCTTTATAAAGTGGTAAGTTGGAGTTGACTAGCTGCTTCCAAGAGGCAATGGTAGGGGCTGAGGGCTTCCTCCAATGGAATGTGAGTGTCTTCCTGGCTTAGAAGAGAATTAGACTGATTAGAGTCCTGCCGGCCAAAATGGCAAACTGTCTTTACTTCAAAAATGATATCATCTTTGTTTGGGCATTGTCTATGTTCAACATGTACTTCCCGGATGGAGATGCCAGGCCAGAGGTAACAACAACATTACCTACATGTATTTTCTCCTCTGAGTTTACTTTTCAAGTTGTCGCTGGCCACGGTGACTCACTTCTCTTGCTACGTCTACTAACTCTGTCCTTCGGACCCATAGAGTCCTGTATGAGTCTCCTGTACATGCAAGCTCCCACCATGTAGTCTCTACATGTTGTAGTTGCAAGTGCTGCACACACTAGCAGCGCAAAAAAGGTTTGTAGTACAGGGTGGGAGCAAGAGACTTTGGGGGCATAGTGGGCAGAAATAGAATGTGGAATGCGTCAGCATGGCCACTTGTGTTGTGTTGGACTTGTGTTTGAACTCCAAGTAATTCTCCTGCGCTCAGGTGCTATGCTTAAGGGAAAAGACTTTGTGGATAGCATCTAGGTTCTTGCTGCCCTCTCAGCACCATGGGTATCCACATATACTAGAAAACAAGAGAAGGGCGTACCGACCTAGTGCAATACCGTAAAAACATTTATTGATTGGTTCTGATGAAGAGGGTTCCCCCTTGAAACGCGTCAGCCTTACCAGTACAGATGCCATCCAGCCCTTCTGCAGCACTGGAAGTATTCATGTCCTGGAGGTCACCTGACTGTATTAGGGTTTTATATGCACATTTCCAACATGCGTTTGTGAGTATGATGTATGATACTCTTTTTACCCTTCAATAAATGTTTTACAGTATTGCACTAGGCCAGTGCGCCCTTCTCTTGTTTTCATTATGTTTGAACTCACCTGAGCTGATCCCTAATGCAGACTAGTAAAGTTACCAAAAGGTCTACTTTAAAGAAGAACTCGAGCAAAAAAC
Organism: Pelophylax lessonae; assembly: GCF_965119305.1. Lineage (NCBI taxonomy): Eukaryota > Metazoa > Chordata > Amphibia > Anura > Ranidae > Pelophylax > Pelophylax lessonae. The sequence goes on from NC_138772.1 coordinate 343,436,643, forward strand.
ATTTTCTCCCATGCAGTGGGGCTGTGCCCGCACCGCTTGGGTTAACTGCTCGCCCGCCGCTCCTGCCCCCCCGCATGCTAGTGGTCTTGTGAATCAACTGTTCCTGACATCATCACGCCCATAGACTGGCTCTGGACATGGGGACAGCAAGAACAGTCCACTGCTGGCGTGGGGGAGCATGGTTTTCCAGAGGATGGAAGGATCAGATAAGGTATAGCCTTTTGGTGCACTCCTAGACAAAGCCAACACAGCCCCACTCCATGGGAGAAATATTTTTTTTCATGGATTTATGCTTTAGGCTGAAAAGGTGATAGTGAGTGATCCTCTGTCATTCAACTCACTCACACAACAAGCACCCTGCTTCAATTATTTTATAACACTTTAGAGCAGGAATCCTCAAACTACGGCCCTCGAGCTGTTGCGGAACTACATGTTCAATGAGGCATTGTAAAACTCTGATATTCACAGACATAACTAGGCATGATGGGAATTGTAGTTCCTGAACAACTGGAGGGCCATTGTTTGAAGACCCCTGCTTTAGAGTAACAGTGAGGAAATGTTCATATGCGCTTGCTGCAGCTTTCATGAAAATACACGTTATATAGAGTTCAATGGTAATGCGCCTAAATCGCATGTAAAACACACCTAAAACGCACTGCACAATTGTGAACCAGCCCTTATACAAAACATTAAAAAACACAGGTCAACAACATGCAGAGCCAGTTTGTTCTCAGCATTGTAGTGGATTCTGCTGTCATCAGGGGACCAATCCAAACAGGAAATGATTCCTTACGGCACAAATACTAGACACTGATATTTGAAAAATTTCTGTCCCTGTATTAATGAGAACACATACACCAAAAAAATTATATTCAAAGCTCTATTTTGACAAATATACCCAATGTTAATATGTCCTCTTTATTTCATTTGCAAGGACATTTTATAACCTCTTAATTGAAAACAGATGCTTTGGCCTTTCTTCCTATTAATTTGGAGAAGTCAGACACAACGGGATCTGGAGGGAAATTTCTCAAACAGGGAAACAGATGGCCAGAAAAACACAGCTGTTTAAAAAAGTGGGGACAAGTTTGAAGCCTTGTCAGGTTTAATTGCTCTTGGGGAACCCATAAGTCTAGCTTTGTACTTTTGCGGGTCCTGCATGCGAAGTTTGAGCAGGCACAGCAGCGTATTCATTTGAATGGACTGCTGTACCTGCGAGAATCTCAACGAAAAAGTCCCTGGCCCTTTTTTAAAAACACGGCCGTATGGCCCATGGCACCATATAGTTCTGAGCACCCAAAGATGTGCCACGTTTTCTGATGCATGACTCAGGAAAAAAAAAAAAAAAAGAGCAGTGCATTTTGCCTCGAGGTCAGGAATGTGTGCTATTGTGCACAGTTTTCTGATCCACACTTTTCAGAAATAAATTTGTAAAAAAGGTTTTAAAAACATTTATCATTTTCTTTCTACTTCAAAATGATGTGTCACTTTGTGTCTATCATAAAAAAAAACAATAAAATACATATACGTTTTTGGTTGTAACATGAGGACAAAATATGCAAAATTTCATAGGGTTATGAATACTTTAAGGCACTGTATTACATAGAGACCTGCTCACTACTCCCAAATCGCATTACAAGTCGCACCCTACTGCCCACAATGGAACTGTTCACATCGTAGCAACTAGAGGTTTTACTGTCCCCCAATCGCCCAAGTAAAAGATTGCATACAGCCACTCTGAGTTGTACACATACCCTCTGTGACAGGCAGTGCCATCTGTCAACTCTGCAAGCGGAGTTACTTTTGCTTTGCCATGCCATATGTACTACACTGTTTTGCTGCAACTTAGCATTTAGATGGGTGGTTGGGAGATTGGGGATCAACCGCCTGTCCTTACTGCCCCTTTGCCACCCTTGTGAAATTACCCAAAAATATATTCCTAAATTTTTTCTACCACACAAAAGGTATTGAATTTTTTTCAAATAACAGCCACCAATTGTTCTTCAATGTATACTTTTTAGGATTAAGACTAAATTGTTATTATTATATAGGATTTATATAGCGCCGACAGTTAACTCAGCACTTTACCACTTGAGGGTAGACAGTACAAATACAATACCCTTTAAAACAGTAGGAATCAGAAAGCCCTGCTCGTTAGAGCTTACAATCTAAGAGGGTGGGTCAAGAAATACAAGAGGTAATAACTGTGGGGATGCGTGCTGATGGAGATAATAATCGTACAGTTGTTAGGTGGGGGCCATGTAGGCTTCTCTGAAGAGATGTGTTTTCAGGGATTGTCTGAAGTGGACAAATGCTGGATACACACTATCCAACTTTTGTGGTTAGATTTCCTTCAGATTTACCTTTTCTATGTAATGCAAGGGCCTGCCAGATTGCATACAAATTTAGGTTTGACTTCATATTATATGGTTTTGGTAAGTCTAAAGGAAAAAGTCTTCAGAAAATTGTATAGTGTGTATGGCCCAAAAGTAGGAGATAGTTGGACAGATTGGGGTAGAGCATTTTAGAGGATGGGAGAGGCTCAGGAGAAGTCCTGGATATATATATATATATAATATAAATGCATTTATATTCAATTTCAGTTGTTTTTCAGTGTTTGTGTCCTTTAAAGACAATTGAATAGCAGATAAAAAGTCTGCTAAGTAGTTATTTGAGCTCCTAAATGTTACTGATGGGACCACAGCCAACACATCTTAATGGCTGTAAGGTCAAATCTTGTAGTCAAATGACATCACATTCCAGTGTCTGCTGTACGAAAAACGAGAACATAATTTAACTAGAGAGGCACCAAAATTTCGGTGGCCGAAACATATCGGCTGAAACTGGTGTTTTTGGCATTTTGCCAATTAGGAAAAAATGTGCGGATAAAAAAGGAATTTAGCAGTTTATATTTATTAACATAATTGCATTTCCATGTTCAGTGTACGACGGAAGACCAGATATAGTGAATGCAGGGTCCTGGGTTTAGTAACACTTTAATGTTTGGCTAATTAAAATTTGTGCTCAATAGCCCACTTTTATTTTTGATCACATCAGGTTTGAGGATCATAATACAAATTCATGCAAATGCAAATTCTAGGCCATTCCAACTTCCATAGCAAGTACTGAAAATGGTGGTCTATTAACACAAAAATTTGTAGCAGCAATAGGAACCATAAGGATATTTTATATTACTACACAATTGTTAGTGCCAAAAGTCAAAGTTCACACAAATTCTAACTAAGGCTAAATCTACTCCCACCCCATTCTAAGACTATTCTATCTAACACTGTAAAGAAAAGATGTGTATACTTACCTATTCTGAAGCCACTCCACTCCGGTCCCATGATCAGCTGTCAGCATTGGCTTCAGTGTAGAGGAGGGGGAGCCGACAACAGATGCCCCATAGTAAGCCTACTGGTGGTGTCACTGTACAAGAATTTACAGCCGTTGTCGGCAGTCTCTCCTCTACACTGATACCACTGCTGGAAACGATAATAGGACCAGACTGGAGAGGCTCCAGAATAGGTAAATATACAGAATTAATCCAATTACAGGATTAGAGAGAATAGGCTTAGACTGGAGGTGGGAGTAAGTTTAGCTTTAGTTAGAATTTGCCTGAACTTCCACTTTATTGCACACTATTTCTCTATAAACCCAATACAATTTTCTTTATACTCTGGCTTGTTTGCAGAATTACAAACATCAGATGTCTTATCAAGCAGTAGGCTTTTAGGGAGGATTCTTTTAAAGCCTGAAAAAAATGGTTTTAGGCATACAGAGTTTGCTTCAGTGCTGGTTAGGAGTAGTAGAAGTTCTGAAGACAATAAATCTGCACTACCAAGGCAGCAAAATAATTCTTCATTGTGCACAAAAGGGGATCTATGACTAGGGAAGATACTGATGACTCCTCCTGTGCGTCTGATATCAGCTCTTCTAGACTGGAACCTTCACTGTTCCATTTGTCTCAACAACATTCCTAATGGGGTCCCCTCCCACCTCCAGACCCTACAGTACCCACTATTGCAATGCCACTCCTTGATTCGAAGAATTCTCCTGACACAGCAGAGCTATTCCCAATCACACACGGCAGGTTCCTTTCTCTCTCTCATATTATAGAAGGTCTGGTATTAAAAACCCATGAATTTGAGTTTCCTACAGCCACCAATAAGATTCATACTGCCCTGGCAGTTGGCAGTGTGATCTTAGAATAGGCCAGCTTGAGATAATCAAACACCCACAACTACCAGTTACATACAGAAAAACAGATTTCAGTCCTAGGAAGTTTCTTACAATCGGCAGATGCGAATCTGTTTAACCACTTTAAGACCGGAGAATTTTCCTGCTTAATGTCCAGGCCACGTTTTTCAACTTGGCACTGCGCGACTTTACCTGGCAAGCTGTACCCAAACAAAATTTACGTCCTTTTTTCCCACAAACAGAGCTTTCTTTTGGTGGTATTTGATCAACTCTGCGCTTTTCATTTTTTGCGATATTAATAAAAAAAAGAGCAAAAATTTTGCGAAAAATTGACATTTTCTACTTTGACAGTTAAAAAATATCCAATATATTCAATTTTTGTCATATATTTAGGCCAAAATGTATTTAGCTACGTCTTTGACAAAAAAAATTCTCAATGAGCGTATTCTTAACCACTTTAAGACCGGAAGATTTTACCCCCTTCCGAACCAGGCCATATTTTGCGATTCGGCACTGTGTTACTTTAACGGACAATTGCATGATCGTGCAATTTTTTTTTACTAGTAATGGCGGCGATCTGCGATTTTTTTGCGGGACTGCGACAATGCGGCGGACAGATCGGCCCTTAACTGACATTTTTGACACTTTTGGGGGGACCAGTGACATTACTACAGTAATCAGTGCTATAAATATGCACTGTTACTGTAATAATGACACTGGCAGGGAAGGGGTTAACACTGTTGGTGATCAAGGGGTTAAATGTATGCCTCATGCTTACTGACATGTGTGGGGGGAGGGGGTTGTGTGACACAGACACAGATCGCAGGTTCAGCTATGCTGAATCCTGTGATCTGTCCCTGCCTGTCACAGAGGAGATTTCGGCAGTCTTTCCTGGACGATCGGCGAAGAGCGGCGGTGATCTCCTCCCCTGGCGTGCCACCAAAAGAGGGAGGTATCTGGCAAAGTAGGTCTACGTTGCCATACCCAGCCAAACCGCTCTGCTGCAGTAGCAGCAATGTGAGCGGTCGGCAAGTGGTTATTTGTAAATTAATGCAGGCCATACATGGTTTAAATTCCGAATTAATTTTCTTTTGATAATCAGAAATGTAATACGTTCTGTGATCTGATGGTGACACCATTCATTTTGAAAGTAGATCAACCAAGCCTTCAATTTCACCTCATGTTGCTACAGAAAAGAAATTTTGTGGCTAGGAATCTTCTTTTTTTTCCCAGGTCACAGCTCGTGCCCATTTATTTTTTGATATTTCTGGCACGATTCTCCCATCATTGATTAGAAACTTGTTAATTTTTCCAAAAATTTTCAACATGCCTGATCGCGTGAAATTGATGGCCGCACGAAAATCGGCCGTTGCTGCAGGTTACTAATGGTGCGAAATTCAAATGAAAATTCTTAGTTCCAATTTTCCAAGGAAAATTAGTTCAGAATTTGACCCATGTGTGGCCTGCTTTAGTGAACATTTGTATTTTATTAGTGGTCTTTTAGCTTGATAGCAATAACAGTTCATTAACTACTTTCACCTATTACCTGGAGCTGCTCTTAAATATATAAGTTTCAAATCTACTATTACATTTTGTAGAAGGAAAGTCTTCAAAATTAAGCTGGGCATACACTGGTAGTTGGAACAAACATTCGTATAAAAACTCTCATCAGTACATTCAATAATACCAACAGAGACTTGACCAATGTCATCTGAACATACTCCAAAATTGTATTTGCTTTGAACGATTTATGATACGACACAGATTCCATGAAAATAACATACCGTATTAGAAAATTGTTTGTTTGGGAAAAATTTCCTATCCCATCACTACAGTCAAAAACAAACGATTTGTCGCCACTGTCCATTAGAAAATGGAATGAACGTTCCATAAACAAAGATTTTCAAACTAAACTCCACTAGAGTATGGCCAGTTTTGGGCAGTCAAAAGCCATGAGATACTGGACGCCACATCCTGCCATTTTAGTCAGACAGGGTGACCATCACATGTCCATGGAACAGGCAACCATACTTTGCTGATCAGACCACTGATCAGAAAGGTTGTTAACCATTTGCCGACCAGCCACCGTAGTTATACTGCGACAGGTCGGCTGTGTTACGTTACGTACATGTACGTCACTTTGTGTAGCAGTTAGTGTGGGTGCGTGCCGATTGGCTAGAGGGGGAGCCAATCAGTGGGTTCGGCGGGCCGCGATGTCCGCCGGGCACCTGTGATCTCTCCCCATGGAGACAGAACGGCAGCCTTGCTATGTAAACACTGTAAACCGCTGTTCTGTCGGTAATGAACACAGGGATCCTGTATTCCTC
>NC_138772.1:344170669-344345669 GCF_965119305.1 Pelophylax lessonae
GAAATTATTTCACCTCCTGCATGCGCGCAGGAGTCCGTCATTCCTGCGCAGCATGTGCAGCTCAGTGTGCAGTCAAAAGAAAACTGGAAGTAGGCAGGTAAATATTTTAATATTGCAGAAGAGACATAGCATGTCACAGTTTTTCATTAGTTATGTTTAGTCCTGCTTTAAAGCGGTAGTATACCGATTTTTGTGACTTTTACCTACAGGTAAGCCTATAATAAGGCTTACCTGTAGGTACAATTAATATCTCCTAAACCTGCACGGTTTAGGAGATATTTGCACTGAATGCAGCCGCTGACGCTAGCGGCGCATGCGCTCTGAAGGTCCGGCGGACCTTCAGAGTTCCTTGCCGGGAAGTTGCCGGAAAGTTAAACCCCCGCGCGCATGCGCAGGAGTGACGTCATCGCGGGTCTGGCCACTCACAGCGCCGGAGCCGCCGAACCCGGAAGAGACGCCAAAGGAATCATGTCCGCTCCCACAGCGGTATCTGGGGGTCCGTGTCAGGGCTTCGTTTTAAGGTAAGTTTTTCATACTGAGCTAGTATGCGATGCATACTAGCTCATTATGCCTTTGTCTTGCAGGGTTTTTTTTTTGAGTATACTACCGCTTTAAGATTTCAGCATGGATGGACGAATCTCTAGTGTCGGCTAAGTATTTTGACAGCCAGCAGCCTTGGCTACAAGAATACCTAAACAATGACTTTATCTGATTATATGCAGGTGCTGCTCAGCAGAGAATTTTCTGCCTGACTCCTTTAACATAAGTTGATTAACCACCTTCTGCCTACATTATAGCCAAAAGACGGCTACAGCACGGGCTTTCTTTGCCGGAAGGACGTCCCATGACGTCCTCCAGTGAACGCGCTACCGGCGGCGCGCTCTATGATTGGGGTAAAGGGCCAATCACAGGGACCCTTTACCACGTGATCAGCTGTGTCCAATGACAGTTGATCACAGATGTAAAAACAAGCCAGTTATCAGCTTTTGTTTCCTCCTGAGAAAAGTAAAATAAAGATGATAACTAGCTTGTGTTAAAAGGACATATACACTGACAATCAGGGCACTGATTATTAGAGTCATGATTATCAGTGCAACAGTGCCCACCAGTGATGCAAATCAGTGCCCACCAGTGCTGCCAATCAGTGCCTCCTCATCAGTGTCACCTATCAGTGCTGCCTATCAGTGCCGCCTACCAGTGCCTGTCAGTTCCGCCTATCAGTGCAACCTCATCAGTGCCACCTATCAGTGCCGCCTATCAGTGCAACCTCATCAGTGCCCATCAGTGCTGCCTCATCAGTTCCAATCAGTAGCCTCTTCAGCACAGATCAGTGAAGGAGGAAAATTACCTGTTTGCTAACTTTTATAAGAAAGTATGAAAAATGTTTTTTTCCCCCCAATTTTCGGTCTTTTTTCATTTGTTTAGCAAAAGAAATAAAAAACCCCAGTGGTGATTTAACACCCCCAAAAAAAAAAAAATTTCATTTGGGTAGTGTTGTATGACCGCGCAATTGTCATTCAAGGTGTGACAGTGCTGAAAGCTGAAAATTGGCCTTAGCAGGAAGGGGTAAAAGTGCCCAGTAGGCAAGTGGTAAAAAAAAATCAACTTTTGTTGAGCTGGATGTTGCCAAAAGAACCACCCACAGAGTAAAATTCGGCTGATTCAGCAGGAATCACCCGAAATTTGTTCTGTGTATGGCCAGCTTTAATATTTCTACAGGACCCCTGGATTACCGTTCAAACCTGACAGCGGTTTTAATCCTTCTCAACTCTAATCCAAACTAGAAAATACGTTTTTGGTTTGACCCACACTTTAATTTTCACTTGATTATTGTGTTCTAAATGTAGCACTACTGTACCGTAGGGACTGCCGAGTACAGATCTATCTTGGGTCTCCCGCTGATTATACTGTTGCCAGATACGGGGTATTTTCACACGCTGCCAGATGCACACACACACTCTTTCGCTCGTTGTCTTCAATGACCAGTCTAGAGGATTTGTTTTTGGTGTTTTATTTGGAGAACTTGGATAGGGGTAAGAATTAGTGGGATACACCAAATTCAACTATATATAGGTGAGGACAACTCTCACTTGACTTCACTTAGAACTGAACAGCAGATCTTCTGCTAAAGGATACAGCACTTGCATGGGAAGAATAAGTCCTTTGCTTGTGCTAGCAGCAGACTCAGTGAACTCTTTATCTTCAGGACACTAGTCAGTATCTCCTTTAGCTTACACCCAGCCCGCTAACTTTCTAGCACCAAGAGGGGGGTTTTAACAGCAACAGTCTCTAGGATCCCTGTGGTAAGTCTGTACTCACAAGGCCCTTGTCCACAGGTCACCTTCCTCTGTGTTACCAGATGAGATCCATGGACATCTTCCCTCAGTCAACCCTCAAAAGAGTCCCTGGGGTTCAGCATCTCTGCTTCTGGCCCTCAGGTCGACCACCTGAGGCCGCATGGCAGCCTGTGCGGGGGAGAGGCAGCAGCCTCCTCCCCACCTGGACTCCACTCTCCAGCCAAATACCTGGAGCCACATGTGCACCTCAGATATAAGTACAGTCACCCAGCATGCACCAGGGCACATCCCATGCCTACTGCCTGGGACTGTCTCATCTGCATCCCACTGTCGAATACACTGTATTACTATTGGATCTGTCGGAAACATCAAGCCAGGATGAGCAGCATTAGAGCACATAGGGCAGGTCCTATCTAACAATCACAGATCCCTGTCAAGCAGACAGTTCCTAGATTTACCTGGCTGTCTCCCTGTTAAACATAGAAACCAAAAACTATACCTACACTAGCACCTGTCTAAGAGGGGGCTACATAAGTGAATCAGAAATAGGCTGTTTACAGCCACCCTGAGATAGGGAAATGTGTGAGGTTATTATTGAAGTTTTCAAATCACATTGTAGCCGTTTCCACATTATATCTGTTGCATTGCTCAGCTGCTGAAACCTAGAAGGGGTTATCAAGTTACATATGCATTTTATAATGGTAGGTACGGCAGAAATGATTACAATTGTTCCATTGTTCTGTTTAGATCACTATGGACACTGAAGATAAAACCTGCACCATTGTTACAGTAAGAATCTCGAACGTCGAGAAAATAATAGTACACATAATCTGCAATTGTTGCCAGTTAAAAGGTTTGTACAAATATTCTTAGCAATGTCTCAGGATTTAATAGGGTAATTCATCTTCCTAAGTGTAAATGCCAGTTTATTGGCCTAGCTATTACCCCTGGCTACAGAGTAGTCCTTTGTGTGTTGTTATGAGCGTGGCTAAGTGATGAGAATACTCTGTTTGCCAAAGTTATGTTTTCAGCAAATCTGTTTATATTCCAACTGCCGCTTTTTATGTTTAGTCTTAACAGCAAGTTTTCTACACACAGGCTAGAAAGCATGTGCTGAATAAAGCTGAAATCCATGAAGGTGTTATTGGATCTCAGGAAAAATACAATATTGGTATTTTATTTTTTTGTTCTGGTTATTGTGTACTTTACAAGAACAAGACAAAATCCCAGCATTAAGGCATAAAACATACTGTACAGATCTATACAATAGTGTAACCATAACTGTTTCCTTGGTAAATGTATACAATTATTTTGCCTCAGGCCCATGCCAGACAGGATTGTTATGCTGTGTGACTATTTTCTTGTCACTGCTGTGTTTTTGTTTTATTTTTAATATTGTCATAATATAATTTTTCAGCATTCTGTGAATAGGGATGAGGTTCAGGATCCAGTTTAGAGCAGATTCAAGGTGAACCATGCATGTTCACAGTTTATAAACCTGGTTTACTAATCCAGGAATTTTCCATAGTAAGCATAATGCACTGCATCGCCTTTATAATGAGGTCAGCTGGCTTACAAGGACCAATAAGAGGGCTTTTGGATAAGCCAGCCCAGAGTCGTAACTAGAACCTTCAGGAGCCTGGTGCATGAAACCATGAAGGGCCCCCTGACTGGGGCTCTTACACCCATCCACCCAAGTCCTTTACTGCCATCGTGGGGTCTAGAAATGTGCACTACCGAAAATTATTATTATTTTTTCATTTATCTGATCATTCGTTATGATCGGCATTCGTTACTTTGGATCATTCCTAACTTTGAATGCATTCATATTAATTCCTTTCCATTTGTTTAAATGTGGCATTCGTTACTTGAAATGTGCTTGGAGGCAGGTGTTCTCTATGGCCCCAGGAGGCCTAAACGAAGATCTAGAGATTCAGGGAGTTCTATAGCATTTAACAGTACTCCTACTTTCCTCCTTTGATTTTGGCTTTGGATTTGATCCTGCCCAAATCCAATAAATTCGCCTGTTCCCTTTCAGGATTCTCCCTGTGAGTTTCTTTCTCCATCCCTTGCCTTTCCTCTTATTAGTATGACATCCATCTTAGTACTCTCTACACTGTCCCCGGTTGAACTCTGTATTCCCAAAAAAGGTACGGAGTGTAACTTAGTCTTGAATATATTAACACCTGCCTCCAAGCACATTTGGGTTGAGCACATTTTTAATTTCCTTTTAGGTATTTCTCACTATTAGTTCTCTTTTGAAGTGGCAATTATCAGTCCCACTCCTTCCCTTCAGCTTTAGATATGGAAGTGTTTTACTATTGGAATTTATTATTTCCTTGGTTCCAGGGTATTACACCATCAGGTAGCTGGTACAGTGTTTTCTCCATCCCGTAGGTGAGTCTTCATATGTGTATGGAACCCCAATAGGTGGAACTTATGATAGCAGTATAGGTAGGTGTGAGTCCATACATATGCATGGGAATGCACCCAAAAGGATCTATGTGGGTTGTTCGGCCTTCACATATATCATTTATGCACCATTGAGTCATTCTTTATTTTCAACTGCATGTTGATACATTTTGATTTATAGACTATAGCACTTTGGAGGAGATATAGTGCGTCAAGTCAGTTTGTTGAAGTCTATTCATCCATTTATTATTATATACATTAGAGTCTATACACCTTTTTCGCTTCCAACCATGGTTTTAACATTGAGAGGTTTTATTACTTATATATTTTTATATTTTTAGATTATTATTATTCTCAATATAGAGTTCATATCATATTACCAATTGGATGATTTTAATACATTTTTAATTGTGAATGCATATTTGGGTCCTTCAATCCTTATTGGAACAACTAGGGACCAATGAATTTATTATAATATTATTCTTTATTTATATTTATTTTATTACTTTGTTGTATTGAATTTTATTATGTGCCATACTGGTAATATATATATATAATGTTTTTTATTTATACATATATATATATTGTTGGATTCCCTTTATAATGTGAAATATGTACCCTTCTCACATATGCACTCCTTTATTTACCAAGGGATAGGATAAGTCCGGTTACTATTGATGGGACATAATAGAAGGGAGGCCCCTGTCATGGCTCTGATGTCCAATCCTGGAGGGTAGCTAGACAGCTATGCTATTTCCGCTGGCGTCACTCTGGGACGCATGGCTCTTCTGGGTTCGGCTGTCCCGGACCTAGACGGCGTGCGTTCCACCTCGTGTAATCATTGAATTATTGTAGTAGTGCCACGGGAAAAGCAGCGCTGAGTAAAGCTTGAATACACCATGAGATCAGCAAAGGTAAAAATGTCCTTGCCACTGTGGCTGGACTTATATCTAGCGCCCACCATTCGTCTCAATTGCTCCAATTGCCTTAATCCCTTTGGACACATTGAATCATTGCCCTTCACATTGATGTTGTGCATACATATTTGGCTTTTGGTGACCCTATGGAGGGTATCAACTAATTGCTATGAGTTATGTAGTAATTTCTGTCCCTTGGGATTATGGATTTCATATGTGTGGATGGTCATATGGTTTGGTATGAACCTGCTAAGCATCACTATTGTTGCTACTTTACATGTAAGATATGAGCAAATAGTCATCAAGGTGGGACCACAGCATCCATGTATATAGAGATGTATAGTCTTGTATGAATATATGTCTATGTTATGGTTTGGTCAATTGGTTGTGTAGCCACGCCCATAAGGGTGGTATCTCCTCCCCCAATCTCAAAGGTTATGTGGAGGTCTTCTCCACTATATTTAAACCAAGGACTCAGTCATGGCCCTTAGACTCTGAGGAAGAGGCATCGCCTCGAAACATGTCAGACTTTAGTCTTCACGAGACATTGGACTTCTAATATGCACGTTGCTCTTTGGAATTGATATGCTGGATTATATTGCATGTTTGTGAGTAGCTAATTTTTAACACTTCCATGAATCACGTACATGAATGTCATCCTGCCTCTTCTGGGTTAGGGGCACGCACAGACACAGTGGATTGCGGCTCCCTGTACCAAGCTACTTTGAGAAATCACATGATCACAAAGTCAACAAAGCTGTTATGAATTTTATTCATAGCAGCTGTGATTCCTATAGTGATGCTGTGATTGGCCCACAGATATCACCCATACATGACAGTTCAAAACATTTATGTTACAGTGATAACCACTGTAACAGCAACTAAAGTGTAAATAAAATCTTGTAAAAAAAAAAAAAGTCAAACAAAGTTAACAAAATGTAATAAAACATTTTTTTTTTTTAATAAACTGCCACAAGTTAGTTTTCCTGATCTCTGCCACACCAGTCATATAATGACTCTGTATTGCACTGGTGACAGCACGTACTGTAGAAAAAAAACTTATAAAACATATTTAATTTAATTTCTTAATTTTCCAAAAACTTGTGACAAAAAAAATCACCACTTTATAAACTCGCAATGCCTCTTACTAAACACGTTTGATTTTCTACTTTCCAAAAAGGTTTAATATTGGGGAGGTATTTGAGGTAGGACCTCAAGAAATGAGATAGGCCATAGTTAGTAGTTAATACAACTATCACACAAACCAATCAATATACACCTTTTGGGAATTTTCTTACCAAAGACATGTAGCAGAATACATTTTGGTCTAAATTTTTGAAGAAATTAGATTTTATTGGATATATTTTATAACAGAAAGTAGAAAATATTTTTGTTTATCAAAATTTTTCGTCTTTTTCTGTTTATAAAGCAAAAAATAAAAACCCAGTGGTGATCAAATACCATTAAAAGAAATCGTTATTTGTGTTACAATCCAGTAAGGTAAAGTCAGGTGAATGTGTTAAGAAGGGTACATGTGTCTTTCTTTTTATTTGAGTGAATGCAATTGTAAAGATCATCACCTGCTGAAAAACAGATGTTGACAAATGTCAGAAAATATAATTTTAGGCGAATTTTCAGTCAATGTCTAATAATTTTGCTTTATAAATAGGTTGAATGTAGTCCAAAAATATATTAGGTGAATGCTGCGTGAACTGACCATCAAAATTCTTGTAAAAAAAAAAAATCTAAAAACTGAAAATATATTGGGTGAATGCTGAGTGAGTTGACCATCAAACTGTTTATAAAAAGACCACTAAAGGACTTCACCGGAGTAGTAAGTACAGGTCAGGAGACTTCAGGCAATTAGCCAATGCCACTTGGGAAACATGGAAATAATCCTCTCAAAATAAGAAATTACATTTATACACTGCTGGATTTTAGATCAATTCCTGTGACTGTCGGTTTAATGCATCATATGCCCTTTGCTCTCTTGTGGATAGTAGTTTGAGTCTAATGGGCTTGGTAGCTTTGGTCAGCTGTGAAGCCTTCAAAATTATTTAAATGGAGTACTAACTACAATTACATTGATATGAAGCAATGCTCCCTTAGAAACATATGCAGATAAGCATTTCTGAAAAGAGAACTGACTTCTGGGTAACTACTATTTTTCTGATGGTGGACTCCTAAGTGGAGGCTGAAACTCTGATGTCCATAAGTACATTAGCAAAATCTGTCTTATAATAAAAATGCACAGAATGGGTAATTCACTAACAGACATGCCATCTAAAATTAGCAGTTTCCTAGAAGTAATAATGTACAATATTCTGCTAGGTATCATGTCATAGATATTACATAATTCTACTTTAATACATGCAAGTCAGTTGAATTCTATACAATTGCACTGGTCAATTTTTAGCAAATGAAATTCACAAAAGCCGAAATGAGAACTAGTCATTGGGACATCACAAGTAATTATAGATACAGAGCGGTGTATTTTAAATTAGTATCATTACTTTATGCAAAAATGAAAGGAAATGAGGTTACATTCAATAATGTGTGGATAATCTTGTAAAACTGTAATTGAACTAAAACTGGAATCTAAGCAGGTTTCTATACATTCGGAAATGAATTATTTTTGGCAGAATTTCAAAATATCAGACAGCTATGATTTGGCGTACACTTCCCCATAATAAACATAAAGATATTTGGATCATTTTGAAAGCACAAAAACAGTATTTATTTAATTGCATCAATTTAATGACAATGTGTACTACATACATTTGTGTTAAGATGAAATATTATCAAATGTGACAGCACTGATAGGCTTAACATATTGCAATGAATTATAAAGAAAACATGTCTTATATGCATTTCCTAACCCTTCGGAGTGTCTGTATATATCTGTGAAAAACATAAGAAAGTGGTTCTCAACCTTTGTGGCCCAAGTAGTACTGGGACAAGGTCATCTAGAGCCCAGGGCAAACGTGCCAAACTGCACCTCCCAAGATGTATGAGCATTATTTGTTACCAAAATTCCCCCCCACAAAACACTGAACACTAATCTGCATGCTTACCCCCTGAGCATAAATCCCCCCTCCTCCCAGTGCAAATCCGCCCCCCCCTGTTAAAAATCCCTCGGCACTAATCTCCCCCCCTTCCCAAAAATCCCCCAAGCTCAAATGTCACTACCCGAAAAAAAAAAAAATAATTCACCCCTCCTAGCACTAACCTCTACCCCTAAAATTTCCCCTTCTAGTACACATCTTCTTCCCCCACTTCAAACCCCTCCCTCCAGTACAAATATTCTTCCCCCCTCCCAACACAAATTCCCTTACGCCGTGCCACAACCAAAATTATCCCTTCCAACACAAATCTCCTTCTCCCCACCTCACATGATACCACAGTGCCCAGGGCAACCACCCCTCCTGCCCTCCCCTTGTCCTGGCCCTGGACCCAAGTACCCCATGGAAGGTCATTTAGGCACTGCCTGATCTGTTTAGTTACTACTGATCCAGTCAAAGCCAAACTAATCTAGACAATTGCTGGTTGTCCTCCTCTTTCTAGTTTGTGGCCTATGCTATGCAGCACTCTATTCATCTTTTAAAGCAGTGGGACAGAGTGGTAGAATGTATGTGCTGCTTTTCTCTATAGCCCTAAGGGAAAAGCCTGTGCAATGATTTTCTCAGCAAGGCAGTTAAGATTAGCTTGTTGAATATGAAAAGGAGCCCAATTCACCAACTGCTGGCAAAAAATATGAAATATTAAATTAAATATGTTATATTTACAAAGCACCTGACTAAAGAAAATATCATTATATATATTTTCCTAAACATAATACATAAAGTAAGCAGTATATGCACAAAAAATCTATAAATTACCTTTAAAGAGCAACTCAAGTTTTAACACGTTTTAGTTTTTACTTCAGGTCACTGCAGCAGTGGGTTTTTGATGGAAGCTGTATACAGTCTTGATAGAGAGAAAATGTGCTAGTGCTATACACTATATGGAGCATTTTTGAAAGAAGAGAGGGTGAAGTGGATGTGGCACTGCTTATGTTAAATGGTGCTATATGTATTACAACGTGTACAAAAACAAATGACACTCAAAATATTGTACAATAGAGATAGATCTACGCCTGTAACAACTATGTTCAAAAATGCAATATTAAATAGATCCCAGAAAACTAAAAGGTGCAAAAGAATACTGATAGTGCAAAAAAAATCCCATTAAAGTGACAAGTGCTTTGGTTGGTAAACTTGTTGGTTCAACACAAAGTGACAAGTGCTGTATATAACTAAAAGTCCTTAGAAAAATATGGCAAAAAAGTCTCTTAGACTTGAAATTAGTGCTGCAAAGGGTCACGCAGCCATGCAGTGTGTTAGTGCCTTTACTCGTGCTCCCCCCTTTCTTTCTGCACTCCCCGGATAACTCTCCCCAGCAGGGAATGACCAGCATTCCCAATATCAGTGACTATAAGCAGGTCCTAAGGCAAGCGATTGTCTGTTTATCCTGGATTTCCAACGTTTAGAGATGCTGGTCCTTACTTCTTGCGGTTAGCGAGTGTGAC
Organism: Pelophylax lessonae; assembly: GCF_965119305.1. Lineage (NCBI taxonomy): Eukaryota > Metazoa > Chordata > Amphibia > Anura > Ranidae > Pelophylax > Pelophylax lessonae. The sequence continues at coordinate 344,180,863 of NC_138772.1, forward strand.
CTGGAAGCAACGTTTCTCAGGCAACTGTTCACTAACCAAAGCACTTGTCACTTTAATGTTTTTTTTTTTTTTTTGCACTATCAGTATTCTTTTGCACCTTTTAGTTTTCTGGGACCTATTTATTATTGCATTTTTTAAATATAGCTGTTACAGACGTAGATCTATTACTATTGTACAATATTTTGAGTGTCATTTGTTTTTGTACACATGTTGTAATACATATAGCACCGTTTAACACAAGCAGCTCCACATCCACTTCACCCTCTCTTCTTTCAAAAATCTGGCATCTACCTAGGTAATAGTCTTAGTGGAAGCAGCAGCTACAGTGACGCATACATATCATATTTTTTAGGTCCATAGCGCAGAACCTACCCCTTTACTTTTTAACACATGGACCATATTAAGATTAGATATTGAATCTGTGCAGTATATACTGGTAACACTTTTGGGAAAATTAGAATTATTCAGAAACAATTTCAAAGATTTAAAAGATGCCAAAAAACAGCGCTTGCAATAGTGTAAATATCAAACATGGGTAAGTGTAAAAAACATCAATTAATAAGGAAGTAAATATTCATATAGTGTAAAGTGCAGTCGTGCTGGACCAAACATTACCAGATAAATTATATCAAATTATGGAAAAATTAAAGTGCAATGGTGCCAGGACTAGATAATAACAATTATGTGCATAAAGTTCAATAGTGCTTGATGCAAAATGCAATAACTAGTGCTCAGGTGCAGAAAGTGGTATAAAAAATGTCCAAAATTAGGTAAACAATCCCGCTCTAAGTGCAGCTCAATAAGGTGCTGAAGCCAAAAAAGGTGCTATGGTGCTCCACGCAGTGGAAAGGTGCTTCAAAAACCCTTTTGGGGAACTAAATGGTTAATGGGCCTTGAAAATGGGTGAATCAATGATTCTCCAGCACAGTATGTCCCCTTCTGGGGTTGCCCAAGGAATAGATGAGCCTCTGAAACAGGTGGGCCGATAGATCTCCAATGCTGTAAATCCCTCCGGTGTCACTCAAAAAGGAAGGAATGGACCAAAATAGTGAAGCCCGCAAAGTATCTTTATTTTAAATAAGGAGTAAAAATACTCACAAATAATAAAGAAAAAAAGCGTGTAGAAAGCATAAAAACCACATCAGAGTATACGATCACAGTCTCCTTCCAGGAACGCAGCCGGTGTGCGTACCACGAGATATAGGAAGTGGAGTTGTGTGGTTGCCGTCTGCCAGGAGTGTGTCGACGCGTTTCGCCTGCCTACAAGGGGCGTTATCAAAGACTCAAAGATTTGGGAAAAATCTAAGTGATATGTTGCCGCAGTGTATGTAAAACCAAAAGTACTACCTAAGAACAGGCGTGCAGACTGATGTAGCTACAAATCAGGACGCTGTTGTTGACTTACATTAGTCTAGTGACAATATAACTCTGTGTAATGGTGATTAGGAACACTGTTGCTTGCTGTAATGTTCTGATGTCACTGGCACTGGTGTGATGGCAATCAGGAGCACTGTTGGCTTACACTGGTCTGGTGACACTGTGACTAGGGTAGCTAACAATCAGGCACACTGTTGCTGGCTTACACTGGTCTGGTGACACTGTGACTGGTAGGGTTGGAATTAAGGAACAGTGCTGCTGGCTGCACTGATCCGTTGGAGACCAGGAACACTATTGCTGGTTGCTCCAGTCTGGTGGCACTGTGACTGGTGTGGCTATTGATCAGGGACACTGTGGCTGGCTTACACTGGTCTGGTGACACTGTGTTAGTGTGGCTAGTTACAATGCGGCTGGCTCTGGTGACACTGTGAAAACACCTGCTATGATCACACTTGGAAACAGATTTTTTTTGGAAAATAATTATGATAGCAACTGTAGACAGCCTGGGCAGAGAGAATATGTGCTATACAATGCATGGACCATATTAGGATTGAATATTGATTATGTGCTATACAATACATGGGCCATATTATCCTTTAAACAAAGCTAAATATTTTTTACTGTTACACTTATTTTGTTAGAATCTGTTTTCTGGTAGCAAATTCAATTATGACAGTATAGTACGAGACCTAACTCCCAACTTTGTTAATACTAATCATTGGCAACAATTGTGAGAAAACTAAAAATTATTCAAAAACAAAACCAAGGATTTGGTAAAATCACAGCTTGACTTAAACAGTATGTAAACCCAACATTTCATATACTGATATGTGCCAGTCTGCTCTCAGTCAGCAAGAGTCAGTATCAGACACCTCCCCACAGGTAAGTGCACCTCCTGGAAGATTACACTTATCAATCGGTGTTACATACAGATCCTCAAAATTTTTTCTAAAGAGTATAAAGCTGTTTCCTAATTGAATACAGCTGCAAGAAAAAGTATGTGAACCCTTTGGAATGATATGGATTTCTGCACAAATTGGTCTTAAAATGTGATCTGATCATCATCATCTAAGTCCCAACAATAGACAATCACAGTCTGCTTAACCACTTCCCGCCCGCCCTATAACAGAATGACGGCGGGAATGTGGTTGTGTTATCCTGACCGGACGTCATATGACGGCGGCAGGATAACACAGCTCTGGAGCGCCCCCCGGGGGCACGCAGAGCGGCGATCAGTGATGCGAGGTGTCAGTCTGACACCCTGCATCTCCGATCTCGGTAAAGAGACTACTGACGTAGCTCTTTACCATGTGATCAGCCGTGTCCAATCACGGCTGGTCACATCGTAAACAGGAACAGCCGTTGATCGGCTTTCCTTAGTTCGTGCCTGACAGGCACGAGTAAAGGAGCGCCGATCGGCGGCTCCCCTGACGGGGGGGGGGGGGGGTCGGCACTGGTAATCAGATCATTAAATAAAAAATTATTTAATAAAAAATTAAATACATTTCCCTCCTCCTCCTATATTTCTTTTCCCTCTGCTTCATTCTTGTTTTTTTTTTTTTTTTGAAGATATACCTGATTTGTGTCCTCATATAGGATAAAGGAAAATTACCTGACAGCCGTTTTCTGATCATTTTCTAGCAGATTTGCCACATGTGGGTTCCAGTTGTCTTTTCTTGGTGCTATCTATCTATCTATCTATCTATCTATCTATCTATCTATCTATCTATCTATCTATCTATCTATCTATCTATCTATCTATCTATCTATCTATCTATCTATCTATCTATCTGTCTATCTGTCTATCTGTCTATCTGTCTATCTGTCTATCTGTCTGTCTGTCTGTCTGTCTGTCTGTCTGTCTGTCTGTCTGTCTATTGTTGTGAACAAAAACTGAGTTTCTCTTTAAATTTACTGTGGGAATAATAACTATGCACAAAAGCATACATCGCCAACCTTGCAAATCTATGTATTTTTTCTGTCCAAGAAACCAGCAATAGCCCCCTAAAAGATGGATATAATTTAGTGTGACAGACTGTCATAGAAAAGCTGCTGAGTGGACAAACGAACAAGTTGTATAGTCAATCAACATCAACATGTCTATGACATTCCCTCCCTTAGGCTTGTCAATCATATAGCATCCACTTCAGGGTAGGCAGAAAGTTTCTTTCATCATTGGTTGCCTAATGTTAACAGAGCAGTTCTCTAAAGCAGTTGGTGGTATACTATGGAATGACAGATGGGGGACTCCTTTACTGCTAAACTGAGAATTGTACAATCTGCTGTTGCTGGTAAAAGTAGATCATTTTTAGTACAATAAAACTCAAGTAGTGTAATAGACAAGAGGCAGAATAAAAAACGTATATGAACATGCTGTTTCAATTAGGAAAACAATGTATAGGCAAGTAAGATATAATTTATGAAAAAAAAAAAAAAAAAGTATAAGTAAAGAATAGCATAGGTTAATTAGTAAATAATAAAACCTGACCTTTAAGCTGTGATCCGATGAATGCTAACAGCATCTGTGCTAAATTATAAATGTAGTGGATATTTCCAGTGAATATTCAAAGAATCCCAGTCAATACTGGATTGACCGGGGTTTTATAACCATGCTCTATGTTTACCAGTTTTGTTTTTATCAACTTGCATTTACTATGTATTTTCATGTTCTTGCATCAACCCTAAATACTCTTGTTCTAAGTACAGGAAGCAAGTGACAGTTATTCTGCTGTGATTAGATAGTTAATTAAGGAGAAAGCAGGTGTGGATGGATCTATTCAACTAATGAATATGGTCTGAACATAAAAGCAGTTGATATTGGAGAGCTTGCAGGTGGAGCAGTGATTTATTTGTTTTAAATTGCATATGAGGAGGAAAGAACACTTTGAAATATGAAATTCATATTGCTGGTAATACATGAACATGTGCATTGTTATCACTGATAATAATGCAAATATGAACTGGGATACAAACAAATTACGGTATATGGACAAAAAAAGTAAAGTTTGAATCATTCATATTTTAAAACAATCCTTTGAATTTGCACGCTAGAAGCAATACAGGATATAATAATAATAATATATGAGCATATGCCTTTACAGTGATGGCAATAATACAGATGTAGTTGCATGGAATGGTAAAAGTAGGACATAATAATGTATTAGCCTTCACCAGTATGAGAACTGAAATTGCATTGTACAGAATATTCATGCAGATATGTCTCAATAGTTGGCTGCTGTTATAGGCAAAACTCTGACACATCCACATAGCACCACAGCCTACCTGCCCCCTGCACGTTCTTAGGGCCAATTAATATATAAAAAATGTGAGGGGGTATTGGGTGCAAGTTCCAACTTTTCCCAGAAATATTTTAGCTTTGCCTTTCAGGTTGGCGTGATACCTACAGGCTTTTTACAGTTGCAGCAGGTATGTTTTTTCTGTTATTGAGATAGAGGGGGGGAATTCAATAAAGTAACTATGACACTTTTTTGCCATTTTCACCCCTTCAACATGGCCTGCATCGAATTCATGAAAGCTGCGCACCAGTTCCAATAATGGCCATATCTGGACAATGATGTCCCTAGCATTCCTGTTTACTTTCAGCTGTCAGATGGGGAATCTCCTGGCCAGTGGGTTAATAGATCATTTGTTGCTATGGTGCTCCAGTCTCAGTACTGCCCTCTTCAATACCAGAGTTTAATCTACCTGTTTCTGACAGGTACACACATCTGTTGCCCACACTGACATTTGTTGTGAGGAGGACCGGGGGAATTCTAAGGAATGACCACAATAGTCTTTATGGATTTCCTAGTGCATTGATGGCAAACCTTGGCACTCTGGATGTTTTAGAACTACGTTTCCCACGATGCTCATGCACTCTGCAGTGTAGTTGAGCATCATGGGAAATGTAGTTCCAAAACATCTGGCATGCCAAGGTTCGCCATCATTGTCCTAGTTTGTCTCTTTAAAGTCTAACTCCAGCCTATTTTGGTAGATTTGCACAGAATGGAGAAAAGATAACCTTTTTTTCTGTGAAATCAGTGTGAGAATTGTTTCCTCATTTTATTTCCCTTAGAGGCTGTATAAGATATAAAAGGTGCGCTTGGACAGAAAAGCACAGACAGCAATAAAAATATCGTAAGAAGCTTTTTTTCTGTGTTCTCATTAAAGAGATCTCTTATCATTTCATTACTTCACAGGAAACCTCACCCGGTAGGGGCAGGAACTCAATTAAAAACTGATTGAAACATAAACCATTCCCCCGCTCTATAAGAGACTGCTATCTCCTCCCTATCATATAGAGCTTGTTCACACCAGACTGTAAGGTAAAATTTGTGAGTGCTGGTCAGCATTGTATAGGAGTGGCGATGGGCGGTATAATGTGTAGTGACATAGAGGTCAACAGGAGAATTCAGTGAATGCTGGGTTGCATACTAGCACTGCTGAATCTTTTTATCAGCCACTTCCTGTCTATATGCATGCACTCCAACAATGGCTGCATGGCATTTATCAGGGCAAGCTGCCAGATGGTGAAAACAGTGGACCGTGCCTGCTTGATGTGTGTTGAAACAACCACCCATGTGTCAGAGTATCAACACAGAAGCACAATTAGGTGGCAGGAACAGGGCTTTCTCACTCTATAACAGGACATACCTGAACAAGGACCTTCATAACAGACCCATAAAGTATTATTTTAAAAAAAGGTGCTAAGTTTAAAATATATTAAAAAATTGTGTAGCGTTTTTCTTACACATATTAAATCGTCTATGAGACCTACAATCTGTGACATATATACTGTGTCATTTACTCTGAAATGTGACATGTACCTCTGCTTTGTATCACAACTGTGATTGTTACTTTAATATCACATATGCCTACTGAATTTCTATTTTCTGTTTTTGTTTGAAAACCTTGTTTTGTAAATTATCAATCAATAAAATTGAAACTTTTTAAGCTACTAGTGCCTATAAAGTCCATATTTACCCAACAATTTCTTACACCTATTAAAAACAAAACTTGTACATACAGTGGGTATAGAAAATAATCACCCCCTATAATCAAATGTTGTAGCTTTGCAGCCTGAAATGAACACAGACACCTTTTGTTTTATCCAGTATTTACTCAGTGCAACTTATATATACAAGTGAAAGATATAACACCAACATGTCAGAAAAAAAAAATCAAAAACAATCAGGTGTAGCTAATCAACTTCTCAGTGGCACAGACAGCCATTTGAATTTCAACTGTGATCAGCTGTGGTCATTTTGATTAGCTGAGCATGAAAAGAGCTTTCCTGGAGCATGTCAGTGCCTGGTATTGCAAGTGAAGCAAACAATCAACTATAGATGGTAAGACACTGTCAAAAAATCTCTGGGATAAAGTTGTGGACAGGCATAAGTCAGATGAAAAGTCAGGAAAATTGGATGATCGCCCACATTTCTAATAGTGTGCACCCCACAGGATTGTTGTGATCTTTTCATTGGATGATGGTTTTTGTGTGAAGGTTCACATAGGTGCATGGATTTTGAGCATCTGTATCTTTATACTTAACTTTATTGTGCGTTTTTTTCCATTCTGTTGAAATTTTTATAATAGTGCACAAATATTTATGTAAGATGTACACTATTTTCATGCAGGAATGATCTGTTGTTTTATGGACTGTAGAGTAAGTGGGATTTTTAGGGAATTATTTTTGCACTTTTGTTTTTAACACTATATGATTATATACTGTATGTACAAGTTTTTTTTATAACAATCTTCCTCATACAGCTGCAAACAGAAACACAACATTAAAGTATATGTAAATCCATTCACTAAAAACTCATATAATATTTACCAAAGTATCATAATTTCGAAAGCCATTTTAAATGTAAAAAAAATACAAATCATTCTCTGCACTGCTCAAACCCTATCAATCGACTATAGCCTACAGAAAAACTACACTCACCCTTCTTGTATCATCAACACAAAAAAAATATATATATATATATATATATATATATATATATATATATATATATATATATATATATATATATTTTTTTTTTTTTTTTATATGTAGCACACTTCTAGATAGGTGCTAGGTAGGCAGAGCTGTTTTGGCTCTGTCTGCTTAGCAGCAGAGCAGCAGGCTAAATTTATATGCTCCCTGCTTCTCAGGGAGCAGGATTTCTTAGTTAGGCCTGCTCCATGTGTCCAGTGTGTAATTTATCTGGGCTGAGGGAGTGTCCCCACTGTGTCCAATGGGGAGGCACATTGGACAGTGGAGGAAACCTAGCCAGTGACACACAGGCTCTGTTACTGTCCCAGGGATAGGCACAGACTGGCTGTCTCAGTGCATTATGGGGCAGGGTATATAAAGCCAAGTACACATGAGGTAGGGTTTTTGGTTGGGAAGCCAGGTCCCAGAAGGAGGGTGATGGCTGTCTCCTGTTCTGCAGCAGTGGATGGTGGTCACAGGTGGTCGGCCTGGTGAACCAGAGTGTGTGGCTGAATCCGGAGGTCCAAGAGAAGCTAATGGGTGAAGTTGAGGGCATCGGTGACTCTGGAAAAACAGTGTCCGTGAGTACAGAGGAACTTGCCTGGGGTCTGCCCAGGAAGGGGACCACTCCAGAGAGTAGGAGTCAGTGGACAGGTGTCAGCTGCACAGAGAGGGAGCAAGAGGGTACCAAGTTAGAACCCTGAAGATAATTAAAAGTAGTAACACTTAAGTTACCTTCATTCAAGTGGCAGAGTGAAGCAGCAGCCGTGTCACATCCTCAAGTAAGATGTCCTCAATACTGTGAATAGTTACTAGTTTGAGTATCCCACTCATCCCTTCTCCTATCCCAGTTCTAAATAAAACTACAAAACAACATCCCCTGGATTGATCATTAACTGAGACAAGTACTTAAAGGGATACGTTTCTGCAAGCAGTGGCTATAGGTAACACAGGGTAATCCAGAAAGTGTTATATCCAGCAGTCCTCTAGGGGGCAGTGCTACACACACACATATATATATATATATATATATATATATATATATATATATATATATATATATATATAAAAGGAGAGAGATATCTGCGCTCAGAATCTAAAAGAAACCAGCAAAGTCCTTAAATCATAAGATAAAAAGAGTCCCAGAATCCTTGAGGAAGAGAAAAAGGGAAGACCAATCCAGATCATCCGAACACCAGTGTACACAGTGGGAAAAAGATGGAATCACCCAATAGTGACAGCCAAACTGCTTACTGGAAAATCTGACCCTCCTGTTACAGAGTGGTCAGACAAAGCCAAAGTAGACGGTGTGTTAGGAGGACCCCTCTCATGTCTTCTAACCTGAAATGGCTCCAAGGCTCTTAAACAGAGGGACACCGGTGTTTGAAATTTATTAAGAAAAAGATGGAATCACCCAATAGTGACAGCCAAATGATGATGTTAACCGTATGACGATAAGGCGGACCGGGCACTCGAATGTTCAGCACGCTTTTCATACCGCGGTTTTTACCCTGCATATAAGCTCTCTTTTATTAGCTACATGTAAGTGCAATACTTTCTTAATAAGTTTGCCTGTTTGTACATACTACACCCCAGCCTGCTTTATCATTCTGAGGTGGTGTCACTGCTATTGGAGGATAAGAGAGGTTCAAATTTGGTTCCTTCTGCATTGTCCCCCTGTTCAAGAGCCTGGGAGCCATTTCAGGTTAGAAGACATGAGAGGGGTCCTCCTAACACACTGTCTACTTTGGCTTTGTCTGACCACTCTGTAACAGGAGGGTCAGATTTTCCGGTAAGCAGTTTGGCTGTCACTATTGGGTGATTCCATCTTTTTCCCACTGTGTACACCGGTGTTTGGATGATCTGGATTGGTCTTTCCTTTTTCTCTTCCTCAAGGACTCTGGGACTCTTTTTATCTTATGATTTGAAGACTTCCATTTATTTGCATATATTTGTATGTGTTTATTCATACTGGCGCTGCTTCTATTTTTTTTTCACATACATATATATATATATATATATATATATATATATATATATATATATATATATATATATATATACATATACATATATATATATATATATATATATATATATATATATATATATTTATATTTTTTTTTTTTTGTGTTGGTGATACAACAAGGGTGAGAGTAGCTTTTCTGTAGGCTAGAGTCGATTAATAGGGTTCGAGCAGAGCAGAGACTGATTTATATTTTTTTACATTTAAAATGCTTAAAATGGCTTTTGAAATTATGATACCTTGGTAAATATTATATTATATGACATTTTAGTGAATGGGCTTACATATACTTTATTGTTGTGTTTCTGTTCACAGCTGTATGAGGAAGATTGTTAAAGTCTCTATTCATATGTGACAGTTACCAAACATACATCACAGTGTAAAACTGGAGACAAATGTGAAGTATTTGGTAAGCTAGAAGAACGTAGGAGCGATGTTTACTGTATTTATTGACATTTGTATTGGAAGGTATAGAAAAAATTAAAAAAAGGACATTACATTAGTCATATATGAATGCATTATGAACAATTCAGTGTCACTTCTACCTGCCTGATTAAGTCATTATTTTTAGGCATCTTTCACACTGTTGGCCGGGGTAGATTTACCACCTTCCAACTGCTCACCTAAAGTCCACAATAAAGCAGAGGGGGCTGTTGATGTTCTGTGGGTGCAACACAGGTTTGTTACGCAGAATGTTGAGTTGACAGGTGGAACAGCCTGTCAGACTTAGCCATTCAAGTGTAGCGCTACCTTTGCAAGAACCTCTTGGTGAGTTGGGTCCTCTATTCTTTTGCCTTGACTCTGTGAACAACCTTGGCATCTGTGAGACACCAGGTTAAGCAAATATATACTGCAATATTGTTGGTGCAATGATGTTAGCCCATTCACGCTGATGATCAAAGGGAGACAGAGAGCCACTGCAGCACAGTCTCCTAACTTGTTCTCTTTAGCCAAGTACCTGGCTTAACAATTCAATGGGATGAAGTTTCAATAATGTATCAAATGCTTGCCTTGTAGTTGTGGTGCATTAGTCCCATCCCATGTTGCCAAAAAACCCTCCAAAAACACAGGTATTCAGGAGATGGCAGGATCACCTCTGGAACACCTGACAACAGCCGCTAAGCTGCACTATGGAAAATGACCCACCAGAAATCGCTTTTCAAAGAATGAGCTGGTGTGAACCTAGCCTAAAATTGTTCATACCATCTTTGAAACTACAAATATTACATTTGTTAATGAATAATTAGTAGGTTTAAACAAATTGTTTAACGTTCTTACAATGACCATCAAAACCAACATTTCTTAGACAATGTGCAGGTTTTGCTTTCTAAAATGTCACAGACTGAAAAAAGCAGCATATGCTAATATCAGTCTTTCTATATATGCTTCCGTCTCTGCTGGTTCCCCCGTCTTTATTTTATTGGCCTCTATTTTCACATCCTCCGAGATCACATGAATGCACTTTTCAGTTTAATTTACGCTTCTTAATAATGCAGAACAGCTAATTTCCCAAGGTATAGCCTACAGCGGCACGGGGACAGGATGAAAAGAAACAGGTATAATTCTTTTATTCAGGCATTAATAATCAACATTAGAATGGCAGAAGCTCAGAAGAACTGCAAATTGTTCATCAGCCTGGAATGTCATTATAACTGGTTCATGTACGTTGTTTTAACCCTTAAAAATAAACACTGTAGGGTCTATAGTCACATTGCATTATGTGCAAGAAATTATATTTATTATTTAATTGTATAGAGTCTGCGCATTTATTTTTCTTTCTTTGCAAGATATTTACATTGTAACACAAACCAAAACCTTCAAAACTAGATAGTTAGATTCTCAACCCTACAAACCCTAGCATTATTAATAAAAGAGAAAATAAAATACACCGTGCTTGGTGTTATAAACTAAACCATAATCAAAACAGTGCATTAAAATCCATTAGATATTCAACTTAAGATCAATTTATATAAGTCTTATTGTGCTCTTATAAAGTTCTTGGGCTTTTATAGAAAAGAAAAATCATTGCTCCACTTCACTTGTTCTCAGGGTGCCCCACATAGAAGTACACTCACCACTAAGTTTGACCACCTATTTCTAGCGTGGTCTGTTGCTTTTAGGGACAAAAACCCCTAGGTGATGTGACTGCCTGAAAGCAATGCGGTCTTTATTCCTCAGATATTAATTAAAGGGGAGAATGACAGATGGAAGACTCATAGCGTAACACCAGAATTATATTTATTGTAGATAAAGGGTAAAAATGTTCCACTCACATGCCTTGGTGCCTATGACCTGGCACCCATTGTGTACAGCATGTATGCCACATCATAGGGTTTTTGCTCCTTTGTCTTCTTTTCCAATAATTTGGTCATATCCATTTCCCCCACTGATTTTCTTACTGTCAGTAAATCCTCATGTGAATATCCCTTCTCTCAGAATCTTTGTATTAGTATATCTGTTTGTTTGATGTAATCCTTATCTAGTGTGCAGTTCCTTCTTATGCGCATAAACTCACCCTTTGGAATGGCCTTTTTCCATTTTGGAGGATGGCAGATGGTGCAGCGGTATGTCCTCTTTTGTGTTTTATTATGGCTAAGTTTATTTCACTTAACCATAATAAAACACAAAAGGGGACATAACGCTCTATCATTAAAAAAGCTGTATACACCTGCCACCTACAGTGTACTACTAGGTTCATGCCTTATGTGTTGCTAGATGAGCCTCTTCTCATCTGATATTGAGCAGACTTCTGTTTTTCCTGGTTGCAGATGGAAGACTTCCCACCCGAGGTTGCTGTAAATGCTCCCTTTGGCAAACAAGGTATAGGTGCCTCTACAGCAACTTTTCCAATTGTATCTTGTGTATTTTATTTTATATATATATATATATATATATATATATATATATATATATTCTTTAAAGCTTTAAAATGCGGAATTTTTGAAATGCAGTGGTCTCTCTCTGTTCTTTTCTAACAGTCATTTTAGGATGATCTGAGATTCTTCACATAATGAAAAAGCTATACATTTTTATGTCAGGTACAGTTTATATTCTCCACTGCAGGTGGAGCTTGTCGGCAGCGGAAATGCAGATGGGAGAGGAAGTCAAGAGAAGCTGTGTTTCTTTATGATTTCCTTGGTCACTCGGGCAGTGATCTGGTTGGATGCACATGTCCCATCTGACCCTGGCAGCCACCTTAGGTCAAGCAGAGTCTATTTAAGACTCTGACCCCTGGGTTTGGCACGCTTAATGAGAGTGGACAGGTTAACGAACGGCACCCTGTCTGTCAGGGATGCTGGCAGCTATAGAGAAAAGTTCTGGTGGAGTGGGGAGAGAGCAGAAAATGTCTACCTCTTCAGGAAGCTTCCCATATGGGTTGGACCGGCCAGGCCGCACTATACTCCTCTTGGCAGACACTGTTGGCATCCCTGGGTCTCATGTCCGCCATTAATTCGCTGCATAGTTGTAAGTGGCACTGGATGGCAGAACTTCCTGCCGGGGCTGTTTGCGCTGTTGACGTACTGTTTCAATACAACGTTCCTTTCAAATCGGGACTGTAAGTGTTTACTGCCTACCACACCACCTGCACCTCCCCAACATGTGGAGATTATCTCAATAGTATCAAACCTGTGATAGAAGTCTAGCACACTTTATAAAGGTACCTTTGCTAGTAAAGACTTTTTCATACCTATAGCCATATTTTAGGAAACAGAGCAGAAACTTTGATGCATAAGGGTCTTGGCACTGTATGATCTCTATACAAGGCTTCTAACAGGGAAAAGTAGCACACTTTGGAATCTTCTGTGTCAAGCTCACACAGTCTTATACATCATGTTGGAAACGTCGGGTCCATTTACACCAGCCACTGCGTTACAATGCAGCGGCTGGTATGAGGTGCTGTCTGGCCTAGGATTAGAGCAGTGTTCATATGTTAATCCTGGTGCATCACACTGTTCACTTTATTTTTAAACAAACTTTATTGAAATGTCACACAGTAACATTTCATAAAGTTCTATTTGCAGGTGTGGGATGACCCACGATGTGCTGTATAAAGTACTTTTTTTAGTACACACCACCTGCACACCACTGCAACACAGTGGTGTGAACCGGCCACACTGGAGACAAGGCATTTTGCCATGTCTTGCAGTAAGGGTGAGGTTGGACTGTGCTGGAATAGCCCCCCTTGCCAAGGCAGCCAAGGAGCTACAGGTATGTATGGTCTCCATAAACAATAGCTGTATGTTGCTAAGCTCTGGATATACAGCAGTACTCATGTAAACTCCAATATAGCGTATGGACATATGCAAATAATAGAAAATGTTCTATTTTTTTTGCATACTCCTGTACTCTATACTTGTGTTTACAAGAGAACAGTTGTATACCTCTAGTACAGCTGCTCGCAGGCATTCATGTCCATGGGTGGCTGAATGCAGTACCTTGGCTTTTCTGCTTCCATTTGTGGGCTGAATCCCTCCATGGATTCCTGTTATGGGCTTTTACGGGCATCATCTACATTTCTACTTTCTTTAAAATGTTATATATTGACTGCTGACTAGCAATTGATGGTTAAAGAGGAAGTAAACCCTCCTCAGGAAGTTGTACCTATAGGTAAGCCTATGATAAGGCTTACCTATAGGTACTGTAAATATCTCCTAAACATGTACGGTTTAGGAGATATTTACCTTTAATGCGGCCAGTGACGTCACTGGCGCATGCGCTCTGAAGGAACGGCTGATCGCGCCGTTCCTTCAGAGTCCCGTGCCGTGACCGTCGGCTCCCGCGCGCGTGCGCAGGAGTGACGTCACCGCGGCTCCGGCCAATCAGATGGCCGGATGCCGCGATCCCGGAAGACGGGCGACTGAACATGTCGCTCGTCATACAGGTAAGAGAGCGGCACGGCGGGGGCTCGTTCTAAGGTAAGTATTTCATAATGAGCTAGTATGCGATGCATACTAGCTCATTATGTCTTTCTCTTGCAGGTTGCAAAAGAAAAAAAAAAACTTTTAACGAGTTTACAACCTCTTTAAAGCTGGCCAATTCTCTAACAATTATTGAAGTTTTACATTAGGGTAAGCAAGCAAACAGCAATATAGAAATCACTTACATACAAACTGTAGCCACTGACCTTATATACTTTGTAGTCCTGGCTAATGGCCCTTTGAGGGATAGAATCTACACCTGTGGATACAGCACAGTTTCTCCCTCTGCTCTGTTGTGACTGGACAGTGTGGCAGTGCAAAGCAGAAGAGAAGAGAGGAAATGCTTATTGGCCATAGCCGTGGCCAGTCTTGGGCCCCACCCCCTGGACCTTCAGGAAGCACAGAGAGACAGAAGACCCATGAGGGACTGTAGAGAGGTGGCTGTATTGTGCTGCATGCTGAGCAGGAACACTTAAAATGCTGCTGTGCTGATCTTTAAAGTGGAAGTAAACACTCCTTTCGTTTTTAGCCGAGGAAACTGCCATCTTGGCCTCTGTTTAAACTGCAACTGACATATTGTTGCACATGTGATTCATTATGACACAGCCATTGGATGGCTTGACCGTTTGGTCACAACCAATGTGACAGCTAGCATTTCTCGCATGCCAGGAATTTTAACTGTTTTTTGAAATTATCAAATCGATGGGTTTACTTCCGCTTTAACGAGAAAGACAGCTGACCCCAGCTAGGAGTAGACTGAGCTATTGACAAAGCCGTAGGGAGCAAAGGGACATTGGGTGAACTATTTCTCTGCTGAGTTTTGGAGAGGACTGAGAGCTCCAGACAGGGAGAAGCCTACAGGTCCAGCTTGAGAGGTGAGGCCTCCATGTGGCCTGACCGCTCGCTTAGCCATCGGAGGATAAACCTTGACTAGTGGTGAAGAGCCTCTTGGCCTCCTTTGATCTTTTGACATTGGCTACCTTTTAGTTAAAGCTGTTGCTGGCTCAGGGTGAGACTGCACAGGACTTTTGAACCATCTCTACTATCTACTAATGCTACTCTCAGTCCCTACCTTCACGCCAGGGTACTAGGTGCAATCCTAGGCTCTGACCTGTCCTTTTAGCCCTATATCCTATTGTTGTCAAAAGCTTGTGGACTTCACCTTCATAACATCTCTAAAATTTGCCCCTTTTTGACTAATGAAACCACCAAGCTACTCATTCACTCTTCACTATTCACTAATGCAACTCTCTTCTCATAGGCATATCTCTCCAAAAGCTCCTCTCCTTTTCTGTCTATCAGATGCTGCTGCCAGACTCATCTACCTTAGCAACCACTCAGTGTCTGCTGCATGATCATTGGCTTCCAATTGTCCAGCGAATTAAATTCAAATTACGAACAACAACATACAAAGCCATTCACAACTCTGCCCTTAGCTATCTCACCAATCTTGTCTCCAAATATCACCCAAACTGTTCTCTCCCCTGCTCTCAAGCTCTCTTGTCTCCTCCTTCCATGCTCATCTCCAGGACTTCTCCAGAGCCTCTCCCATCCTCGGGAACTCTTTCTCCATATCTGAGGGGGAGCTGTTTTAATTTTCCCTGCATGTGATTGAGTATTCTTTGCAAAGTGAAATTTTACTTAATTTACAAAGCTCTGATGCAGGTGCATGTGCAGTGCACAGTATATTTGCCTTTAGTAAATCAACCCCTCTGTCTCAACCTGTCTGGCTATCTCCTACTCTTGTTGCCTTTAGGCGATGCCTGAAATCTCATCTCTTGATGGAAACCTATCAAGCTTCCAACTAACTGACCTGAACTTTTATCACTTCCATCAGCTAATCCCCACCAGTTATAACCTTTTGTACCACTTGCCCCATCCTATTATATTGTAAACTCTTATGAGAAGGACCCTCTTAACCCTCTTGTATTCTATTATATTGTAACTGTACTATCTCCCTTTATATTGTAAAGAGCTGCACAAAATGTTGGCACTCTATAAATCCTGTATAACAATAATAATAATAATATTAATAATAATCACCTGCCCCTTAGATTATAAATATTCTCTATGGAGAGAGCACTTCAATAGAAGTCCATGGGCCCCAACACCAGCAAATTGTGCTTTGACTTTACTGGCCAGTAGCATAGCAAAGGCCTTAAAATTCCATATGGGCCATATAGTTGTCATTTATAGCTGATTATTACTGTTTCATTATTGAGACTGTTATTAAGTTGTTTGGTCTTGTCATATTTTTTAACACATCTTTTTCTGCAGGGCTTTGATTCTGCCTCAAATCTGACATTATGCTACTGGTGTGCCAGTGAGCGCTTAGTCAGTTCAGAGCAGGTCACCAATGGGGGACAGCAGATTGATCCGTCTATCCAGTGACTCCTTTGGGGATAAAGCTACACTTTAAAATGTATAATTCCCATTACTTTTTAGACCATGGAGACCACAGCACTGACACCATCCAAAGTTGGCCTATAGGCCCCGGAAAATAATACAATGAAAGATGATCACATTCCTGTCTTTCTTTTGCTCACTGGCACCCCTCTTTACTCTTTTAGTTTTTCTTAAAACACAGAAAAAAGTAAGGCGGTTATTCTTCTGCTGTCATTTGCTTGATGTGCAGCTGGTGTTCTCCAGAGTATTGGATTCATATATGAAATAAGCTTATAAGAAGGGTGCAGTGTTAAACTAACTCAGGCATGCAGTTTTTCTGCTAGGTCCCCTTTATTGTGTATTTGTTACAGTGATGCAATTCTAATATAGCTGCCTGTGAATATTTATTATGTGTTTGCTACAATGTGCATAATAAGTCTGCTTTTGCTCTTTTGTTAAAAAAAAATGATTATATCTAATTGTGCAGACTATCTGCATTTGTGGTTGTCCGGACAGTCAATAGATCTAAGTTCCACTACTGTTCCATGTTGATCATAAGGGTTATTCGTTTTTAGACCTATGGTGTTAGCCCTGTGTAGGATTACCTACCAGTTTCTATGGAGATTCAATATTTAAAGAGGTAATTATGGCTGGTCTTCTTGCATGTGTCCATTTTTGATGTCCAGCTGTTAGCTCTTTAGCTCTAGTCTAGCAGATTAATTACTGCTATTGATTACTTTGAGCTTCTCTCCTCACACCTGCAGTCTGTTGTAATTAGCCATTGGCCTACAATGAAAATTAGGAGCTGTTTCATTCTGGCTTCTTGCCATTCCCTAGTCATCATGGGTATTGCATTGAACAAAAGGAAATCTATTTCATTCAAATAAAGATATCAAAGTGGAACAATATACTTTGCTTCATGTTGTGATAATTAAGATAACTCAATAATATTCGTTGGTCCTCGGAGAACCTGAAAAAAAGATGCAAACAGGTGATAATTTATGGCTCTAATATATTGGTATTCTGATTATTTTAGAGAGTAGATTTATGTGACATGGGTTGCTAGTTTATTTTACCATAAAAGCACAGTCTTCATTGTGGCTTCATCTAATTTTAGAAAAAAGCAGCACCAGGCAGTAACCCATAAGCCCCGTACACACGCACAGATCGTCGTCATACAAACGTCGGCGGACGAAAGATCTGCCGATTGTACGCGTGTTAGTATGGTGCCTCCGACAGCTGTCTGCACACAATCCGCGGACAAGAGTCTTTCTTGCAAACATGAAAATTTTTGTCTGCGGACACCAGAATGGACGATTGTTCGCCTGTCAGTACAGAAATCAGCCGACAGACCGCAGATTTGCAAGACTGGGCATGCTCAGAAAATAAAAAACACAGGGAAAGTTAACCATTACATGACATCACTTCTGCAGTCAGCTGAAGTCTGCGGACAAAATTCTTGTGCTGTCCTTGTGCTGTCTTTGCACTTTTCAACAGACACCGACATCCCGGGGAGAAAAGACGAACATTTGTATGACGACGATCTGTGCGTGTGTACGGGGCTTTAGACTCCCAATTAATAAAGTTCCCACTTTAACTCTCTGAATGCTAAATTCTTATAATCTGTTCTGATGGGTAATTTGGGTTGCTGCAATCCATTCTTTTTTGCGCTACAGGTGTGAATTATAAATGTATCTGAATTATTGTCTGTATTATCCAAAGCAAGCTAGTTAGATTCTCCCTTCCATGTGTGAGAACTATAAGAAAAATTTATAGCTTACAATGGGCAACAGAAATAGTCCTTCTTAAATACACTTTCACTTAGAACCAGCCCTTTGCACTGAGATGTAGTCTTTATGCAATTTTTATATGAATAAATAATCATTAAAAAATTGTATCTGTGTATAGTTTGTGGATGCCTATACGTTTTTAAGGTTTCCATGTTTGCTCATTGAAGCTATCCTGTAATTAAATTGTATTCTTTCCAAAATCAGACCTGTAAAAGAACAATACCTTTCCTACTGCTTGTGCCAGTGCTCAGTAGCAATCTCCTCCGCAAGGACACTGACACTTTTACTAGTGTTGAGTTCCTTAGTATCCCACAGTTCTCACTGCTTCCTCCTGCTGACTGCCACTCATTATAGAATACAGCAGTGAAATGGAGGTCAGCAGGAGGAAGCACTGAGAGCTGCAGGAGAGGTGAAAATACCTGTGGATTTCTGAGGAAGATTTCTACTAAGTGGAGCAGTGTTCAGTGGCATGGGGAGCAGGAAAGGTGAGTATTTTCACTCTAGGTATGACTTATACTTGCTCTTATACTTTTGGCACTTCTTTTGGGCCTGGTTTTGACAGGTTCCCACTTCCACTTCCGATTAGATCGCTGCAGAGATTCCACCAGAAGTTCTCCCCACCCCCCCTTTTCACCCACAACCTTCTGGGAAACATCTGTAGCACCCTTGTCTTAATGCAAGGTTGCTGTTAAATTTAGTTGCTGGGCCTTAACTAGCCTGGCTGTAATTTTACTGTGGTTAATTGAACTTCCCTCTTAAACTGGTTTGACTGCGTTTCTCCCTTCCGTCAGTAGGTGGCACTGTTGCCTCTGACATTAGTGTGAGAAGTACTATTAAACAAACTGTTAATGTCCATCTCTCTCTCAGCCAATTACAGTGTCACTACGGCATTCTGGGAGATCATATTTAAGAGGGGGGAGGTCCAATAATCGCTCTCTTCCCGCCCGGACCCCCTTGGGGGAGGGTGTGTATTGCTGTGCTGCTGCTGGCTAGGCCTGAAGTCTGAGGCCTGGTCACATGCCTGGGATTCTGCTGAGGAGAGCCAGCGACCCACATGGGAAAGATCATCCACAGACATCCAGCAACCTGTGTGAGTAACCTGCCTGTTTCTTATGGAGGACAGCTGTCCAGACAGTACAGACCACAAAAAGGGATTGAATCTGGTGGAGAGAAGTTGCCTCCCAGATCGATCTGAAGTTTTATGGATACCTAATGATTCTCAGGGTCTGTTATCCTGTACCGCTGTCTGAGTACCTGTCTTTTGCAATGGGAGTCTGCCTAATAGACTGTTCTTAAAGGGTGTCCTGGACCCTACCCCTCTCTCCCTCAGTTTATTTTTGACCTGTTGAGAAGAAATAAACTATCCTGTTCCTTCAGCATAAAAGTGACTGGCGCCCATCATTTATTTTACCTGCATCACTACCCACCATGCCTGACAATCCACACCCACAGGAGGTATGTAGCCCCTCTCTGCCTCTGAAGGTCATCATTAGGCCCTAGGGGGTTCTGGGGGTCCGCTACATCTGGCGCCCAACGTGGGGCCGGCTGTATTTTTGTGGTGGTCGCCCATAGCAACCGCGCAAGAATCACTGTTTGGCTCCGTGGGAGAGTGGCAAGTAACATCTTTTGTACCTCAAAGACTGTGTTTTGTCCTTTCAACAACGTGGGAAGAACCTAATTGTTTTTTTTTTTTGCTCTGGGGAGAGTGTCAGCCTGGTCTTTTGTCACTTTTCGCCAGGGCTGAAGGGGTTAAGGCAGACTCCAGAAGATTTTTGGCGCTGCAGAAGAAAAGAGGCGGGCGCTGAAGATTCTGCTGAGCAGCTGGACCAATCCCTTGGCAGGGGGAGGGGTCGCTGTTCCCACGCGGAGGAAATTAAACCGCGCTTGTGTGCGCAGTTACCTGGCTGCACGTGTTGAGAGAGTGAGAAGATGGCGCACTTTGGAATTCCTTCTTCTGACCTGAGAGTTTTTGTGCCAGGCCTCGGTTCTAGCCCCGCTGGGCTGAAAGAAGTCATCACTGATACCGGGGTGCGGTACACACCTAAAGGGAACCTGGTGCTGTACACGGCTGGAGGCTACGAAGCGATCGGGCTGACATGTGTGAAGTGTTCTGGACTGGCTACTAGTATTCGGCCCTGGATCACCTGCGGAAGTTGGGGGGAATCGCTGTTGGAGGTAGTCTCACCGGACTTATCACCCCGGGTGCTGCAAGTGGACTGGCTCAAATGTGTTGCGCTTGCTGATTCCGGACCGGCTCCAGTGGTCACTGCTACTGTTGCTTTACCTGCTGAAGCTCCTGCTACTTCTACTTTTTCAGCTACAGTGACTGCTTCAATGCCGGACATCCCAGTGACCTCCCGCCGTGGTCGCGGTCGAGGTCGCCTGCTTGCTTTAATGATGGGATCACCGGAAAAGAAATCGCCTGAACCTGGTAAGCCTGATGTGGGTGAGGGTGGCGTACCTGTGGGGACTGTGAAGCCAGTGTCTTCCTTGGGAGCAGAGTCAGGAGAGTCTGTTGCTATAATTTCCCGGGCCTAACCTGCTCCCAGCTGAAGAGTTCTCTGCAGAGTCAGACTCTGATATAATGTCTGATCGAATCTCAGAACTGTTCTCTGACACTGTGTCATTTTGTGAAAACTGGTCTGATGGTGAGACTGAACCGCAAGTTGAGCCTACAAAGGAGGATGTTCATTCACCCACTATTACCTCCAATATCAGTCCTAACCTGCCTCTGCCTGCACCCCATGCATCTGGTCCTGCAAGTGTTACTCAAAGACCAGATACAGTTGCAGGATATCCTGTCAAGTGTGCTCCAGATACACCTGTGTTGCCTGGCTATGGAGACCCTAGAATCTTGTCAAAATTGTCTAAGTTTCAGCGAATTGTGATGAAGAAAATAGCTGAGGAATATGGCTATTTGTATCCTTATGTGCCAGAGTCTCTTGTAGCTGAAATTCAGGACAAGTGGGCTCAATGGATTGACGTTGCTATCAGAGATTACCTGAGAATTCCTGTCTACCGTAAAATCTCTGAGTTATCACCCAGACAAGCAGAACAGTACACTAAAGTTCTGAAAACCTGGGACTATGGTCGGCATATATACCCGGATTGTGTCATTATAAGGAGGCCCAATCAAGCTGATGCAAGGCATTACAACACCACCATCGGATCTTCTGGGAAGCCTATTCAACTGCCTGATCCACGTTACTACTGGTGATGTATAAAAATCTGAGTTTCTGTGTCAAAATTCTATGGAATACAGCTATGTGATGTCAAGTTTGAAGCTGTATCTGCCTCACCAGAAGCTGTTCTGAAAAGTTGTTTTGGGGACACTCCTGTCTGTGCTATGCTACTGCTGGGCTGTGCTCTGAATTGCCAGCAGCTACAGGAGGTGCCCTGAAAAGTGACATGCTAACCGGTCTCTTTTCATTGTCAGCGTGTCTTGATTATGAAAAGGTGGGATGTAATTACAAGTGCAGTGGGACTTTGTTTGCTCTGGAAAAGTGAATCAGCAAAGTTCATTATGATTACAGTCCTCTGCATTTTTGTGTGGCTGTGTTGCTTCTGGAAGTAGCCATGCAAACAAGCTCAAGTTAAGTACCTGCTGGCTTATGTTTCTGAATTGCCAGCATGCTTCTCATCCAAGTGTGAAGAAAACTAGCCTCAGCCTCGTGGAGAAAATGGCTGATGCTATCTTTCAGTTATTGGTGTTGTCTGTTTGCAACACTACCGTCAGTTTTGGAACAACTACGGAAATCGAACTTTCCTAGAAAGGAGTGTGTTTTCCTATTTTTGAAACAAAAGCAATAAGTTAAGTGCCTGCTGGACTTTGGTGTAACAGAGCCAGCAAGAAATGATCTTTGCTAGCAAAGACAATTGTGGTGCACGGACTTTTGGGACTCTGGGGTCACAGAGACCTTGTAAAATAGTTAGTTAGTCAGGTAGGCTGTGCTATAGGAAACCAGCAAGTCTTTCACCTGCATTTTTGAAACTCATGGACTGAAAAGGTTTTTTTTTTACTGCAAAGTGTTTTCTGTTTCTCCACTAGATGGCGTAAGAGTGTCTATCTCAGTGAGCAGTAAAATTATATGCTACCGGTATAATCGTTTAAAGTGGATCATTTTCTCTGATGTGTTGGCATGTTTCAGGGGATGTGCCCTCATTTGGGGGTTTGCACCCTTTCCTAACCCCTCGGGATTGGCACCTTCCCTCTGACATGCAATATTTTGTATATTCATGGTAAATTGCGTAGAGTATTAGGATGTGATAATATGTGTTTCCTTATTAAAATCTTGTTTTCCCTCGGCTGAGGTTAAACAACATTTCAGATGTATATATATCTATAACATAGTAGTTGATATTATAAGTATGTTGCTAATTTTTCATACCCACAGCGTTCTCTCTCGGCTGAGGTGAGACAGTGCCTTTGGTGAGTATGGTATTGCCTTATAACACTGTAGGATGTACTGACAGTCAGTTAGGAAGTATTGCAATTTGCATATTGTTTCCTATTTTGTTTCGTGTGGAATGCCACACGTATTTGTACACTAAAGTTTATCCTTTTCCTTTTTTACCCTTACCTATCCATTTTTGCCAGGACATCCACTCTCAGGCTTGAGAGTTTCTGTCTCTGCAGACTCCGAGGACGTAGTCTCCTTGGCAGGGGGAGTGTGTAGCACCCTTGTCTTAATGCAAGGTTGCTGTTAAATTTAGTTGCTGGGCCTTAATTAGCCTGGCTGTAATTTTACTGTGGTTAATTGAACTTCCCCTCTTAATCTGGTTTGACTGCGTTTCTCCCTTCCGTCAGTAGGTGGCACTGTTGCCTCTGACATTAGTGTGAGAAGTACAGTTAAACAAACTGTTAATGTCCATGTCTCTCTCAGCCAATTACAGTGTCACTACGGCATTCTGGGAGATCTTATTTAAGAGGGGGGAGGTCCAATAATCGCTCTCTTCCCGCCCGGACCCCCTTGGGGGAGGGTGTGTATTGCTGTGCTGCTGCTGGCTAGGCCTGAAGTCTGAGGCATGGTCACATGCCTGGGATTCTGCTGAGGAGAGCCAGCGACCCACATGGGAAAGATCATCCACAGACATCCAGCAACCTGTGTGAGTAACCTGCCTGTTTCTTATGGAGGACAGCTGTCCAGACAGTACAGACCACAAAAAGGGATTGAATCTGGTGGAGAGAAGTTGCCTCCCAGATCGATCTGAAGTTTTATGGATACCTAATGATTCTTAGGGTCTGTTATCCTGTACCGCTGTCTGAGTACCTGTCTTTTGCAATGGGAGTCTGCCTAATAGACTGTTCTTAAAGGGTGTCCTGGACCCTACCCCTCTCTCCCTCAGTTTATTTTTGACCTGTTGAGAAGAAATAAACTATCCTGTTCCTTCAGCATAAAAGTGACTGGCGCCCATCATTTATTTTACCTGCATCACTACCCACCATGCCTGACAATCCACACCCACAGGAGGTATGTAGCCCCTCTCTGCCTCTGAAGGTCATCATTAGGCCCTAGGGGGTTCTGGGGGTCCGCTACACATCATAGGCCACAGGAGGCTGTGGGACAATTCACAAAGTGCAGAGCGGCTTGTGTATGCGCAATAGAAAGCCAGCTTGAAGTTGCAAAGAATCACAGCTGGTTTGCTAAAAGTAAATTCAAAATAAATACCATGCTAGTGTCAAAGTGAGCAGCCAGCACAACACGGAACTAGTGCAAACAATAATATAAACAATATGTGCAGTGCTAATGAATAATTAACTTATGGTAGTTATTAACAGAACAGTTATTAGATATTGTGTGACTGTGCAAACAATGTAAAAATACATATGTATAAAATAAACTGATAAAAAATAATAACCCAGTGAACAGAATCACATCATCATGAAAGTGGCATGGCATAAAGAGATAGTGCAGAGAAAATCGAGTCCTTGTGTATCACAATGAGTGTGAGTCAACTGGCCTTAAAAAACGTGCTCCAAAGCTGAATATAGAAAAAATGTATTGCTGTAACACAGTCCACCACCAATCACATAAGGAGGCTTACCGAAGTGAGTGGACCCAGTTTGGCATAAGCCTAGTGGATCAACTCATACGTTGTTGTATGTACACCCAATATACAGGGGAGAACGATAAGTAGCTCCACATATCAATCTCCTTGTCACTCTTATGTGCCGGAAAAACTCTTTAACCATCATCCATGGTAAAGGTTATGTAGCGAATGCTCTCGGGTTTGAATGGATTTTCTCCAACAATCACCAAGTGGATAGGTCATCAAAGAAAGGAAACAAAAAACCCCCACATAGTGTAAAACCATACAATGAGGGTATTTACAAAAAGTTCAGAACACTTACAATTAAGTTGATAAAAAGCACTTTCAAGATTTGTCTGTATACAGCATCAGTAGGCAATGGCATGGACAGGACTCGACCCGACGTGCTTCGTCTACTTAGACATCATCTGGGGTGTGCCACTGTCACAGCCATTGCATTTATATAGAAAATATGACCCCAATTAGGATAAACAACCTGTGACACTGCTTGCTTGTAGAGGGAAAGTAACCTACCAAGATGCGAGGCTTGTGTATGTAAGAAAGAGAGCTTCATGTGCACCAACCAGGAAACAAAAATAAAGTGGATGAGTGCATTAAAAGCCTTGCTATGAATGTGAGGCTTGCATATAAAAAGAGCAGAGACTTCCTGCAGTGACTAGATTGCATAACCATGCGCGCACCAAGCCTCATTTTCGGCAACCAGTCAACTCGGCTGGACAGCAGAGTAAGCATGCCTCTGATAGGCAAGTGTCCATAACAGTGAAAACTACAATTACATCAAACAAAAGAGAGATAGCACTATTGATTCTTTACTGCAATGTATTCTAAATTGTAAACTTTAAAAAGCCAAAGGGCTCTATAAGTAGCTTAGACAGAAATACTGCCCTGATGACATCAATGAGCAAAGATGTATAAAAAATACACAGCTCCCATTAATGTGCAAAAATTGTGCAACTCCCATGAATGGGTAAAGAATATTTATATATATATAAAAAAAAAAAAATTACTAGAACTGTGTAAGGGATAGATTAACCCACAAAAAAATTATTTTCATATTTGGCAAAATAATGCACAGTTGTCAGTCCTTATGGATCATATACAGATAAACAACTACAATCCAAGTATTACTAAAAATTATACATGTACACCTAAAAGTGAAGTCGTGTATCCAAAATGTCAATAATAATCCTTATGTAACATGCATATATTAACCCATATGTAAATCAGGCCCTATTAATAAAGGCCTTAATGTCCCATTCTATATTCATACCAAATGGAAAGTAAGAACGCAATTCGTAAATCCAGAAGGTCTCAAGACATGAGACTCCTCTAGTACAAGCACCGCCCCTCCATGGCGGGATATATCTGTCAATAATGACAAATTCAGTGCCCTTTGGATCCCGGTTATGATATTTCTGATAGTGTTTGGGAACATTCTGATTGGCCAACCCTTTCTTTATATTTGCTATATGCTCATTAATCCTCACTGAAAATGAGCATATGGTTCTGCCCACATACTGTTTC
Source organism: Pelophylax lessonae (assembly GCF_965119305.1). Taxonomy (NCBI): domain Eukaryota; kingdom Metazoa; phylum Chordata; class Amphibia; order Anura; family Ranidae; genus Pelophylax; species Pelophylax lessonae. The sequence goes on from NC_138772.1 coordinate 344,206,915, forward strand.
CCACAAGGGCAGGTCAACAAATTAACAATATTCTTGGTAGAGCAGGTATAAAAATGTTTCATACAATAAGTAATGAGTAACAGTAGATGTAAATTCCTGTGTCCTGCTTCTACCCTGAACATTATGTTGGCATACATTGCACTTTTTACTAGGATAATAACCAATTAGATTATGAAAAAAAAAAAGATAAGGTCTGACGGGGATTAATAATATTGAGGGCAATTTTGCTTTGTAATGAAGGAGCCCTCCTATAGATGATTTTGGCTTTATCTGGTAACATGGGGCCTAGAATACGGTCACTTTTCAAGACGCCCCAATGTTTATTGAAGATTTGTTGAATCTGTTTATGCTGAATGGAAAAATAAGTGAACAACCCCCCCAACCCCCCCCTTTCCACCCGCAACCTTCTGGGAAATATCATAGTCCACGGAAGGCTGTGGAACCATTCACAATGTGTAGCGCAGCTTGTGCCTGCGCAATAGAAATCCAGCTCCGAAGTTGCAAGGAATCACAGCCGATTTCCTACAGTAAACATGCAGGTGTCGGGGACACGAAGACTGGTAAAAAAACTGTCCCAGGTGAGGACGGCGCTGGATCCCTGGACAGTTAAGTGTCCTTTTAATAAAAGTCTTTTCATTTTTCTCAGTAAGACTGAAGCTCCTCTTTAATGTTAGGATTGCCAGAAAATACAAGGTTGAAGAAAGAAAAAACGAAAGAGCTTCTTTAGTTCCAGAAGTACAGTTGTCCGCAGGGGGTGGGTGGGACTGGAGTCTCACTGGAATATAGTAACTGGATCATGCAGATGGGTCATGGCTGATTGATGAAGAGTGGACTCTCATCAAGGCGGACTGACTATATCTTAGCAGATCCCAGGCAAGACAGATTACCACAAGGGGCAGGTTTACAAAACTGTATGTAAAATAAATACAGCAAAACTGCTAGAAGGAATCAGAAACAATGTAGAAAGGTAAAAAAAAAAAAAAAACATATTGAAAGATAATTTTTACATACATTTTACAATAATAAATCAAAATGTATACAATTATTTATTTATTTTTTTTAAATAAAAAAAAAAAAAATCCTTTTATTGTGTCACATGGTCAGGTATAAAAGACAAAAATCAGTTAGTACATACAGTAAGGAAGAAATATTACACAAAAAGAAAAAATTATTCAGTACACATGACAACTTGACATGTTATTTCTAGGAATAGGAGTGAACGCTTTTAACTAATGTATCCCATCTTGAATCGAAGGCAATAAACTCCCAATGAGAGCGATCAGCTGACTGGATGACACAACATCATTTATATAAACAGAAGAGGTATAAACTAACTGATAGCCTTCCGAAGGGGAGGTAAACAAACCAATAACATATAATAACAGTGACCCTCAGGTCTTAGATATTATCTCAAGTAACTGTCCAGTGAGAAAGAGACATAAAACCAATATCAATTCACTAATTAGGCCAAAAGTATACAGAATGTGAACTATTGAGAAGCCTAGTAATTGAAGTGTTGGAGACACTAAGACTTCACACCTGTAAAAGTCTGAACAAAACTAGTTGGGATGGTGCTAGACCCGGCGTGTTTAGCCATGGCTGCCATATTTTAAAACATTTGTTAGAAGCATTTCTGTGCGTATACGTTAGTTTTTCTTTAATAAGGATGGCATTTACATGATCAATCCACTTTTTTGTTGTTGGAGTACGTAGTGAAATCTATAAATGAGCGATTTGTTTGCGAACAATGTACAGCAGTCTAAGCACTGCCACTTTTTCGAAGAGGTAAAAATGTCCTCATCTGCTTCACCTAGCAAACAAGTCACTGGATGTAATGGAAGAGCAGTTTGATAAACTACCGATATGGTTTCAGTCACTTCTTTTCAATACCTGAAAAGTTTTGGGCAAGGCCACAACAGGTGCTTAAGGTCTCCATCCTCTCTATTACATTTGGGGCATAGAGGAGACTCCCTCTTTCCCCATCTGTGAAGTTGTACAGGGTATGGTATTTTCTATGAAAAATAAATATCTGTGAGAGTCTGTACGAAGGAGAGATTGAGACAGCTGGCAAAGACTGCAAACAGAGTTTCCAGTCCTCTCCCCTGATCTCACCGTAGTCCTTCTCCCACCTATGTCTGCATGGTAATTTAGTTGCATCATGTGTCTCTGCAGAGAGGAGGGTGTATATATGCAAAATCATGCCCTTTTTATTCTGTTCGGCCAGAATGGTACTTATTAAACGATGTTTGGTGAGCGTGAGAACTGAGACAATGACCATTCTGACATCTTTGTTTTTTTTTGTTAATTTTATAATGGGGATGGGAGAAGGGAATAAGTGGGATACTCCTCTGGCTCAACTAGGTTAAACTGGGACACTGTGCAGAAAAATGCCTGTTAGCGCTGTCTTGACGCCAGCTGAATGTCGGCCAACGCTCCCTGACGCTTGAAGATACTGTGCTGGAACGTCGACTTTAATACTCAGGTTAACTCAGAAGATCCAGGACTGTAGGACATTTGACTCCTGACACTCTGTTTAGCTCAAAAGTCCGGTGATAAGCTCCCTTCAGCCCTTCACTGACTGAGGTAGCTGCTTTTAACTGCTTGTGCTGCTGCAACCCTTAACACTGTACACTTAACTATTCAGGGCCAAACCGCTGGCACCTCCCCTCTACACTTCAGGGTCTTCTTGCTAGGCACCCCCTCTGACACTTCAGGGTCCTCTCACTAGGCACCCCCTCTGACACTTCAGGGTCCTCTCACTAGGCACCCCCCTTGACACTAGCTGGCTCCTGGATCCCTGGGACCTTCACTGGAGTGGTCCCCTCTACACTTCAGGCAGACCCTCAGGGGCAATTCACAGTACTCACGAACTTGGCATGATTTCCTGGAACTGAACCCCTCTATCTCCACTGGTCCTCGGCACACCAGATCCTCTCTGCAGCTCAGCTCAGCCACCCGAGACACCCGATCCTTCTGACAGGAGGAGAGACAGCCGTGCCCTCCCTCCTGGGACTCTGCTTCCTGCCAAAGACGCTGCATCATGCGTTCCCCTCAAACTTATACCCACTACCAGAATCCTCTGTGGCAGGATCTGCCTTCTGGGGTAGATACAGGCCTGAATGAACCACTGATTGGGTTTCCTCCACTGATCAATGAGAATCCTCTCATCAAGCCAGTGGGGAGACTCCCCTCTCAGCAGCCACACCTGGGAGACATGAAAGCCCAGCTGAAAATCATGGCCCTGCTGTTAGGCAGCCAAGGCCCACTATGCTTTTACCTAGCACCTACCTTGTAGGGTGCTACATCAGCGAATACCCAATGTTTTCCAGGGTTGAAACCCCTCTAGTTTATATAATTCAGTATAGCAAGAATTGGGCCATACTGGTGTAATTTGTAGGAAACCTGTCATACCCATACTGATGCCCAAAGCCTTTTAAAAGAGGTATAGTGGTAAATGAGTTACGGTAATAGAACAGGCCAGCCTCTAGTTGAGATATAGCAGAGTAGTTTGGTGTCTCATAAAATAATTAATTGCGGATCAGATCCATCTGGACCACCTCTGCCCAGCCCCCTAAGTGCTGGAGCTGTGAGGCCAGAAAATAGAATCTGGCATTGGGTACCGCCAGGCCTCCTTGAATTCTAGCTATCTTCTTTTTCAAATGAAGCTTCGAGAGAGGGTATCAATACCTGTAGACCATCCGCGGGAGATTCATTGTGGAGATTTGTGGAGTATGTATAATAGTTGCGGGGCCCATATAATTTTATAAAGATTAACTATACCTATGACCGAGAGAGGGCATTTGCACCAAGCCGTACATTTGTCTTGTAGTTTATGAATAATTGGAAGTAGGTTAATAGTTAAGTACTTAGACAGGTCAGGTGTGATCGGAAACCCCTATATTTTTAAATGAGGAGACTGGGCACAGTCTGATAGAGGAGATGTCAACTCATTGAGAGGTAAGAGGGCTGATTTGCTCCAATTTATAGAAAAGCCAGAGAAGGTACCAAATTGCTTTATTAGGGACATCACATTCTGAAGGGTGGAGGCAGAAGGGTACCGTCTGCATATAATGAGACTTTATCCTCATTGGGACCTCTCATAAATCCTTTGATAGCTGGTGAGGCTCTGACTGTTTCCATCAGTGGTTCTAGAGCCAGCACAAATAAACAGTGGGCACCCCTGTCTCATGCCCATAAAGATGAAAACGGTCAGACAAGTCATCATTTATACATAACCTTGCTGTGGGGGTTGTGTATAAAAATTTGACCCATTTATTAAAATAATCCCCCATACCAATCTTCCTCAAGACCTACCACAAGTATGGCCACTAGACGCTGTCAAAGGCTTTGGCAGGGTCGAGGGACAGCACCACTCTGTTGCCTGGGTTATCAACCGGGATTTGCAGATTAAGGAATAGATGTCTTATATTCAGCGCTGTGGATCTGGAAGGAATGAAACCCGATTGGTCTCTCTAAATAAGTTTAGAGATGACTGATGCTAGGTGAGTAGCCACCACTATTGCCAACAGTTTTAAATCCGTAGATAGCAGCAAAATGGGTCTATAGGAGTCCAGGTGTAGGGGATCCTTGCCAGGCTTGAGTAAAAGAATAATGGTGGCATCTGTCATTGATGGAGGCAAGTGTCCTGTCTCCAAGGCATCTATTAGGGTCTGTTTTAATTGTGGAAGAAGAGACTCAGCATATTTTTTGTATACCTATGAGGGTAACCCATCTGGTCGCGGTGACTTTCCAGGGGGGGAGAAAGCCATACTAACTAATATTACAGTGTCTGCTTTCTTTTAAGTAAGTCACCTGAACATGTTGAGGCTATCACTAGATTTAATTTAGTGAGCTAGAGCAAAGTAATTCAGGGCTGTTAGTAATGAAAAACAATCAATTTTCCACAGTTCTTTCATTTTTTTAAGATACACTATATAAAGAAGATGTGTACCACCTAAAATTGTAGAAATATTAGGCTTCAAGTTTGGACCACTTGAGCGCATATGGTATGGTACAGCACTGTGTCATTTAATTTAAATGGCACTCTAATGCATTATTCCCCATGCACCTTAAACACGCCTGCATTGCAGTGTGCCACGACATATGAAATGCTTGACTATTTGTTGTGGTGTGCGGCATTGGAAAAAAATGTTTTGATGTTTGCTGCATTGTGGTACAAAAAAACCATGTACATTATTGCGAGATAACATGTGTTAGCATGTGTTCATTAACACATGTACAGTACAATGCAGAGCTGACATCTAAATGGGCCCTTAAAGTTGCCACCTAAACATTGCCCAGCACAAAATGTAAAAAAACAATCTGGATTTGGACACAAATTAAGTTTTGTACAATGATGCAGTCTGTTTTTCTCCACAGCAGGCATGAGCTGTTGCAGTGGATTATTACTACAATGACAGCATGAAAGAACTGTTAGACACCTCTGTTTTTTTTTCTAAGGCCTGGTCTTTTTGTAAAGTGTTGTGGCAGGATGGTGAGTGGTAAGTAAGATCATACTGACAGGTTGGCACACGGTACAAAGGTACATACATACATTCCAACATTACCTAAGAAAATAAAATCAGAGTTTGCTACAAAATGACTGTCAAAGCAGGATGGCTATACATCGAGTAAATTTGTTTTTTTTTTTTAAAGAAATGCATAGAAGGATAGAGACGTGACACATGCTGAATTTTGGCCCAGTTGAAAAAAAATTATCCCACAAGGCTTATATTTTTTTTTAAACAAATACTTTACAAAATGTAAAATATATGTCAAAAAGCTTGCTTCATACAGTCAGCTGGAATATACAGTATATTTCACAGAACTCATTATGGTGATACTACACTAAAAGTATGTGATTTATGAAGTGTGAATATTTTCACCTTGCACCACCCAGTTTTATCTGAAAAGAACATATAATCAGACTCCTTGGGAGAAGCTAATTAGAGCAGTAAATGCTAGCTTATTAATTGCAGTAGAGGCCTATTTTATCAATTAATACTTTCCATAATCACAAATGTGGTGGAAGAGAATCATGCTGTGTTGTTATATGATAGGAGGAGGCAATCCTTTATATACTCCTGCAATTACGACTCTTCTTCCCATCAGGAAAATTAAAATGATCTCTAAAATTAGAGCAAAAATATCTCAGATTAGCTACGATAGCAAATCACTGGTCATTTCATATTAACCTGTATTACAGAAAAGTCTTGGTCGTGCAATTGTGCAAAAACATATTGTAAATGAGAAATACAAGAATAGAAATGTCAGTTTCATTGTATTAGGGTAATGACAATATTTTTTCATTTATAGACAAGTATTTTGAGTGTATTTATGTACTATATGGATTACAGTTGCCCATATTCCTGTTGGACCATAAAGAGTGTTTAGAGGTAAACTGTAAGGGTGCTTTCACACTGGTGCGGTGCAGTTTGTAGGTTACCTGCCCTTTGTCATATACTTCTGTTAGATTAAGCAGTTCGGGTGTGTTTTCTGAAACCATATCAAAATTCCTGCATTTAAGACTTTTGGTGGGTTTTCAGAAGACACACAAAACCTTCTGATCTATTAGAAGTCTATGACAAAAGCGCAGGTAACACACATGAAAACCATGGGTACACTGCACTGCACCCGCGCTGCAAGAAAACCGCACTGCATCATAGTGAAAGCAGTGTTATGTGAGAAGTGCGCTGAATACAATATGGTAAAGCTGCAACCTGAAAAAATATATTGTGACAGTGGGGGAAAATAGGTGCGCTAAACTCTTACAGGGTATTCCCTAAGGTGATAAACCAAAATGTGATTTAAAATCTTGTAAAACAAGTGTTACTATATGAGAGTTAATTTATCTCAGACAATATTTGGGTTAAAAATGAGAGTTCTATGACTGTGAATGAAAACTTTAACACAACAATTATTTATTTGTATATGGTTTGAAAAGCCTACGTAATTTACAACAATCTAACTATTGTACATACTACAAAATGTAAAATATTCCTAGTTTAACTGAACAAATACAATGCATAGAGTATAGACTCATATACACACACACTATGACCCTTCAAAGAGAATATACAATGTAAACCCTTAATCCTTCATAATTACCTTTAGTGATTCCTCTCGCTCTCCCATGCCAAACAGGAAGTCACTCTCTCTCCCCGATTCTAATATAGACCCATCTCCCATAGCCTTGTATAGGGCAATTCTCATTGGTTCAGCTATCATGCCCTATTCCTCCCTGTGGGCGTATCTCCTCCCAGATTGGACCATTTCCCTCTCCCATAGTTACGCCTCTTTCTAACCACTCCTCTCTGTTTGGGGGGGGAATTTACTCTGTGGAGTAGCTCTGAAATTGCTACTTAAGATATGCAAGATGTGTCCTTGAGGCCTGTGGCCCCAGAAAGTCTAGCTCCCAAAGATGTAATCACAGGATGATACTATCAGTATGTGTTTATATGTAAATAGCAGTTGCCCCCTGGTAGCTCAGGCCTGCATTTTAAATGGACTTGTTAAACAGGTTCCTAGAACTGACTGCCGAAATAAAGTCACACAGCTTCATATAATTGACAATCATATCTCAACTAAATGTAAAATCAAAACTCAATATCTCGTACATATATATATTTTCATTAATATTACAATCTCTAAAATGGAGATTTATACATAATCTCCTCATCATCACAAAACGGTAAGGGAGATTACGCCTAAACTCAATATGGCAACAGATGCCCGCTTGGGGCCTGCAGAAAGCAAAGGCCCCACATAACATAATGGTTTAGGTGTAATCTCCTTTTGAGCGTTTGTCACTCTATCTGAAATAAAACTAGTTGAAAAAAACTCTATAAACTCTCCATCTCTACAGACCCACATTCCTGGATCTCAGTGTCAGCAGTTCATTACTTGTTCTGGATGTAATACTGTACCTCCATAATGATGGAAAAAATAAATAAATAAATAAATAAAATACTAAGAGTCCAAACCACACAAAAAAAATGAGGATAAGAGTTCTCAATAGTCCAATAATAATAGTATGAAAGTCCATAATGCAAATCTGTTTCTGTTGCTCTTGCTTCTGGGACGGCCTTCCATGGGGATTCCAAATGGATAAAGCGTATTCCGTATAAGGCTATGGACAAGCTTTCCTGGCTTTCTGTGATTATACTTTATTATTGTGGACACAGGTAGGGAAAGAAACACGTGCACTTTTAAAACATATGCATTCAAATGACTGCTTATCTCGTAATTCTGAGTAGTAAGGACCTTTGTTTAGCCTTGCTATAGATTTACTGCGACATAATAGTGAGACCCTTTTTCATTGAAATGTTTATCAATTTGAATAGTTACCCCCTTCAGCCAGGTGCTTCTAGATTTTCATCACCCCCTTTATTCATCCATTGTCATATGCCTGCAGATAACTCTGCCCTGCATTCTGCTGGTTACCACTGTGTGGTGTGTGACCCTTCAAGTCTCCAGGGGGGTTCTGTTGCTACCCGCAACTCACCATTGACTCTGTTTACTGAAACTGTGTTCAGTTATCCGAACCCCGGTGGGCTCTTCGCTGGTGCCACACAATTGTGCACGTAGTTTCGTCCTTTGCTAACGTATGTAGCTACGGTAGGAGTCATGCCTTTTGGCAGGCTGTGAGACAGAGGTCATTCCTTTAGCAGGCTCCGAACAGAGTAGGCAGTGTCAACCAAGCAGACAAAATGACGTAATGTCAGAATGCAGATAAGTGTGATGTCACCAGTTACTCGTGGCTTCGGGAATCACTAAACTAAATTAAATTACTTTTAAGTACAATTGTACTATACCAGGTCAGCTATTTGCCAATCACTATGAGTCTCACAAGTCCCAGTATATCTATATGATATGCAAGCGATGCTCTTTGAACTTAATCATGGCACCCAAAAAAAATTGACAAATGATTTTAATTTGGAGAGAAAAAAAACTGACTACATGTGATGACTGCCACATATTTGAGCTGTAGAGCGGACTTTGTGTACCATGTACAAAAAAACAATTGTTGAGTGACTGTTGCCCAAAACCTGGTGTTATTGTTCCTATTGCCATAGTTGGTAATAGCTAAATGACCAGAGGGAGCTTCAATAACTGTATATAACACAATTATTCCATGGTGGAAGGGATACAAAACTGTTGTGAACTGGCCCATAAACACAATGCTCTATGGAAGCTTTAATATGCTATAATATTTAAATGTTCTCACTATAATGTTCCCCATACTCCCCCCCTTTTTTTTTTTATAGCAAAAACCAAAAATATGGAATCACCCCACAAATTAAGGTGATAAAGGAAAGAAAGAGAAATAGTTACCAAAAAAAATTAGAATACTAAAAAAAATTAAAAATAAAATCAATAATAAACAAATATATAAAAATTAAAAAAAAAAATGATATTAAAAAAAAAAGGAAATAAAGATTAAAAAAATTAAAATTAAAATTAAAAACGTACAGATTTGGTGCTGGCTCAACATTACCTTTGCCCTACACCTTTCTCTTTTTACAGAGAAATGAAGTGGTATGTTTGTTCAAAACAAAAAAAAAATCAAAATGCTTGTAAACTATTCAAAAAGACACTCCCTGTATAGTAGGGAATTACCATATCAATTAGTATTCTTTTAACGTGACTGTGTAAGTCAGACTTTGAAAAAAAAAAAAAACAACCCCTGTGTAATTCAGGTTTTGAAAAACAAAAAGAAAAAACGCACAGAGAGAAACTCTGGTTTATGAAAGAGACACCAAAAAAAATATATATATTTTTGAATGTAGGTAGGCCTGACGGTAATTACTCCAATTCAGAGGCTTAAAAAAAAAAAAAAAAACATGCTATACAGTCCTCTGTGTTATTTTTATTCCTAAACAATATTGTCATGTCTGGGACATGTCTGCCTTGTCCACCGATGTTGGTTTGTGTATTGTTCCTAAAATACAAGACTAAGAGATGATTAATAACACCTTACTCAACCTCTATGAGAGGTTCTTAATAACAGACTTCCAGCAGAGGTAATGAATCAGTCTCGACAGTACATTAAAAAAAAAAAACATGTAAAGACACCCCCACATATACTCTGTTGGTAAAAGGAACAAAAAAAAAAAAAACAAAACACAAAATATAAGATGCCATAAGGTACAAAATAATGTGTTATGTAGTTTCTGAGTATCAGAGTGAATGAAACTTCACTCCAAGCCCCAGGAAAAGACAAAGGAGAAACAACAACAAAAAAAAATCCTACAGTTTCTGCATGTTCTAATGATTGAGATCTCATATCAGTGCACAGGTTTTTGAAAATTTTAGAAACTCTTTGGAACCAGTACTGAGCTCATTACCAAAGAAATTAAAAGCGAAAGCATGCGCGTTATTGTGATCACAATTCTTATTGATGGTCATTGACCCATGGTCTGTTCATACCCCTGAAAAAAAATGTTTGTTTACCCATAGACAGTTCATACATATCCATTACATCACACAGACACACCCATTCATTGAGATTGAATGCAATACGTTATGGGTAGGGAGTAGAGAAAAGAACCATACATTAGGAAATAAAACATGGAAAAAAAAAAACTTACATGTAGTTTAACTATGGCATAAAAGAAAACAGACACAGCTAGTCTGTTGTTTTGCCAAATTTTTAACCTTTCTGAAATAAAGAGAAACATAAAAAAAGAATAAAACAATGAACTCCTAGTACCTAGCCTAGAATATATTACCTTTGTTAGGTGTGTGTTTTTAGGTATATATATACACATCTCTATACACACCTGCTTTATGGGTAAGTATTTTTTTTTTTTATGAATTCACTGAGCCTGTAAAATATAAACTTGTGGATGAAAGTTAGTAATCTAGCCGTTTTCCATAAAACATACTGAAATCAAACCGTACAACATTCTAGACCACCGAAATAGACGTTATATTCTATGTTTCCCCATTCCTATTTGGGATCTTTCCACTGTGCAAATTCCTCCTTCCTTATCTTTCCAATTCAAGGATTCGATAAACGTTTTTTTAAAAGTGTGGAATTCTCTGACAAAATCATCTCTTTCCACTTTTAGCTGTTGAATTTCATACCGCAAATATTCATTCTCAGCATGCATAGTTGAGGAAGGAATGCCTGATCTGATCTTTTCATATTTAGTACTCCTAGGTCAGGTTCCCCAGCGTGGTGAATACACTTCAACTTCCCGCCTCTGGGTCCTACAGTATATTGATTGGGTGTCACTATCTTTTCACCAAGAGACAAACAAAATTTTGCAATGTGGCCAAATAATCCGCATGTGTAGCATTTTACCTTTTGTAATGTTTTAAATGGTCTCTTAACCACTGGTGTAGTTATAGACTGTGAATATTCAATGCCTACAACTAGATTAGCAACTTTTTCTGGCAGTGTACCAGATAGTGGGGCATTTTCATTAGAGCTCCCCCCTTCCACTGAGTTGCTCAGCGTAGTACAAGTTTCAGATGGGGATAATTTCCTGTTGCCTCTAGGAATACCCAAACCAGTTGCATTGCAATGCCTGGTATGGGGAAATTGTACCAGCCGCTCCTGACATGAGGGTGCAGACAACCATTTACATTTATTATCTGCCTCTGTCTGACTATTTGCTAGCTGGTCACTATCTCCCAGGCCTTTATTGTTGTCTCTGGTTGTTTGCTGGTGGCAGACATTAGAATTTGTTATAGCAACTTTTAAGATACTAATAGTATTTTTGGCTAATTCCAGATCCTCCTTTAAAGATGTATTTTGCACCATTAAATGGTTGTAGTTCTTGGCCAACCAGCAGGCAGCAAAAAGTAATGTAGTCTTACCCTCACGTTTGCTGTATTTTTTCTCTGTTAGCTTTAAATTTACATACTGCTGGGCCCATTCCCATGGGTTTTTAGAAACCTCCATGGCTTTTATCATTGGCTCTCTATCTCTAGCTTTATCCATCTTGGCAATCAATTTCTCCATGTTTTGGAGTAACCCCACAGATGTTTAAACTAGAATGTGCAACTGGGTAGAGACACACAAATTAAAATAACAATAGTATCTCCTTGACTCGGCTGACTCTCCTCCCAAAACACAATAGAGCAAGTACAATAGAGCACGTAGCCAGCTACAATAGGGAGTTCCCCAGAAACAAGCCTCTAGGTAGACAATAGAAGGGTAAACAATGTGGTGTTTATACCAATGGGTTACCCCCCAATTCAGTTTGCAAAAGGCAGTGATGGTAGTAACTGCGTTTAAGTAAACGGCGTTACTTAACGCAGTTACTTTTGAGGATAACGAGTAATCTAATTGATTACCTGTCCTCTACCTGTAACGCCGTTGCCGCTACTTTCGGCTGCGTTACCGCAATTACATCTACCGCCACTAGATGGCAGTATATGTAATTGTAATTCCCCCTCTCCTCTATGACCGCTGTCCGCAGTACTGGAGAGAGAGGAGGAGGAGGAGACTCAGACTGTGAGAGAGGAGAACCATGTTACATTTTGGAGGGGGGGCGTGGCCTGGAGGCAGCAGCATGAGAGCACGCTAACACACTAAGCTCCAGGCTTCCACAGCCGGCCCGAGCAAACACTGAGAGAATCCCGGTATGTCACCGGGTAGAAGACGAGGGGCAAGTACAGCCGTTTGTACACCAGGCAAGAAAAAGGAGGAGATAATACAATACCTTCGCTCTCCACAATCCGTGGCCCAGAGGGCGTCCAGCGGGAGTGCAGCCGCGGGGGAACATATGGAGGAGGAAGCTGGAGAGGCGAGCGGTCCTCAGAGCGAGACGCAGACGGAGTCTGAGACGGCATCTGTGGCGGGAACACGTGGCTCAGGCACGCAGGGGAACCAGCAGACAGCAGCTAGCTCACAGGTAGACCCGGAGATCCGTGCATTGCTGAGAGCCCTCCCTACACGAACAGAAATTGAATCCCTTGTACAGAGGATTGAGGAGACTCACAAAAGGGACCTACAAGCAGTAAAGAAGGATATACAGGCAGTGGTGGAGAGAGTTCAAAGAGATGAGCAAGTAGCCACCGTGCTGGAGACACGGGTTGCAGCTCTAGAAAAGACCCGGGAGGACTCTAGGGAATCAGTCATTTCGCTTCAACTACACCTAGAAGACATAGAAGACAGGAGCCGTAGGAATAACCTACGGCTCAGGAACATCCCAGAGTCAGTGGGAGGAGAGGACCTGAGAGGAAAGGTAACAGCTCTATTTCAAAAATCCTTGGCTTAAACCTCTCAGACTCTATAGAACTGGATAGAGTCCATTGGGCAACAGGCTACAAATCTACGGATCCAGACAGGCCAAGGGACGTGGTCTGTAGGATGCATTACTACACCCAGAAGGAAAAAATCCTAAGGCAAGCATGGGAATCCGGAACAGTAGATCTGGAGGGTACGGCTATCAAAATATTACCAGACCTGTCCAAGTCAACACTGCAGAGGAGAGCCTTATTACGCCCAATACTGGAAGCTGCACGCAAGGAGGGATATACATATCGATGGAAATACCCTCTAGCCGTGACTTTTCGGAAAGAGGCAAGAGCATTTACTTTGCGGCACCCTACAGAGTTAACAGGCCTTTTTCCTTTTTTGGGGATACCCCCCATACACGTCGCAAATTGGCTGATTAGCTTACCACGAATGGAAGGAAGACCGCCGAGGGGGTCTATGGAGGAGAAGATCGCCCGGTAGCGTGAGTCTTGAATTAAATATGCTTAAGTAATGGAACATTGACATATGGTATTTTTCTTGCCTATCAAGACGGTGACTTATCTATTATATTTTATCTCTAGGAGGATGCCAGTCTCCTTTTTTTTTTTTTTTTTTTCAGCCACTGATTGCTACCCCCCAAATACATGAGAGAGGGAGTATCCGCCTCAATTCCACCCTTACTTTTTTTTTTTTTTCTCCTCCCTCTCTTGTCTCTGAGAACACACTATATGACACCACTCCTTCATCACCAAGATAGACCAAGGCCTAATGATCCCTGCACCAAACCCACACCCCATTTCTGTCTGGAACTTTCCCAGAATATCCTGAAGAATATTTACACCTTTCAATGAAAATGGGGACATTCTCCTTTTTTTTTTTTTTTTTTTTAGGAGGAAAAAGAACATGGAGATGTGATCAGCCCCCCCCCCCCGATTTTTCTATGGACTCCCCATTTTTTTTTGGGGCCCGATTGGGGCTTAGACTATAGGGGACCATGCCTTCTTTTTTTTTTTTTTCTTTTTTTGAGGAGGGGGGAGGGGAGGGGGGAGTGGAAAATACTATTATAAGACAAACTTAGTGGTCCAGGTGACAAATATGTAAGATTAAATGGGGGAGGTGGGGAGGAGGGGTGGAGTACGGGGTAAAGGGGCGAGATGGTAATGAAACGTACTGAATTGATATGAATTGATTACATCCACTTGTCCCCTTCCCCCTCCTGGAACGAGAATATCTTTGAAGAGGGTTAATGTGAGGTGGGTTGGAGGGGGAAGATGGAACAATTGACAGTTTTCTGTATACAGGGTTTGGGCGGGGATGGGGATGAGGGAAGGGGTTTTCGAGGGAAACGGTGGATGGTTATGAATGTATATATATGGGGAGGGGCTCGGTTGGGGATAGCCATGGGGGTGGGGGGGTGGGCGGGGGTGGACGGGTTCCCGGGTCAGTTTAGATGTTGAGGGAGACACATTTTAGTTAAAGAGAAGAAAAAGAGGAACTTAGGAAAACGTGGGAAAATGTAACGTCAATAAATAAAAGAGATTAATATAGGTAAAGTGTATCCCCCCAGTATAAGATTGTATGCGAAATTCATCTCCAGAGACGCCTACGTTACCCCCTACCTCCTCCCTCCCCGATCTCCACCTCCCCATCCCCCTTCTCCTCTTTCTGTCTCCTCTGTGGTCTCCCCTAGTACACACATACCTCTCCTCCCCCCTCTGGTTTGAAAGCATTGGAAAGGGAGATATAGACTAAGATACACCCAACACAATGAAAATGTGACGATGGGGGACTTAAAAAAACTGGATACCCCTAGGCGACAAGATAGGATACTCAGATAATGATAGGTAGGAAGGCCAAGGACAAAAGTTGCAAGATAGAAGGCAGTAATTAGGATAAGGTTAAACTGATCGAAACCCCAATAGGAGTAAAGATGGGCCGACTGATGGGAGCCTGGAGATGCCAAAGAGGCTGTTCTCCACACCTAGACCCCTACAGGGCAAGCGACCAATTGTTGGTCTATGACCACTGGACGCCTAAAATAGCCCACAATTTCTAATTTTTTTTTCTTATATTTTCTAGGTTCTATCTCTTTTTTTTTTTTTTTTTATTCTCCTTCTCCCCCTACCCCAACAAATCCCCCTGACTAGCTCCAAGTTGCTATATTCTAGCATAATGGCTACACTTAAAATATACACGTTAAACGTCAAGGGATTAAACACGCCGGAGAAAAGACGAATTCTACTTTCTGAACTGAAAAAATCAGAAATAGATATAGCCTACGTACAGGAAACCCATTTTAAAGAAATCAAAACACCAATACTTAAAAATAGATTCTTCCCCCAAGTATACCATTCAACCAGTATGAGTAGTAGAACTAAGGGGGTATCAATAGTGATATCAGGGAAAATCCCATGGACATGCACACAGACAATGTCAGATACAGAAGGCAGGTTTCTCTTTGTTAAGGGGAATATCGGAAATGCTAAGGTTACACTAGCTTCAATATACGCCCCAAACACTCAACAGGATGTCTTCCTGGGAAAATGCTTAGAGAAGTTACAGGAATTTCAGGAGGGGCAGCTTATCCTGGGTGGTGATATGAATATGCCTTTAATACCATCAGAGGATACATCAACTGGCACATCTTCTACCCCACCCAGAATACAGAGAAGGGTTGCAAAACAACTATACAGGTCACATTTGATAGATGCATGGCGATTGCTACATACAGGAGAGAAGGACTTCACCTTTTTTTCCACACCACATGCTCTATACTCCCGGATCGACTATTTTTTGATACCACACTCACAATTACACTCGGCCAAATCAGTAACAATTGGTATTATAACATAGTCAGACCACGCACCACTGACACTTACTTATATCCTACAAGAAACCCCCCTAGTCAGATCACAAACATGGACTTTAAATACAAGTTTGCTACAAGAAACAACAGTTATATCGGAGGTAGAGAAAGAAATAGAGCTCTATTTCCAAAATAACGAAGGGGAGGAGACAAGTCTAGGGGTAGTATGGGAGGCCCATAAGGCAGTGATCAGGGGTATATTTATAAAGCACGGTGCACGGCTCAAAAAGATACGTATAAAACAAATGAACCAACTTACACAGAAACTATATGAATTGGAAGCCCGACATAAACACGCCTCTAATGCAGAACTGATGAAAGAAATCACTAACACTCGTAAACAGATAGTAGATATCCTTCAATATAAGGCTAAAATAGCCTTACAGAGAACCAGAAAGACAGTATATGAGTCAGGGGACAAATGTGGGAAAATGCTAGCTAGATCTATACGAGATACAAGAACAAAAACATATATACCTAAACTTGTCTCCTCAAAAAAACAGAAAACCGAAAAACCAGAAGAAATTGCAGAGGAATTCCAGAAGTACTACGAATCACTATACAATCTAGACACACAAAAACAGGAGTCAGAAGAGATAACTAGATACATTATTAGATCAGGCATGCCGGGCCTATCAGAGGAGGTGAGGGAGTCGATGTCCGCAAATATATCAATAGAAGAACTCCAGAAAGCAATTAAAAACACCAAATCAGGGAAGGCACCAGGGCCAAATGGCCTACCAATTCAATATTACAAGACACTCTTCCCTAGACTAGGTCAAAAGATGGTAGATCTATTTAATAGATCTGCTATACAACCATCCATACACGAAGACATGTTAAGAGCACATATAACAGTGCTATTAAAAGAAGGAAAGGACCCGACAGCATGCTCCAGTTATAGACCCATATCATTACTCAATACAGACTCAAAATTACTCTCTAAAATCATAGCAAGCAGACTACAGACTCACCTCCCCTCCCTGATACACCTGGACCAAGTGGGCTTTGTGCCTAATAGAGAAGCACGAGATAATACAGTAAAAGCCCTTAACCTCCTGTATGTAGCCAAAAACTCTAAACAAGCATGTATTTTTATTGGGACAGATGCTGAAAAGGCATTTGACCGGGTCAGTTGGAAATTTATGTTCAAAGTACTACAACACGTAGGGATTGGGGAAAGAATGTCAAACTGGATAACTCAACAAATCCAACTGCCCGAGTCAAAGCAAATGGTGTCCTATCAAAAAATTTCAAGATTTCCAACGGGACAAGACAGGGATGTCCCTTATCCCCCTTACTATTTACTTTAACGTTAGAGCCTTTCCTATGCACCATACGGAACAACCCAGACATACAGGGAATAAATATAGCAGGCACTCAACAGAAAGTCTCGGCTTATGCAGACGACATGCTTTTTACGCTTATAAACCCACTCTTGTCCTTACCCAACCTTTTGCAGGAATTCAGACAATACGGAGCTTTATCTAATCTGAAAATTAATTTAGGAAAATCCGAAGCGATGGGAATCGGGCTAACTAATGACCTAAGGTCACAATTATGTGTAAACTTTGCTATGAGATGGACAGGAGAGGCGTTAAAATACCTGGGAACGCTCCTGCCGGCAGAGCCGTCCCGGGTGTATACGCTTAACTTCCCACCTCTCATGAACAAAGTAAAGGAACAATTACGAAGATGGCAAACGGGACTAAGTTCATGGTTCGGAAGGTGTAACATCCTGAAAATGGCCATTCTACCAAAGTTCCTGTACATGTTCCAGGCAATGCCAATTTCAATACCGTCAATTTATTTTAGACAGATACAGTCAGAATTCCAAAAGTTCATATGGAGTCAGAAAAGACCTAGGCTCCAGAGAACACTAATACATCTACCTAAAATAAATGGGGGTCTAGCAGTTCCGGACATATCAAGATACTACCAGGCAGTACATCTAGGCAGGCTCATAGATTGGTGCTGTCATACTAAAACCAAAATATGGCCTAACATAGAACAGACGCAAAGCGTTATACCATTGAAGAGGGCCCCATGGTGCCCAGGCCTTTTAAATAAGGAGACGATGCAACACCCAAGAGTAGGAACCACAATTAAGATATGCAGAAAACTCTTCCGAAATACAGCTATAACAACAAGGTACTGTTCCCAGTATTAGGGAACCCAGCATTTAACCCAGGATACCAGGATGCCCAATTTAATAGAATGAGAGAGAGAGAGGGAAATTCCAGGCATCCCACTTTATAAAAGCAGGTGCTTGGGTAACTATAAATGAATTGAAGGACCCAGGAGGGGACTTCGGACTTGACTATTGGAGGGCATTACAACTGAACCACTATTTACAATCACTTCCACCCCCCACAGAATTTGATAGACCACTGACGGCCTTTGAGAAAGTGTGCACACAAAAAGACGCAGTTGCCCACATACTTTCAAAGACATATTCCCTGATAATAGCTCCGCCTACTGACTATAGACCTCACTATTTTAATGGATGGGAGAAAGAACTAGGGATTGAATTCACACAAAAACAATTACAGCACATAATAAAATATACGTTTAAATCCTCGATATGTACAAGAATACAGGAAACAAATTACAAATTACTATCAAGGTGGTACTATACACCAACAAGGTTACACAAATTTTCAGAACAAACATCGGATACTTGCTGGTGATGTATGGAGGAAAGGGGAAGTCTATATCATATATTCTGGCAATGTCCAAAAATAAAGAGATTTTGGTTTCAGATCAAGGAAATAGCTCAGAAGTTTGAAATTTCGGAGGACCCCATATTTTTTCTTTTTCACGCACCAGAATGGACAGATCGAAAATATAAAAAATCGATTTTAAGACATTTGCTAGACTCAGCTAAAGCATGTATCCCTTTAAGATGGCGGGATTCAAACCCACCAACCATCAATATGTGGATGCATAAAGTGGAGGAAATAAATAAATTTGAGGATATGATCCTAACTGGACAAGGTAAAAGAGAACTGTATACTAAAAGGTGGGCCACATGGAATCAATTTATAGCCTCAGAGGTTGGGAGAGCCCTGAATTTAGCAGAGTAAAGAACAAGATAAACATATCTTAAGGAGAGGGTGGGGGTGGAAAGGGGTGGAAAGGGGTGGAACGGGGGGGGGGGGGGGGGGAGGGAGAGACGGAGAGAAACAGATTGAAAGAGAAAGAAAAGGGAAATTTTTTTTTTCTTTTTTTTTGTCACTGTCTCCTACCTCATGAGGAGGAAGGAGTCTAAAATAACTAAAGAAAGGGAGGGAAGATAGGGGAAAGGGAAAAGGGAGGGGGAGGGGAGGGAGAGGAAAAGAAAAGAGAAAAAAAAAAAGAGAAAAAGGGAAAAGAAGGGAAAAGAAGGGAAAAGAAAAGGGGAACACAAATTTCAAGATAATAAATAAAAAGAAATAAATGAGAGAGAAATAGGACACGTAAATGATGAAACACAGATGAGAAAATCACAAAATAGGTTTTTTTTTTTTTTTTTTTTCACGAGTGGATAAACCCCACAAGGGGATATGAGGTGGAGGGAAATATAACACAGATGATATGAAATGAATAGGGTTGAGCGAACACCTAGATGTCCGTGTTCGACGGGTTCGGCCGAACTTTAAAAAAAAGTCCGGGTCCGTGTCCCGGACTTTTACCGAACTTTTCCCGGACACCGAACCCCATTGAAGTCAATGGGGACCCGAACTTTAAGGCACTAAAATGGCTCTAAAACACCAAAGGAAAGGGCTAGAGTGCTGCAAATGGCAGCAAAACGTAATTAAGAGCATGGCAAGTGCTCTGCAAACAAATGTGGATAGGGAAATAACTTAAAACAACAAAAAAAAAACAGAAAAATAAAACAATGTTCTTCTTCATCTCTGAAGGACGAGGCCCATATGGAGTAGGAGGGAGGTTGAGGTGGTGGTGGATGTGGCGGTGACATAGGCGTGCGCACAGGGTGTGCTGGGTGTGCCTGGGCACACCCTAATCACCTAGGGCACATAGCATTGCCAGTGAGGAGATGGGAAAGATCTCCCTGGGACCTGCTCTGCTCTATTTCTCCTTGCCTACAGGTACATGGCCCCGATACATTACTCTCCCTGCTGGCAAACACATGCATGTGTATTTCAACTTTGGGGTGCACACCTTAATGCAATAGGCTGCGCACACCTATGGGCGGTGTAGGTGGAAGCGGCGGTGGAGGAGGACCAGGGCCGGATTAACAGCATCATGGGCTTGGTGCTGAGGATTTTGAAGGGCCTTAAGGGCCGTGCCTTGCCATGCACCCAGAGGAGGAAGGGTGCAGCCATGCATGCCTAATTCAACATGGGATGCTGTCTCTGAAGCCCATAAACACATCCATGCATCGCCAACTGTCCCTCCTTGTCCGGCCTTCACGCTGTGTGGGGAGGTTCTGAGGGTGCTGCCTGGGGAAGCGAGCATAGAAGCCAGACTTCTGTGTTTACAAGTGACAGAAGAGCGGTAACAGTGAATATGGCCAACCCGGGGCCTATATAAAAGGTAGGGGCCTGGAGCTGCAGCTCCAATAGCCCCTACATTAATCTGGCCCTGAGGAGGAGGACGAGGTAGCCAACACTGCTTCTTTTCAAAAATTTTAAATGAGGGTACACCCCAAAAGAGTGAGAAAGAGCAAAAATGGAACAATGGGTGGGTAAGGTCGGTATCCATTGCTATTCTGCATAAGGTACGGAAAAGTCCCGTGGGATCCATGCCTGGTTCATTTTAATGAACGTGAGCTTGTCCACATTGTCTCTGGACAGGCGGCTGCGCTTGTCTGTTATAACGCCCCCAGCCGTGCTAAATACCCGTTCAGATAATACACTGGCTGCAGGGCACGCCAGCACCTCCAAGGCGTAAAGGGCAAGCTCAAGCCATGTGCCCAATTTGGAGACCCAGAAGTTGAAGGGGGCAGACCCGTCATTCACTACATGTAGGCGTGTGCACACATACTGCTCCACCATGTTGGTAAAATGCTGCCTCCTGCTAAGACGTTCCATCTGAGCTGCTGGTGCTGCTGTTTGTTGTGGCGTGCTGACAAAGCTTTTCCACATTTCGGCCATGCTAACCCTGCCTTCTGAGGTGCTGGCGGTGCCCTGGTTGCGTTGGCGACCTCCTCCTCCTCCTCCTCTGCCTTGTGCTTCCACTGTGGCCCCGCTGTCAGATGGGAATGCCAGCAGCATGGCGTCTACCAGCGTGCGCTTGTACTCGCGCATCTTGCGATCGCGCTCCAGTGAGTGAATTAAGGACGGTACGTTGTCCTTGTAACGGGGATCCAGCAGCGTGGCCACCCAGTAATCAGCACAAGTTAGAATGTGGGCAACTCGGCCGTCGTTGTGGAGACACTGCAGCATGTAATCGCTCATGTGTGCCAGGCTGCCCAGAGGCAACGAAAGGCTGTCCTCTGTGGGAGGTGTATCGTCCGTGTCCTCTGTATCCCCCCAGCCACGCACCAGTGATGGCCATGAGCTGGCCTGGGTGCCACCCTGCTGTGAACATGGTTCCATCTCCTCCTCCAGCTCCTCCTCCTCCTCATCCTCCTCATCCTCCAGAACTGTGCCCCTGCTGGACAATTGCGTCCCTGGCGTTTGCGTGTGCAGGAACCCACCCTCGGAGCCCCTTGCGAATGACTGCCCTGAAAGCCTTGGAAATGTTACCTCTTCATCCTCCTCCTCCTCCTCATCCTGTGCCACATCCTCTTCCATCATCGCCCGAATTGTTTTTTCAAGGAGGCATAGAAGTGGGATAGTTAAGCTGAGAACGGCGTCATTGCCACTGGCCATGTTGGTGGAGTACTCAAAACAGCGCAACAAGGCACACAGGTCTCGCATGGAGGCCCAGTTAAATTAAATAGCGGAATAGAAAATATGATCCAAAAAAAGTGTATGTATATCACACGTACACAACCACACTGGGCCCCAATTACTATTGTTTGTACCCCTAAAAGGCTAGATGAGGAGTAGGGGGAGTATGGAACAGGCAGCACCCTCAAACCTTCAGAAGTATGAGATGAACCCCAACAACTTGGAAAGGTGGATCTCTCTCACACGTACCGACACAGACTATCCCGCAATTCAATTGATCCTCAAAGGTTTTTATTGAATAGCGGAATAGGAAATATGATCAAAAAAAGTGTATGTATCTCGCACGTACACAACCACACTAGGCCCCAATTACTATTGTTTGTACCCCTAAAAGGCTAGATGAGGAGTAGGGGGGGTATGGAACAGGCAGCACCCTCAAACCTTCAGAAGTATGAGATGAACCCCAACAACTTGGAAAGGTGGATCTCTCTCACACGTACCGACACAGACTATCCCCCAATTTAACTGATCCCCAAAGGTTTTTGATTAAATAGCGGAATAGAAAATATGATCCAAAAAAAGTGTATGTATATCACACGTACACAACCACACTAGGCCCCAATTACTATTGTTTGTACCCCTAAAAGGCTAGATGAGGAGTAGGGGGAGTATGGAACAGGCAGCACCCTCAAACCTTCAGAAGTATGAGATGAACCCCAACAACTTGCAAAGGTGGATCTCTCTCACACGTACCGACACAGACTATCCCGCAATTCAATTGATCCTCAAAGGTTTTTATTGAATAGCGGAATAGGAAATATGATCAAAAAAAGTGTATGTATCTCGCACGTACACAACCACACTAGGCCCCAATTACTATTGTTTGTACCCCTAAAAGGCTAGATGAGGAGTAGGGGGAGTATGGAACAGGCAGCACCCTCAAACCTTCAGAAGTATGAGATGAACCCCAACAACTTGGAAAGGTGGATCTCTCTCACACGTACCGACACAGACTATCCCGCAATTCAATTGATCCTCAAAGGTTTTTATTGAATAGCGGAATAGGAAATATGATCAAAAAAAGTGTATGTATCTCGCACGTACACAACCACACTAGGCCCCAATTACTATTGTTTGTACCCCTAAAAGGCTAGATGAGGAGTAGGGGGGGTATGGAACAGGCAGCACCCTCAAACCTTCAGAAGTATGAGATGAACCCCAACAACTTGGAAAGGTGGATCTCTCTCACACGTACCGACACAGACTATCCCCCAATTTAACTGATCCCCAAAGGTTTTTGATTAAATAGCGGAATAGAAAATATGATCCCAAAAAAGTGTATGTATATCACACGTACACAACCACACTGGGCCCCAATTACTATTGTTTGTACCCCTAAAAGGCTAGATGAGGAGTAGGGGGAGTATGGAACAGGCAGCACCCTCAAACCTTCAGAAGTATGAGATGAACCCCAACAACTTGGAAAGGTGGATCTCTCTCACACGTACCAACACAGACTATCCCCCAATTTAACTGATCCCCAAAGGTTTTTGATTAAATAGCGGAATAGAAAATATGATCCCAAAAAAGTGTATGTATATCACACGTACACAACCACACTAGGCCCCAATTACTATTGTTTGTACCCCTAAAAGGCTAGGAGTAGGGGGAGTATGGAACAGGCAGCACCCTCAAACCTTCAGAAGTATGAGATGAACCCCAACAACTTGGAAAGGTGGATCTCTCTCACACGTACCAACACAGACTATCCCCCAATTTAACTGATCCCCAAAGGTTTTTGATTAAATAGCGGAATAGAAAATATGATCCCAAAAAAGTGTATGTATATCACACGTACACAACCACACTAGGCCCCAATTACTATTGTTTGTACCCCTAAAAGGCTAGGAGTAGGGGGAGTATGGAACAGGCAGCACCCTCAAACCTTCAGAAGTATGAGATGAACCCCAACAACTTGGAAAGGTGGATCTCTCTCACACGTACCAACACAGACTATCCCCCAATTTAACTGATCCCCAAAGGTTTTTGATTAAATAGCGGAATAGAAAATATGATCCCAAAAAAGTGTATGTATATCACACGTACACAACCACACTAGGCCCCAATTACTATTGTTTGTACCCCTAAAAGGCTAGGAGTAGGGGGAGTATGGAACAGGCAGCACCCTCAAACCTTCAGAAGTATGAGATGAACCCCAACAACTTGGAAAGGTGGATCTCTCTCACACGTACCAACACAGACTATCCCCCAATTTAACTGATCCCCAAAGGTTTTTGATTAAATAGCGGAATAGAAAATATGATCCCAAAAAAGTGTATGTATGTCACACGTACACAACCACACTAGGCCCCAATTACTATTGTTTGTACCCCTAAAAGGCTAGGAGTAGGGGGGAGTATGGAACAGGCAGCACCCTCAAACCTTCAGAAGTATGAGATGAACCCCAACAACTTGGAAAGGTGGATCTCTCTCACACGTACCAACACAGACTATCCCCCAATTTAACTGATCCCCAAAGGTTTTTGATTAAATAGCGGAATAGAAAATATGATCCCAAAAAAGTGTATGTATATCACACGTACACAACCACACTAGGCCCCAATTACTATTGTTTGTACCCCTAAAAGGCTAGGAGTAGGGGGAGTATGGAACAGGCAGCACCCTCAAACCTTCAGAAGTATGAGATGAACCCCAACAACTTGGAAAGGTGGATCTCTCTCACACGTACCAACACAGACTATCCCCCAATTTAACTGATCCCCAAAGGTTTTTGATTAAATAGCGGAATAGAAAATATGATCCCAAAAAAGTGTATGTATATCACACGTACACAACCACACTAGGCCCCAATTACTATTGTTTGTACCCCTAAAAGGCTAGGAGTAGGGGGAGTATGGAACAGGCAGCACCCTCAAACCTTCAGAAGTATGAGATGAACCCCAACAACTTGGAAAGGTGGATCTCTCTCACACGTACCAACACAGACTATCCCCCAATTTAACTGATCCCCAAAGGTTTTTGATTAAATAGCGGAATAGAAAATATGATCCCAAAAAAGTGTATGTATATCACACGTACACAACCACACTAGGCCCCAATTACTATTGTTTGTACCCCTAAAAGGCTAGATGAGGAGTAGGGGGAGTATGGAACAGGCAGCACCCTCAAACCTTCAGAAGTATGAGATTGTGTTCACTGTACCCCACAAAGAATGAGTTCACTGCACCCCACAATGATTGTGTTCACTGCACCCCACAAAGATTGTGTTCACTGCACCTCACAAAGATTGTGTTCACTGTACCCCCCAAAGATTGTGTTCACTGCACCCCACAAAGATTCTGTTCACTGTACCCCACAAAGATTGTGTTCACTGCACCCCAAAAAGATTGTGTTAACTGCACCCCAAAAAGGATGTTGTTCACTGCACCCCAAAAAGGATGTTGTTCACTCCACCCCAAAAAGATTGTGTTCACTGCACCCCACAAAGATTGTGTTCACTGCACCCCAAAAAGATTGTGTTCACTGCACCCCAAAAATGATTTTGTTCACTGCACCCCAAAAAGGATTTTGTTCACTGCACCCCAAAAAGGATGTTGTTCACTCCACCCCAAAAAGATTGTGTTCACTGCACCCCAAAAAGATTGTGTTCACTGCACCCCACAAAGGATTTTGTTCACTGCACCCCAAAAAGATTGTGTTCACTGCACCCCAAAAAGGATGTTGTTCACTGCACCCCAAAAAGGATTTTGTTCACTGCACCCCAAAAAGATTGTGTTCACTGCACCCCACAAAGGATTTTGTTCACTGCACCCCACAAAGATTGTGTTCACTGCACACCAAAAAGGATTGTGTTCACTGCACCCCAAAAAGATTTTGTTCACTGCACCCCAAAAAGATTGTGTTCACTGCAGCCCAAAAAGATTGTGTTCACTGCAGCCCAAAAAGATTGTGTTCACTGCAGCCCAAAAAGATTGTGTTCACTGCAGCCCAAAAAGATTGTGTTCACTGCAGCTCACACACAGAAAAATGGATGTGGATCACTGACACCTGCCTATCTCCAATCCCACACCACACAGCAATATCGATTGTAGTTTGTAGAACACAGTTTCCCTAAAATTCAGCAGACTCTGTCCCTAACAGGATTGAGAAGAGATCGTAGATCAGGATTGAGTGCAGACCCCACCCCCCACACAGCAATATCGATTGTAGTTTGTAGAAGACACTGACCCTATAATTCAGCAGACTCTATCCCTAAAATGCCTACAACTCGCCCTGCCTAAACACTCCGACCTGTCCCTCAATTCTATCCGGACACAAATGGTTTTTTCCTGCCTATCTTTCCCTAATCAGCAGCCAGCACGTTGATGTGTGCTCTGTCCCTGAATCTAAGCAGCATAATGACGCCGCTGCGGCTGCCTCGAACTTATAAAGACTTGGTCACATGCTTCAGACGGCCAATCACAGCTACTGAGACATTTGCAGGCATGGCTGGGATGGCTTAAGGCACACCAGTTAAACGATTGTTGATTGGCTGTTGAAAGCCCGCCATGAAAAGAGCGCCAAAGCATGCAAAACCCGGAAATAAAACGACCGAACACGGATTTTTACCCGAACATACAGTAAAGTGTCCGTGTCCGTGTTCGGGTACAAAAAATCCAATTATTCGGTACGAACACGAATAATACAGTCCGTGTTCGCTCAACACTAGAAATGAAGGAAGAGAGGAAGATGAGTGAGACATAGTTGGAGCACTAAATGGTACAATGAATAACGGGTTAAGACACAAATTAAACACAGATGGGAAAATCACAAAATAGGTTTTTTTTTTTTTTTTTTGGGTCTCTCCCCCACACCCCTATATACACACTCCCCCTCCAGGCTTACCGAGAGGGAACTTCCTTCCTCTAAAGAAAAATATTAAGTGGCTAAACAGAGAAACACCACAAGGGCTTATGCAATAAAAACAAATATTGTAAGTAGACTTCCACAGAAGAAGCTTTGGCAGATTCCCACAGATGAGGGAATCGAAGTGGCTCGGGAACTAGTCAGGGGGAAATAACCTACCCCAAAGTATCCCAACTAATATAACCAATTCCTTATCCCTTTTATCCTTCCTTCCCCTACCCCACCCCATGAAAAAAAAAAATTTCTTTTCCCCCTTTTTTTTTCTTTTTTTTTTTTTTTCTTTCTTTGTCTTCTTTCTTTCATCCTGATCTTGGTATAGGATATTTTAAAATAGGAAGGAAAATGAGAGAAACAAGGGGGATCAAGGCAATTTATTTTCAATATGGAAGGATATAATCCGCAGTAAGAGAGATATGGGCAGAAGTGAATAATAACATTGTATAGGTTGTATAAGGATTGTATCGAAATATTTGTAAAATGTAAACAAGGAATGTTCCCTTTATTTTTTTGTTTCTTTGATATAAATAAATAAAATAAAAAAAAAAAAAAAGAGAGAGGAGAGACGAGCGGCAGCGAGCTCAGCGCGCCAGGTCCAGGAGCAAAGGTAGCTGAGAATTGGCTGCATTGGCCTAAAACATAGCTCTTAGTACGCTCTATGGGTTCTTCTGTTTTGCAAAGCTGACATTACCTCACCAAGCTGTTACCAAGTAACAGCTTATTCTAATACTCTTAGCCTCACTTTGGCTGTAGCTTAGTCACATTTCGTTTGCAGGTCCTTCTTTTCAGCTTTCTTGTGGGCAGTTTGTGTCCATTTTTGCTATTTTGTAGGCAGTCCCTACATCCATTTCTGCTTTCTTATAGGCAGCTTCTGTCTCCTTTAGTACAGCTTGTGCCTGGATATCAGCAGTTTCTGACACCATTTATATCCTTACTTTCTGCAAAGACAGCTGGTACCTTGGTGTTCTCAGGTTCTGCACACAATCTTATACAGTAGGTTTTAATAACTACTAGCATGTCAAGTAAAGAGATAGTGTTTCATAGAATTGTAACATTTTGTCCTCTACCCAAACCCTGGCTTTTAGAAAGTTGCAATGTCTTTCTTTTGTTAAAAGCAATGAAATCATTTAGATCTTGAATAGACTCACCTGCATTAGTATTTGATTGAGGAGAAGAATACCTTAGTTGCTCTGCATCATTACATGTTTCATTAGCAGCAGTTATGTATAAGGGCTCTTTCTCACGGGCGATCCGATCAGATCCGTCTGTCAATTTTTTAGGCGGATCTGATCGGATCCTCCATGCAGCTCTATGGGGCAGCGGATGTCAGCTGAGACACCTCCGCTGACACCCGCTGCCATCCGTATCCGATCCTGTCCGTGAAATCTGGACGGATGGAAACCCTATTTTCCATCCGTCCTGGGGATCGGCCACCAGTGTGCCACACCGCCACCACCTCCACCAGTGTGCCACACCACAACCAGTGTGCCACACTGCCACCACCCGTGTGCCACACCAGCTAGCCACTCCAGGCAGCAGGTACCAAAAAACAAAAAAAAATACAGTTACTCACGCAGTCAGGAGGACTCAGGACTCCGACCCCCACAGTGTGCCACACCGCCACCACTATTAAAGATCTTATAGAACATAATTGCATTATAAAATGTATTGTAAAAAAAAAAAGGTCAGTTACTTTGCTGAGTAACTAATTACTTTTTCAATGTGGTAACTGAGTCACTAACTCAATTACTTTTTGGGAGAAGTAATTTGTAACTGTAACTAATTACTTTTTTAAAGTAAGATGACCAACACTGGCAAAAGGTAAACAGACTTAAATCTACTACAACTGAAATTTATCAAGTACTCGGCAGGGTGACCTGTGTTTAAAAAGAAAATCCAGGTCTAAAAGACTATGCTGAATGCAACCTATTTTAGACTTTTCTAATCATTAAAAAAACTTTTTATCCTGATATTAGCTTCAATAACTAACTTTCCACAGTTTGGTATTTTAACGTGGTTTAACCCAGATCAGACTTACTATACCAAATTCTGCAAGATATTTCAGTCTGACCACAAAGAGAATATTACCACAACCTATACACAACAAAAAACAATATAGAAAACACCTAATCTATTGTGTAGCTCAATTTGCCTGTCCTACACAAAAAACATGTTTTTATAGGACACAAACCCTACATATAATCCAAGACTTGTTGAACATTTCCATCAACATAACCAAACACAAGAAAAGACCAGCTTATCAAGTTTTTTGTTATTAAAAACACAGACAAAAAAAAATAATGATACAAAGATTAAAAAAAAAAATAAAATAATAAAAAATTAAAACCGACTAAGACTTGTTGAAACTTGTCAACAAAGAACACAAGAGAGAACAAGAATCAAGTACTTCCCTTGCGTCTTTAAAAACAAAAACCAAATAGTAAAAAGACCAATAACAAAAAAACCAAAATATTAAAAATTGAAGAAAAAAAACTATTAAAACCAAGAACACAGATTTGTTGAACCTTCTTCAACAAAAGAACACAAGAGGAAGCCTGAATCAACCTAGTCCTTTGTGTCTTTAAAACAAAAAACTAGAAATTGTGAGATTTTTCAAACTCAACAATAAAAACGACACCCTTTCAGTGGTTTTCAAATAACAACTTCATCCATGAAGCCACCGCAAGAAATGATGCTTGGTCAGCTTTCACAGAACAAAACAAAAAATAAAAACAAAATGTTCCCGCTAACAGATATATCCTCCCAATTACAGTGACCGGTATGCAAAAGTTAATCTGATATAGATAACCATAATTATGGGAATTTTTTTTTTTTTAAATACTCTGTGGTGTATCCTTTTCTAATACCCACTAAAACAATTTTTCATTGTTTTTCCTAGATTAAATTGCTGTGGCCTTCAGACTACCGGGAAACTGCCTCAGTTTAAACCCAGCTCTATAACCTTACACAAATCTTGGTATTTGCTGTATTAAATATTTTCAGACTGGTCAATGCTTCATGGTTGCCAATTATGTTACCCTTACTATATGAGAGTTAATTTATCTCAGACAATATTTGGGTTAAAAATGAGAGTTCTATGACTGTGAATGAAAACTTTAACACAACAATTATTTATTTGTATATGGTTTGAAAAGCCTACGTAATTTACAACAATCTAACTATTGTACATACTACAAAATGTAAAATATTCCTAGTTTAACTGAACAAATACAATGCATAGAGTATAGACTCATATACACACACACTATGACCCTTCAAAGAGAATATACAATGTAAACCCTTAATCCTTCATAATTACCTTTAGTGATTCCTCTCGCTCTCCCATGCCAAACAGGAAGTCACTCTCTCTCCCCGATTCTAATATAGACCCATCTCCCATAGCCTTGTATAGGGCAATTCTCATTGGTTCAGCTATCATGCAATATTCCTCCCTCCCATAGTTACGCCTCTTTCTAACCACTCCTCTCTGTTTGGGGGGGGGGGGGGAATTTACTCTGTGGAGTAGCTCTGAAATTGCTACTTAAGATATGCAAGATGTGTCCTTGAGGCCTGTGGCCCCAGAAAGTCTAGCTCCCAAAGATGTAATCACAGGATGATACTATCAGTATGTGTTTATATGTAAATAGCAGTTGCCCCCTGGTAGCTCAGGCCTGCATTTTAAATGGACTTGTTAAACAGGTTCCTAGAACTGACTGCCGAAAAAAAGTCATACAGCTTCTTATAATTCATATAATTGACAATCATATCTCAACTAAATGTAAAATCAAAACTCATTATCTCGTACATATATATATTTACATTAATATTACAATCTCTAAAATGGAGATTTATACATAATCTCCTCATCATCACAAAACGGTAAGGGAGATTACGCCTAAACTCAATTTGGCAACACAAGTATTATTGTATATAACAATTGTTGATTACAACCAAAC
The DNA here is from genome assembly GCF_965119305.1 of Pelophylax lessonae. Classification (NCBI taxonomy): domain Eukaryota; kingdom Metazoa; phylum Chordata; class Amphibia; order Anura; family Ranidae; genus Pelophylax; species Pelophylax lessonae. The sequence goes on from NC_138772.1 coordinate 344,237,713, forward strand.
ATAACGTGTCACAGTGCAAAGACTAAATAAACGTGTTGTGCATCAAAGTGCACTCTTGAAAGTAAAGTTGAGAATAAGGTAAATATATATTTTCCCCCACTATCACAGTGAAAGCACACTTAGCAACGAAATTAGGGTTCATGCCCATATAAAAAACTCAGCACATGCCAAGATAAGACTGTGTTTGACCCAGTCGGACATGCTGCATCCAAAGGAATGCAGAACAGCACAAAGCAGACCAAAGAATGATTGGTTAAACCCACAAGTGCTTTTATTTTACCACTGCTATTCCTTTATATTGGGTTTTGGAATTAACAAATGAAGCAAATTAGAAATTGGATAAAAGGTTTTGCACTGTAAAAACACTTTTTGGTAAAAGTAGTATATTTTATATAGACCTATATAGATCAGACCAAAATGAGGGAAAAATGAGGAGGAAAGAAGGACTTTGTTCTGAATGAGGGACAGTTTCCTCGAAATTAGGGACAGATGGGAGCTATGGGTAACGCCTCCAAAGGTGATTGGCCAAATGAGAAAATTCCTTTCCACATCCATACCTCTATAACTTAAAGTGTTACTAAACCCACAACAGTAAAAATCAGCCTGTATATGCAGTAAAGCATGCTTGTTATACTTACTGTGGAACCTAAGGGGCTAAACCTCTGCATTGTGTATAAAGGCTGTGTGATCCTGTCTCTCTGATCTTCCCCTTCTTTAACAGACTCCAACCCATCTCCTGATAAAGCAGTGCATCAGGAGTCAGGTTGCCACATGCTCAGATTGGTGTTTGCTAGAGAGATTTTTTTTTCTTGGTAGAGTGCTTGTTATCAACAGAGGGCCAATCAGCACTGTCCAGACAGAGGATCAGGGGAGAATGAAAACTCCTCCTACAAGTTTTAACCAGACATTGATAGAAGTCACAAGACTGGTATAGTATACTGCTGATGGGAAAAGGTATTTAGCAGTTTATATTTACTAAAACAATTGCATTTCTATGATCTGTGTACGGTGAGAGACCAGATATAGAGAATGCAGGGTCCTGGGTTTATTAACATTTTAAAGTGTTTGTAAAGCCTTGTGGTTTTTTTTTCCCCCATAAAAGTTTTTATTGAATAGAAAAAAAAGTTGTACACATAAAGAAACTTCATACAATGGCAATTGGTAACGTTTTAAAGAGAACAAGCAAGGCAAAAACATAAGGCAGTCAGATGATATGTGTTATCTACAAAGCATTGTTTATGTTATACTTTTCTCCTCTGGGTAGTGGTTTTTCACAGAGCAGCCCGGATCCTCCTCTTCTCAGGTCCCTCTTCGCTGCTCCTAGCCCCTCCCTCCTGTTGAATGCCCCCTAGCAAACAGCTTGCTATGGGGGCACCTGAGCTGAGCTACAGATCCCTGTATCCATTCAGACATGGAGCTGCTGTTCGGCCCCGCCCCCCTCTCTTCTGATTGACAGCAGTGGGAGCCAATGGCGCCACTGTTGTGTCTCAGCCAAGCAGGAGGGAGAATCTGGGAGGGCTGAGGGACTTGTGGACATCACTGGATAGAGAGGGGACTCAGGTAAGTATTAGGGGGTGCTGGGGCGGCTGCTACACACAGAGGGCTTTTTATCTTAATGCATAGAATGCATTAAGATAAAAAACCTTCTGCCTTTACAACTCCTTAAAATAGCATTAAAATTAACATTCTAATTTTTGTGGAGCACGTTCTAAACAAGGCAGAACTTGTTCTCCAAATAGCAGGATAAACTATACTGCCCAAAATAGTAACATTTATATCTATCTTTCTTGCATTCTGTGTACAAAGATATGAATTCATATACCTAGGGAGATTGTTTCAGTGCATTACTGGTGTCTGTATGCTTGGTGGTAAGGTTGCGGTTATTCTGTATAAAATTGCATTGTATAGCTGCCGATTGAAAATTAGTGTTGAAGCGCGTAGAAGCTATCTGATCTACCAGACATGTGAGATATATACAATGACACCAATTGCAAAAAACATCAAATATTGGGTCAAACAAGCTGTATACATAAAAATTATACCTAAGCAATTTTATTTATATTTTATTAAAAAGAGCAGTAACGGAACATATCATAACACCAACATTCTCATAACATCACAGTAGATAACCTTAACTCAAAATTTTCACAGCAATGGTTTTATGCTAATGGTTTCCGTTAGCCCAGTAAATCTGATGTCTTTAGATTATATATCCATTTCACTTCACTGACGCAAAGACGCAAAAAACAATCAACATCATCGCCTCTCTGGCCTAGGTGAATTCAGTCCAGTACAATGAAAAAGATAACAGTGGAGTCATAGTGGGGATAAAGTTCCATGTCTGCCAACCGGGGTAGCCATTAGCAATACAACTGATGTGGCAACATATCCTATAACCAAAAAGGGTGTTTAATTGTTCATTGTTCCTATATATTCTTATGGCTTTTGAATAAGTTGTCCTTGTAAAACACCTAAAAAAATGTCTATGCCTTTTGAATAATTGTTCCCTGATTATGTCATATGACTTCAGTTACTTTAGGATCAATTTGAAAAAAGTGCCAGTATTTACTCAAAATGACTCTAATTTGATTATGTTGATGAGTATAGTAGGTAATTACTTTTACTGTGTCAATTTTTTGGAGTAACCTACTATTAATTAGTTTACACTCTCTTAATTTATTTTAGCCCATTTATAGTCTTTTTCAGGGTGTTCTTTCTGTATCCCCTAATCAAAAGTCTGTTCGTTAATGAATCTACTGATAAAATAGCTTTGATCTGAACCGTTTTGCCTTAACCATAGGTGATGGATGTATGGGATAGTTTTTACTACTGAATCAGGCATTGTTGGCATGTTAAAAAGGGTTGCCAGCACTTGTACTTGCTAATGTACAATCTTGTTTCATGACTATTTGAACATCTAAACAAGAATTTCTGTTTTAATTGCATAGTAAAAATGTAGGTAGTCATTTTAATTTAGACCTTTTATAAACAATTGTTCACCTTCACCATCTCAGACAACAAACAAATAATTTATGTTTCTTTGCCATTGTAACACATGACGCAAGTACATAGATAAGGTGTCATCTTAGAATACATGTTGCTTTCACACTACCAGATACAGATTAATATGGGATGAAGAGCAAAATATTCTGATTGCTGTGCCCTCTACCTTGAGGTAGCTTGAGCTTGCTAAAAAACAAAAATATTGTGCTTGAAACTCAAATCATTTGTTGAAAAAAACAAAAAACAAAACAGTTTTTAGACATTTAGGCTACGTTCACATGTGGGAGCAGCAGATCAGGGCAGAATCACCGTGATTCTGCCCGCGATCCGGAAATAATCCCGCGATTTTGCAATAATTTCCAGATTGCGGACAGAATCGTGGTGATTCTGCCTGTGATCCGCTGCGCACACATGTGAACGTAGCCTTAGAGTGTGGTATGCTGCTGTCTAAGGCCTCAGTCAACATCAATTTCCGGAAGCTATAAAGTGCTAGGCATTTTATTGTTTTGGAGAAGGTGCATAGTATCTTTTAACATATGTTCTGTTTTAGTTATTTTGATAAAATATAAAAAGAGCTTCCTTAGAAAATATGTTTATCTATATAACCTGTTTGATCCACTGTTTTGATGTACAGTACATCCGGAAAGTATTCACTTTTTTCACATTTTGTCTTGTTGCAGCCTTATTTCAAAATGGATTAAATCCATTATTTTCCTCAAAATTCTACAAACAATAACCCATAATGACAACGTGAAAGACTTTGTTTGAAATCTTTGCAAATTTATTAAAAATAAGGAAAAAATCCCATGTACCTAAGTATTCACTGCCTTTGCTCAATACTTTGTTGAAGCACCTTTGACACCAATTACAGCCTCAAGTTTTTTTTGAGTAGGATGCTACAAGCTTGGCATACCTACTTTTGGGCAGTTCTCCCATTCTTCTTTGCAGGACCTTTCAAGCTCCATCAGGTTGGATGGGTAGCGTTGGTGCACAGCCATTTTCAGATTTTTCCGGAGATCTTCAATCGGGTTCAAGTCTGGGCTCTGGCTGGGCCACTCAAGAACATTCACAGAGTTGTCCCGTAGCCACTACTGTTAGAAGATGAAACTTCACCTCAGGCTGAGGTCCAGAGCGCTCTGGAGCAGGTTTTTATCAAGTTTGTCTCTGTACACTGCTGCATTCATCTTTCCCTCGATCCTGATTAGTCTCCTAGTTCCTGCAGCTGAAAAACATGCCCACAGCATGATGCTGCCACCACCATGCTTTACTGTAGGGATGTATTGGCCAGGTGATGAGCAGTGCCTGGTTTCCTCCATTCATGACGCTTGCCATGTAGGCCAAAGAGTTCAATCTTTGTTTCATCAGACCAGAGAATTTTGTTTCTCATAGTCTGAGAGTCCTCCAGATGGGCTGTCATGTGCCTTTTACTGAGGAGTGGCTTCTGTCTGGCCACTCTATCATACAGGCCTGATTGGTGGAGTGCTGCAGAGATGGTTGTTCCTCTGGAAGGTTCTCATCTCTCCACAGAGAAACACTTGAGCTCTGTCAGAGTGACCATCAGGTTCTTGGTCACCTCCCTGACTAAGGCCCTTCTACCCTGATTACTCAGTTTGGCTGGGGGGGGCTGCTCTAGGAAGAGTCCTGCTGGTTCCAAGCTTATTCCATTTATGAATGATGGAGGCCACTGCACTCATTGAGACCTTCAATGCTACAGACATTTTTTTGTACCCTTCCCGATATCTGTGCCTCCATAAAATCCTGTCTCTGAGGTCTACAGGCAATTTGTTGGACTTCATGGCTTGGTTTGTGGTCTGACATGCACTGGTAACTGTGGGACCTTATGTAGACAGGTGTGTGCCTTTCCAAATCTTGTCCAATCAACTGGATTTACCACAGGTGACCTCCAATCAAGTTGTAGAAACATCTCAAGGATGATCAGTGGAAACAATTTAGAGTATCATGGGAAAGGCTGTGAATACTTAAGTACATGTTATTTCTTTTACTTTTTTATTAAATTTGCAGAGATTTCAAACAAACTTCTTTCAAGTTGTCATTATGTGGTATTGTTTGTAGAATTTTGAGGAAAATAAGGAATTTTATCCATTTTGGAATGAGGCTCTAACATAACAAAATGTGGAAAAAGTGAAGCACTGTGAATACTTTCCAGATACACTATATATTGTAATTGATGATCTCGGTGCTGACTATTGGAGGGCTTTATAGGCAGCCATTTATTCCATTGTGGGAGAAATTTTGGTTCAGGAACACTGTTTCTTATACCCTAGGAGGCATCATTTGGCATTCTCCCTCTCTCCTCTGTCTGACCTCTTTTTACGTGGTTGTATGAGGTTCTCTCATCCACCCTGTGGGTGGGCATATACAAAGGGAGGAGATGGAGAGCGGTCTCACTGAAGCGTAGTACAGAGCGGGCTGAGCGAAAAAACCAAACAAAAATCTTGATATTAGTGCGATGATCTCCCCTGCTTTGCCTTTGTGTTCTGACAGGGGGCTGCCCCCCACTAGAACACTGATCATCCATTGGCTGCAAGTTCTTCTGGTTTTCTAGCATGTCCCTTTAAAAAAAGGTAGACTGGCTTCTGTTGGAAAGACGCTGTACACACTAACTGAATATTGGACATTTTCTGTTGAACCAGCTTTTACCTGCTGATGTTCAGCCTGTGTGTACCCAGCCTTAGATGTGGATACACTGCTTTAGCAGTTCTATGTAACCAGCGTTTCTACGCTGTGCTTCATGTCGTCACATCCAGGGCACTGTCTGAGAATATGAGGGGGCTGACCAACAGTAAGTGCATGGCTTTAAAAATAAGGAGATGCAAAGCCCCACTAGAATCTCTGCACCACTTGTGGGAGGCCTGCTCTAAGGCCACCATACTAAGGCCACCTATGTTGCACTTGGGTGGGCTGAAGCCATCTATGTGGCACTTAACATCAGTAAGTTCTTTTATATTTTAAATATAGCAAAGAGGTTTTTGGATGTGTATAGATTGCGATTCTGGAAGCACGGGCAGAGGAGGATTTCAACTAAAAAAGGAGCATCAGTACCAGGGATACATCTTACTGACTATAAGTTATGTTTATTGTGCTGCTTTTTCTGTTTTTTGTTTTTAATTTTGGCTGCCCCTAATCTTTAACTTGAGTTTTAGTTGATAATTTGTGGTTCATGTATAAAAAAAAAACCTTAAAAACCCTATTTTTTCTTTTAAACAATATAGTGTGATTTATTCTGTTGGATGATAGCACATAGATCCATTTTTAAAATCTAAGATGTTTGTATGCTTTTTATCTAGTAGTTGTTTGGGTACTTGGAAAGAATGTGTATTTTTTGACACTCAACACTGAATGGAGCAACAGAGGAATGAAGTAAAGTGTGTGCTGCTAGAGACAGAGAGTTCGGAAAAAGCTGTTGGTTTACCCTGAAAAGCCAAAATATAGATTTCTTTAACTTGAACCAAAACTTTGCCTGATAAAGTTAACTGGATAGCAAACTACACAAGGAGCATATACATTGCTAAGGCAATCAAGAACTGCTCTATTGGAAGCAAGAAGAGATATTAAGTGTGGCCAGATACTTAGAAGCACTGCTTTGTTGGTGAGGTGTGTTTGCTTCGCTCTATTTGGTAAAGTTACTTTGTGGTATAAGCAAGGAAGCTCAGACCTCTGCGGTGTATAAATGTGCTTTTACTACACAAAAATGCATTACATACAAAACTATTACAATTTAAGGAATACAATACAAGACTGTACTTTATAGAAAATAAACAGCCTATGACCTGTAAACAGTAGAAATACACTTCAAGTTTACTTAACTCAGGTTAGAGTGGGTTCATGATCTCTGTTGGCAACGAGGACCCAGGTTGTTAAGCAGTTGCTGGAGATCAGGCAAAAGCGTCTTCAAGTATACCTTCTTCTGGCTGATACAAACCTTCCTAGTGTTGAGGCTTTATCGAGTCCTTCCTGTCAGTTTATGCCTGACAACCTTTTATTGGGAAGTTTCAGGTTGTCAAGCATTTGTCGTCTACGGTTACAAACTTGTTTACTGTTGTTACAGAACAACAGACTGCTCCAATTGTCGACTGAAATGCAACAGCGGTATCTAATACCTCGATTCCACTGAGCGGATCGGTTCGGGTTGGTTCCGTACGGTACGCTATTTTGAGTGTTTCCATTATGAAAGTGGCCCATACAACCGAACCAAACCGCACCATTCCTGGTCCTCCTTCAGATGTAGGGCCATAGGAAATGGTACGGTATGGTTAGGGCAGAGCTACTGGCGTCACACGATACATTCCACTGATTGGCGGACAGTAGAACACCAATGCTCACGTCAAATGAAAGCGCAAAACAAACACCACGTTTGGTGTAAACCCCGCATGGCCCCTGGCGGTCCGACTTGCAGTGGAAACGCTCACCTGAATAGGCCGGACCATTCTAACCCTTCCAAGCTGTACCGACCGGAACCGTTCGGCTCAGTGGAAACGAGGCATAAGTTCCCAATGTTTGAGGATAGCCTGTGTACTTGTTACCAAAACATTTATTTGAGAAGTATTACCTCAAAAGTAACCTGATTTCTGTTTCTATCTTAACAGTCTGATGGAAAAAAATCATTCATATAATATATATATTTAAATCAAACACAACACAGTGTGGTAGATCAAGACAGGAGAGGAAGCAATACAGAAATTCACGGTGGCTCATGCTGTCAGCAATACTGGAAAGACCTTTACTTTACAGTATATGTTATATAATAACATTGCTTATTCAATGGCTCTGTTGCAGCATTTTTTTTTTTTAAATAATATTTTTTATTGATATTTTCAGAGTCACATACAAATCAACGAACCTTATCAAGGGAACATGGCCCACACAGAAACACACATAGACAGGAGAAACCAGCCTGAAAGATTACTGCCTACATTGGCCTACCCGGTACAGCCCAATATGATTTGGAACAATATAAAGGTCAAAAACAGACTGGTAACAGTAAACCTGTCTGGTTCCAGCCTTTTATATAGGTTTTGGAATTATACTGATTTACTATATAAAAGCATGGCATGTACTTGGGGTTTTTTGTTTTTTTGTGCTTTCACTCCAAAAGCCTACATTAGACATGTTTAGGGTTTCTTGAAAGCATGCCAAAGGTTTCTAGTAACATACTCCACAAATTACAAAAACATGCAAAAATATATCTGGTGAAAAATTCTTTCATGTGAAAATATAGAGCAGAAAATCCTGTTGTCGGCATGCATGTTGTGATCACAGATGCTCTCACAAATGGTTCTGGTCATCTGCTAAGTGTAAATATAATTGCTTCCTTATTAATTTCTCTTGACGTCCTCAAAGGAAACCACTGCTTTGTCCATGAGCTATGCAATTTGTAATGAGAAAAACAAAAAAACAAATCTGTGCAATAAAATGTTTACAGCTCGTTGTTATACAGTAAGCTACAAAACTCAGCTCAGATGCTTAGTTTTATTTTCCAAATAATACAGATTTGCTAAGAAGAAAATAAAGAAACCCCCGATTTACTGTACTTGAATTATTCAATGACAAAACACTTTCCCCCTCCAGACTTTTAGCCCTTATTAACATAGGTGCAATTTGTCATGCGATTTGACAGTTCCAAATCGCATTACAAGTTGCACCCCATTGCCGGCAATGGAATCGTTCATGACGCCCCAACTCATGTCGCAGCAATTATGAAAAAGGTCTACTTCTTTCTGATTTCATTGTGACTTGCATAGACTTCTGTTACATGAAGTCACAAGCCGCAATGAAATTGGTGGTGCAAATCACACTGATCCGTGACTTTTTAAATCAGTAGTACTACTTCAGCGCGATTTTAAAGCCACACCAGTGTGAACCAGGGCTTAGAAAAGCATGAAACCTATTTTTTTTTTTTTAATAAATTTCTTTACTGTTATAAAGAAATTATAAAAGTATACAGAAGTATATATAAACTTTGTAGCCACTTTACAAAGTGTTTGTAAAGCATTTGGCAAGGAGCAAATTGAACGGAGTAACAAAGTGCTAAAGTGGTACTTATAAAAAGAATATAAAAAAAGGAACAAGCATTCTGGAAATTATCTAGTTTATTGCTTCTACCTGTAATGAGAGCTAGAATGAAAAATATTGTATTGTGTGATGTGTTCACCAAGGTAGGCACATAGCCTTTGCCGTGTGCCGAATGAGAGAGATGATCGTACAGGACAAAGGAAAATGAAGACATCTCTAGAAAAGGTGAACCAGGGCAAGTAGAAAACAGGGCCTGCCATCAGTAAACTGGGGCTGTGGAGGGAGGTGTGAACCCTTAGGGAAAAGAGAGGAGTGGACATATGAGCTTGAAAGTACATGGGTGCGTATGCAACCAGTCATCCCAGTAAAATTGTAGAAGAGAGGAATCTTATAGTACTGTTTGGTATAATATTTTATGTGAGAGATACACTCCTGTGATCACTGAGCCAAAGATCCCAGTTCTTCATAAACTTGGAGAGTTGAGGTGGGCCTTAGCGAAGGAATATTCCATCAGAAAGTGGTTGTTGAGGGTATGGATAACGTCCTGTATACCTAGTGAGTCTGAATCTTTCCATTTCCTTGCTAGAACAAGTCAAGATACTACGAGATATAGAAAAAATATACTATGTATATTAGCGCGCCAAGGAGATTTGTATCAGAAACCTGGTATGAATAAATATATGTGTAAATAAATAAATAAATAAATTCTGTGATTAATAAATTAATTGCAGCTGCTATATAAAGTGCGGGTGCTAGTGATGAAAGAAAAGTAATCACAACAGTGATACCTATAGCGCTTGCTGTGTTCTCCCTAGTGAAAAATTAATATATCACAATAGTGCTAAATAAAAATAAATAAATCAATTGCACTGATAAATATGAATAATAAATAAATTAATAAACCATTCATGAATAAATGTCCATCCAGTGTATGGTGATAAAGTGATCAATTGCTAAAAATATTAATTGTAGTATACAGTCCAAACACAACTTAAAGGATTAGTGTGCTGGTGCTTCTTCCTTGACTTCTTTGGTGCTCCCTTCACCGTGAAAATAAATGAATTGCCCACTCACCAGATACTGTGGGTCCTATATGCCTTACGACATTAGAACCATTTGTGCTTAATAGGAAATCCTTTCCAGGTTCGGATTCACTCTCCCTATATGGCCACTTCAACGTTGAAGTGTGCAGGGTGTGTGAAATAAATATATTGGAAAACAATACCACACTATCCGTTTATTCCCCCATTACGGTTTGTGATTGGAGGTGATTTACAGGGGAAGCACATCCCAGAAATTGGATCGTGGTTGAAGGAGACACATCCTATGGTGGAAGTCTAATCGCAGTATATTGGCACTGCAGAGGAACGGCTGTTTAAACCCAGGGAGAGTGAATCCGAACCTGGAAAGGATTTCCTATTAAGCACGAATGGTTCTAATGTCGTAAGGCATATAGGACCCACAGTATCTGGTGAGTGGGCAATTCATTTATTTTCACGGTGAAGGGAGCACCAAAGAAGTCAAGGAAGAAGCACCAGCACACTAGTCCTTTAAGTTGTGTTTGGACTGTATACTACAATTAATATTTTTAGCAATTGATCACTTTATCACCATACACTGGATGGACATTTATTCATGAATGGTTTATTAATGTATTTATTATTCATATTTATCAGTGCAATTGATTTATTTATTTTTTTTTAGCACTATTGTGATATATTAATTTTTCACTAGGGAGAACACAGCAAGCGCTATAGGTATCACTGTTGTGATTACTTCAAGATACTACGAGAGCATGGATGATAAATGCTCATAGTGGGGAGTGTCAAGTATTCTCACTCCAAGGAGGGCTCGATGAGGGAGCGTGGGCATTGAATACTGAGTAATTGATCCAATTTGTTTATTCACTGAGGTGAGAGTAGGGCAGTCCCACCAGATGTGATATAGGGTGCCTATATGGCCACAGTTGCGTCACAGTTCAGAGAGGGATTTGAGAAAATGGAGGTGAGTTTGGAGGGAGTATAATAGCACTTGTATAATATTTTATGCACTACCAATTATTCTGAAAGGCATTTAGAATATTTTAGCAGTTGTTCCACCATCAAATGCCATTGTTCAGGAAAGATCGAGAAGTGAAGGAAAACTTTCCTAGTATATCATCAAGGGTAATTTAGGTTGAGATAGTAGTTTTAGGAGGAGGTGGTAAAAAAATAATAGAACTTTACATGGAGAAGTGGAATTTTCATAGTAACCTAGCACATCCCAACATAAAGCTTTGTAAGACCATTCTGTAGAGGAGAGAATGGAGATGGAGATTTTGGTAAAAGTCTTTATTATTATTATTTAGATTTTAGGTCTGAGAAAATATGTAGAACTGTAGTACTATACAAGTCTTCTATGCAGCGAATACCAGCATATCTCCAGATTATGTAAGGATAGGTCCCGCGAGAGTAGTTAAAACATCGTTAGTGGTAGTAGGGTAAGAAGGCGTGTAGGAATGTGTCTGTTAAGTTGTAAAATGATAGCCCGGACTCAAATGGTAGCTGTAATCATACTTAGGTAAGAGTGAAGCAGTTTGAGGTGACACAAAAGAGAAGTAAAAGCATTTTCTGAGGTGATGGAAGAGCAGATTGTTCAATCTGTATCTAGGATGGTGTCGTAGACACGAACCACACAATGTGTATCAGCAGAGAAACTTGAAGGTGATTTACAGGCAGGTAATTGTGGGAGACAGGGGTAGAGCGCTGTTATTCCATAACACAAAATGTCCAAACAAGGACCTTTTATATCAATACGACCTACTGGTAAAGCTTGTATGAGATTTTAATGGTTGTGTTTACATCTACTTTACAAACTATACTTTGTTTGTTTGAATTGCAGCGCTGGGGTACATTTTCTTATGTGCCCTGCCTGTGTGCGCAGATCTGTACACCCAAAACAAGAGCAGTATCCGTCTGCAACATCTGATTGATAGCTAACTCTTCAATTTTCAACAAGTATTATTTGGGTAATTTTCCTTTTTTGCATAATTTGAAAAAAAAAAAAAAAAAAAATGAAGTACAAGAACAGTGTGCACCTTCACCACCTCACTTTACATCCTTCACATTCATTGCATTCCTCCATCCTGATAGATAAAATAAAATGAATGTGTCCTGGTTGAGTCTATTATGCCTGAATAAAACCTCCTGCTTCTGACCAATTTTACACCTCTTTATCCTCTGCAATATCTTTATTATTCTGGACCATTGTTCGGCATGCAGCCAGATTCATGTCTCTGCCCTTTCTATATTATTTTAGAGATTGATGGCCTCTATCCCCTTTAGAAGATCTAATCTGGTTATCTCAGCACTTCAGACATAGCCCCCTTTTTTGTTTTTTACATTTTTTTTTTTTTTTTAGAGAAATTCCTCTCTACTCTTACCTACAAGGTGTGATTCCTTGTGGTCATCACCTCTGAAAGGCCAATTTCTCAGCTGCCTGCCTTATCTTGCAAAGAACACATTTTTTAATTTGCAAAGGGTATAGGGACAACAAGGTGTTTGGGCCCTTTTTTTAAAGGCAGTAACCAAATGCTGTCCTTGCCCATGTTTGCTTCACTAGGGTAGGGATGGCCGTGCAATAAATAAAAATTAAAACATTAAACAAAATATATAAAATGTGTAAATATGTAAATAATAAAACATGTAAAATAAATGTATATACCAATCACAGACAACATAAACCTCCTACAGTCAATGGCAGTCAATGCTTTCTATTATACTGCCATTCTGATATATTTGTAGCCAGTAGGAAGATTTGAGGAGGGTCAGGTAGCCTATTGCTGTATGATTCCATGCCTATTATTCTTGCTGCTGCCCGCCCTTCACCCTGCCCATATAATTTCCCCCATCTATTTGTTACTGCCTGTCCTTCTCCTTGCATTGTGGAAGGGCAGACAGACACTGTTATTTTTGTATAGGGACAAGGTAGTGTTTAGGCCTGGGACTTTGATTTTTATAAAGATAGTTCTCAGTTTGCATTGCTATCTGCAGCCATTAAGGCTTTGCCAGGGCACGGATATAATTATAATGAAAACAACAAAAGTGCTAAATATGGAAATAATAAAATGTGTATAAAAGTATACACCTGCAAATAAATCAGGCCTAGCCTTAATATTTTAAATGTTCCTGCTGCTGCCTATTTTTACACTGCTGTGTCATCTGCGGTCTCTTAATTATTTAGTAAAACACCTGCCTATACTCTTGAGGGTGTGTTTAAAAAAAAATCTCATAGGATTTCGCCCAGTAAAAGTGCCTGCACATTCTTTCTGTAGGCTATTTCAGTGCTGGTTGAATGTTTTTTTGATTTAAAATAGAAAATATCAAATTTGGCCACTAGATGGCTCTGAGTCTTACAGGAAGTTCCTGTGATAATAAGTTATTCCTAATGAGGTGCTGCTGCTGTATTCAAAAAGGAATTAAAAGATAAAAAATCAATAGCACGTCCAAAATATGTGAAGCCAAAATATAGTGTGGCTGACACCTGTAAAATCTGCACTGTTCCAGAACTCCAGACACAGCATAATTTAAAGGAATGGTGCCTCTTTTCCATATTGCTGTTTAACCACTTTAAGACCGGAAGGATTTGCCCCCTTAATGACCAAGCCCTATTTTGCAATTCGGCACTGTGTTATTTTAACGGACAATTGCGCGGTCGTGCGGCGCTGTACCCAAATAAAATTGATGTGCTTTTTTCCCACAAATAGAGCTTTCTTTTGGTGGTATTTGATCACCTGTGCGAATTTTATTTATTGCACTATAAACGAAAAAAGGGCGACAATTTTGAAAACAAAAACAATATTTATCACATTCTGCTATAGGACATAAAAAATTTAATTAAAAATCAAAATTTTTAAACATTTTAGGCCAGTTTGTTTTCAGCTACATATTTTTTGGTAGAAAAAATTTGCAATAAGCGTATTTTGATTGGTTTGCGCAAAAATTATCGTGTCTACTAACTACGGGAAAGATTTATGTAGTTTTTATTGTTTTGTTTTTTTTTTTACTAGTAATGGCGGCGATCTGTGATTTTTTGCGGGACTTCGACATTGCGGCGGACAGATCAGACCCCTGACATTGTTGTCACTTTTGGGGGGACCAGTGACATAACTACAGTAATCAGTGCTAAAAATATGCACTATTACTGTAATAAGTAGCAAAATTCCCCTATTGGTGGGACTTTACGGGCACTCAAATTTGAGTGCCCATAAAGTCCCACCAATAGGGGAATTTTCCTACTTGTAAACTATTTGGGATGTGGCACCTTTGGGAGTATTCAACACGAGCACACTTTGTATATTACTGTAATAATGACACTGGCAGGGAAGGGGTTAATCCAATGGGTGATCAATGGGTTAAATGTGAGCCTAGGGGAGTGATTCTAACTGTGGGGGCGTGGCTTGTGAAATTACCATAGAGATATGTGATATGTGATCCTATATAGAAGGATCACATGGATCTGTGATCATTTCAGGAAGAAGAGCGGTCGGCTGTGTTTACAACAACCGACCATCCTTCTCTCTCAGCAGGGAGCGATTGCAGGTGTCAGGCGGCAATAGGAGCCGCCTCACCCGTGCATCTGCTTCCCCGCTGCCGAGTGGGGGGCGGGAGCACGCGATCGCCCCCTAGCTTTCCGACGTAGACCTACGTTGGTTCGCGCAAGGGAGCCACCCTGCCGCAGTAAATCTGCGGCTAGTGGTCGGGAAGCAGTTAAATCTTATTATTAGAAGGACCCCCTGTCCGCTGTATGGCATTTTTTCTATTTTTTTTTCTTGCATTCTCACGTATCCACCACGCCAGTGCCCAGTACTCCATGCCCTGGTTGACTTTTCCTAATCCTTGTTAGCCTTGAAAAAGGACATAATTGATTATTAGGTTTCACCCCCCATAGTCTTCAAAGAGATTTGGAGTTTTTGAACTTTATACAAACTACCTGCAAACCGACACAATTGCTCATCCCTTGAAGACATGATAACAGCTCTAACACAGGAAGGTTTAGTTGTAATTTGTTTATGTATCATAGGTCTTTTATATATCCTGTTCATTTACAATTGTGTGTGAGTAATATGCCTACTGGAATAGGTATATATTTTTACAAAGGGATGAGCCATTCTTAGAATGCAGTATATATTTTAGTTGTAAAAGGGAACCTTTAGATATAACAAAACCAACCACCTCCTTTCCTGACAAATTGACTAGGCTGCATATTTCTTATATTACATTATTTATTGTAATACATTCTCCTGTACAGAAAATGATTGTCTTTAGAAACAAAGGCTGGTCACACAGCTGTATGTTTTGATGCATTTTATCATGTGATCTCAACTAAAGTGGAAGAGCAGAGTTTAGGTAGAGCCGCCGCTCGTTGGCTAGCTCTGCCTGAAGATCAGTTTCCAAATTTCATCGGTTGAGAATATGTGCCCAAATACCTAGATCGGATAGGTATGGTATGTGGTCAAAATGGGGTACTATTACTTCAACCTTCCTAGCGTTATTCCCGAGTGTGGCTCGGGGTTAAATTTCAGTGCCAAATGCGGTAACCCCGAGCCACACTCGGGGTACCGCTAGGAAGATCGGTGGATCCTGGTAGAGAGGTTACTTACCTTGTCACCGGGATCCAGCGATGTATCCCGACGGATTTGGCAGTGGATCCTCCTCCCGATCCTCTGTGTGCCCCGGCTTCCGTCTCCTGCGACGTGACGTTCGCAGGGGGGTGGAACCGGCGGCAAATTCAAATGTAAAACACACCAAACACACTGATACAATGCAAAATAAAAAAAAATCACATTAGTTTGCCCCACCAGTGCCCTTTCCTGAAGTTTCACTGTACTTTTTATGTATATATATATATATACGTATATATACACACAGTATATATATATGTATATATACAGTATATATGTATGTATACATACATACATATTTTAACTTATTTGTAGTTTTTTATTATATTATAATTTATGATTTTGTGTTTCAAACTTTATCATACCCGAGATGTTATAAAGAAGAACACACAGTAAAAAAAAATCATATGTAAATAGTTGGTTTGGGCTGCTCATTCTTAAGAATTACATGCAAAATAATGGTACCGCTTTCAGCACCTAAAATCCGAAAGAATCATACCGCCAGGGAGGTTAAAGAGAATCTATCGCTTTTCCCTTTCAGGGAACCCACACAGAGGAATGAACTGGTGGAGGAGCATTGAGAAGAGAGGTATAAGTGATTTTGGGGAGAGGGTGGGCTAGTAAGAAAGTCTCTTTAATATAGGTCTGCTTTAATGTTCTTGCACGAAGGGAAATATAAGATGTGTAATTGTACAGTTCTTCCCTAAATTATGAAGAAATCACGATAAGGCTTCATTTTGGACAGCTGAGGTGCAAAGATTGCTGAATCTAATTACTGTGTTTTTCCTGAAAGATAATCAGGGATTTTACAAGTGTTGTAATATTCTTGTAAATTACTCAGTGCATCATTAAAATGCTTCACCTTCCTTAGTGAGAGATGTTTACACAAATGGCTATCGAGATGCATGTTTGGGTGAACATCAGCAATAAGAATTTCTTGCAATTTGAAAATAGAAAATTGTCCTCTGAGACCTGTTCTATATATGCAAAATACATCTGAATAAATGAGTACCTTATTTAAAGTGGGAGCATGCTGCATCTTCCATCTGTAGTCTGAATGATTGCCCCAT
The DNA here is from genome assembly GCF_965119305.1 of Pelophylax lessonae. Classification (NCBI taxonomy): domain Eukaryota; kingdom Metazoa; phylum Chordata; class Amphibia; order Anura; family Ranidae; genus Pelophylax; species Pelophylax lessonae. The sequence goes on from NC_138772.1 coordinate 344,254,480, forward strand.
TCCAAGCCTCCTGACTCTCATGGAGCCATCTGGTACATGTGCCATTGTGAATGGATGTAGGTAAGGGCTCTTGTTAACACAACGATCTTCAACCAACTGTGTATCTTCATGCTCAGCATTCGCTTTCATTTATAAGTAGAAAGACAGGATGAAATCAATACACACTCGTCACATCTCTTCTGTTCTAATATAGTTTCATTTCTTTGGGATTAGGCACTTTAGAAAGCAACTGGTGCATTGTAAATACACAGAACTTTTTAATAATATATCATTATCACAGTAGATACTAGCAGATGCCAGCAGAGACATATAAGAGCTGATTCATTAAAGCTGAAGAAAAGAAAATGAACACAGAAATTGTTGCCTATGATGACCATTCAGAATTCCTTTTAATATTTCCATAAAATAAAATGTGAAACTTGACTATTTGGTGTTGGCAACAGCTATACACTTGTGCTTTCTTTTCAGTTTTTATAAATCAGATCTAGAGTTTTAAAGATATCATACATATTAGTCTAAAAAGTGACCGTGTTGCTATACAATATAGTTTAAACTAAGACATACCTGTAAAACTGGGGTCTCAAACTTTCTAAACAAAGGGCCAGTTTACTGTCCTTCAGACTTTAGGAGGGCTGGACTGTGGCCAGTGGGAGTAGAAAAGGTCCTGTCATTAGTGGGAATAAATATTGCCCCATTTTTGATTCATTGAGAGTAATTATTGGTGTAAGGAGGAGGAATTATGCCCCATCGTTGGTGTCACTGGGAGGAATTGTGTCCTATGATTGATGTCATTGGGCCCCATTGTTGGTGTCATTGGGAGGAATTGTGCCCATTTCATTGGTGTCAGTGGGGGGAATTATGCCCCATTGTTGGTATCAATGGATGAATTAGTGCCCCAATCGCCAGGTTAAAGCAAGCAAATGGCCGCATCTGACCCCTGGGCTGCAGTTTGGAGAACACTCCAGAGTGTGCCTTCTTCACTTTCAAAGCCAAATTCCACTTTGGTTTTAAGAAATCTTCTGTTCCTCCAGGAGTGTCAATCTCATTGGTTCAGCACAATGCTTACTGGTTTTCCTCCCTCTTTCCCTCCTGCCTCCTTTGCTCCCCCCCCTTTCCTTCTCCTCTCATTTCCTTATTTTTTTTCTGTCCTTTTTAATTTTTTCACATTCTTTTTTCTCCCACTCCCTATTTCCCTTCCTCCCTAGGGCCTCTTTCACATTAGCAATTAGGGCTGCTGTGCAAATTCCGGCTGCATGGATCAGCATATTCTTACTGCCGGAAGTATAGATTAAGCAGCGTAAGTTATACCCATGCAATCGTATGGCAATATGACAGTGGCTGGTCATGTCCCCGAGTAAATGCACATGCATTGGTTACCTGCAGTTAGGGATGGACGATTGTCCCTGGACCCAAATGTCAAAGTCAAGGGGTGATCATCTATCCCTAACTGCAGGAAACCACTGCATGTTCATTTACCCACAGACAGTTTAGGGACATATTTGGCTGCTGTCACCTTGTCATTGTTTTACACGGGCTAAACCTAAACACTAGTGATTCCAGTTGCAACAATCTGCTAATTGTTGCCACCAGGGACACAAGGGACATTTTTATACAATTCTATTCATTCATTCACATTGCAACCTGCTGCACTTAAAAAAAAATTACTGCATTCTGTGGTGTGGGCTAACACCTTTGCAAACAAGACATTTTGCCTTACCTGCCAGTGCCAAATGCCAAAAGTGCCAAATGTAGCCCCAATGCAACTGATATGAACAGGTCCTAAATATGCATCTGTTTAAGAGATTGTGGGGAGTGTTGATCTGTCATGGGTATATACACATCCTCTCCCACTCCTACTGCTCAACAATTAGGCCCAAGCAGGTGAAAAGAGCCAGAGGTAGGATGTGGGTGGAATGTCTCTGTCACCGCTGATAGAAAAAAAAATTGTATGTAAGGGATTGATGAAATGCAGCTTCTTTACTTTTGTATGTGATATGAGAAATCTGAAGTTCAAAGGCCAGTGGAAGTATCAATCTCTTGGCTCCCCAATGGCTCTTTCTGGTTTCTGTTGCTGACCTCCATGTCACTATTGTATCCTGTTATTGATTACATATATTTGATCTTTTCATCACCCCACAACTCTAAAAAAGTTCATGTGATGAAACACATCAGGCAAGGTTATGAGACTCTAGGAAGTATGCCCTGTGCAGGATGCCCCATGGTGCAGGATATTGAGTGAGCTAAGCAAGATGCCAACTTTTGACTAGAATTGGATGTTACCCTGTGCTGAAGCTTTGTATATACACATAATAATATCCTTAGTGCTGCTTGCACTTATGAACATATAAAAGGGGAAATCCAACATGCAGCACTCAGTCCATGTAATAGAAATCAGTAGCACAATCAGACATACCACTCCCTAAATGAATTGCATAAATTACACAACCTATACAAAAAGAGAAGTGAGCAATAGTTCATCAATGAAAGTGAAAAAACATAGTCTATCAATGACAGTGAAAAAATAGTCCATCAATATAGATGAGAAGCAATGTAAACAAATTGACTTGGAAGAGACCGTAGTATCCCAATGTGAACCAGAAAATCACCTCACACTCCACCACCGGTAAGTGATCCCACTCCCAATAAAATGGCCACTCACCGGAATGAGTTGCCTTCCATTCTCAAGAACAAGGCAAATTCCCTTCACAACAATTCGCCTGATCATCTATATTGATGGACTATTTTTTCACTTTGATTGATGGATTATTTTTTCACTTTGATTAATGGACTATTTTTTCACTTTCATTGATGAACTATTGCTCACTTATCTTTTTGTATAGATTGTGTAATTTATGCAAATAATTCAGGGAGTGGTATGTCTGATTGCGCTACTTATTTCTATTGCATGGACTGAGTGCTGCATGTTGGGTTTCCCCTTTTATTTGTATATATTACAGTAAAGTAGCGGCATTTTAGTAGTATTATTTTTCTACTGTAGCTCTGGGAATTAGTGTATTTTATTTGTTTGCACTTATGACTTGTGAATTTATTCATTTTTAACCTCATAGAATTAAGCTTTTTGTTTCCTTTTGGATAGCGTCAGGGAGGGTTATAACCCATGTCAGGTTTCATTTGCCATCTATGTCACATTGGTGAGATTTTTCTTCACTTTCTGTCCCATAGTCAAAAAAAGAAAATGAAAAGAAATCCCTCCAAAGTGAGGGAATTACAGAGTGTCCACATGTTCACTAGAACTAGTGTCTGCACTGGAAGATTCATCCTCTATTTCTGTTCCGGGGACAACTCAAATTTGGGAATTTCTTTTTACTTCTGGTGATAGCAGTAAACAAGACAATTTGAGAGGGTGAATCTCCCTAATGGGGCACAAACAATGAGTACATGCTAATCACATTTTATTACATAAATCACATTTTATTACATAAATACTCGATAATGATAACTGGCTAATTTATTTTAAGTGGGCACCCTCTTTATCAGAGTCCTAATAAATAGGTTGTGCCCCCAAAAGTAAAGAGTAAACAGGAGACTACAAGGATATCCAAGAGACAAGCTGAGTTCAGGACAGGCAGCAGACGTGCATAGACGGAGAAACGAAGCCGGGTCGGTACACAGGAGATCAGATACAATAGCCAAGGTTACAGGGATGGGAGCTCAGAGAACAGCGATGTTGCTCAAGCAAGGAGAAGTGCAATGAGCATGTGTATATATAGGGAAGCATACAGGGAGGTGACCCAGGAAGTAATTGACAGGAACAGGATATAACCCACAGTGGAGCAGGCGACACCCATAGGAGAAACTATAGGCTAACTTGTGACAGCTGAGCTTGTTGGTTGGAGATAATTTTGGATTTTATGAAAGACTTGTGATATGCATGTACACCATGTATTTTTGTTAGTACAATGCAAAAAAATTAATTAACCACTTCAATACCGGGCACTTTCACCCCCTTCCTGCCCAGACCAATTTTCAGCTTTCAGCGTTGTCGCACTTTGAATGACAATTTTGCGGTAATACAGCACTGTACCCAAAATAATATTTTAGCATTTTTTTCCCACACAAATAGAGCTTTATTTTGGTGGTATTTTTGCTAAATAAAAAACAGGCATTCAGTATACAAAATTGTCCGGACGCCGGGTGATTTTGTATACCAACTTCCATACCGGGCAAATTCTGGCACTCCTCTCCTACATGTAATAATCATAATTTTTTTGCTAGAAAATGACTCAGAACCCGCAAACATTATACATGTTTTTTTAGCAGAGACCCTAGGGAATAAAATTGTGGTCATTGCAACTTTATATGTCACACAGAATTTGCACAGCAGTTTTTCAAATGTGTTTTTTTTTTTTGGAAAAAAAAAACAGTTTCATTTATTAAAAAAAAAAATAAAAAAAACCAAAGTTAGCTCAATTTTATTATATAATGTGAAAGATGATGCTATGCCGAGTACATAGATACCTAACATGTCACGCTTTAAAATTGCGCACACTCGTGGAATGGCGCCACACTTCAGTACTTAAAAATCTCCATAGGTGACGTTTTAAAACATTTTACAGGTTACTAGTTTAGAGTTACAGAGGAGGTCTTGGGTTACAATTGTTGCTCTTGCTCTAATTTTCATGACAATACCTCACATGTGCGGTTTGAACGCAGTTTACGTATGTGGGCGTGACGTACAGATCGTTTTTTTTATTTTTACATTTTCCCTTTAATTAATTTATTTTTTAATCACTTTTATTCCTATTACAAGGAATGTAAACATCCCTTGTAATAGGGATAGGACATGACAGTTCCTCTTTAAAGAAAGATCTGGGGTCTATAAGAACCCACATTTCTCCTCTAGCCTGGTAAGACTGTGGAAAAAAAAAAGCAATCTCAGCCTTTAACGTCATAACGTTGCGCCCGGCCTCCGAAGACCATAGAGACTGGTTTGCTGTATTCTCTATAGTAAACTTTCGCACAGGCGGATTCCTTCTCTGACTCCCTGATCGCATGCGCAACCTGGCAGAAGCACTGGAGGGCGGAGGGAGGGGGGACGCCCCCTCCCCTCGCCTGTAAAAACAATGATAACAGCCAAGAAATGAATAGGAACCTAGTGGACTTTACTGGTACCAGAGAAGGACTGTGACAACAGTAAAGATAAAAATACATTTTATTACAAATCCATAAAAAACATTTTTAAAAACATAGAAAAATGCTCGGTTTGGCCAATACAAATGTAAATGCTAGAGCTACTAGAGGTTGATGCTTTTCGCAAACATTGCTTCTTCAGAACCTCTTAGTTTTTGCAGCAAAAAGCAATGGCCTATCTATAAAGAAAAAAGCATCATAATCAATGACATGTACATGACAAGTGACAATAAACTGAACAGCCGCTATGATCGTTTTTACCGTGCAGGGAATTGCCGGCAGAAAAAAAAGATATTTGAATGATGCCTGCAGCTGCAGATTCCAGGATGTCAAATGACGTCCAGCGGGCGACAAGTGGATACTGAATGCCTGTTTTTTATTGAGCTTTCTAAGTAGATGTATTTTCAATAATTTTATAACATGAACGAACGATGAGCAATTATGCTCTTTTTCATTTTTCTTTATACTATACCCCATATGATTTTGCGGGAATAATAAACAGTGAAGTGACATTTTGGCGAGGTGATCTGGAGAGCGTGTCCAAGTGATTGATTATAAATATGGGCCTTTCCATACCTATAGTGAGGGGTGTACTCACTAAAGCGATGCCAGACCCTAATAAGGTCTTATTTTCTGTTAAGAGGCTACATTTTTCATCTAGGATTGGAGCACGTTTGGGTGATCAACGACCGCACAATAGGATGTGCACATGTTGAAAACTATATTCCAACTAATTGTTTATTTAGGACTTAAACACTTTTAAATATTTTTTTCTGGACTTTGCACACTATTTTCTTTGCATGATAGCACAGATTTTTTGTGTGGATTATATGAATTTGATGAGTTCACTTTATTTACTGGCTTGAGACACTATTCACACTTTATTAATTGTTTACTTATATAGATATATAACATTTATGTATGAACGTATTTAAAGTGGAGTTCCAGCCTATTTTTCAACATTAGTAATTCCTCGAGTGCTCGCTATGCTGATCAACAATTGGGCATTTTCAATTTTTTTTTGGGTGTCCCTTACCTTAATTTCAGGGCATTTTTGATTGTACTTCCTCCTTCTCCCCCCTCTGTGGCCACGGCCACCGGCATCACTCCTGCCTTTGCATTGCATTCTGGGAGCTGTTTGTCATCACTCCCAGGAGGCTGGAATCAGGAAGAACTCCCAGAACACTCCCTGGAATCAGGAAGAAGGACACAGCAGATTACACTGTGGCTTCAGATACCCACATCCAAGATGGCCGCGCCCAGACAGTGTTTTTAAAAGTAAGATTTTGACTAAAATCCAATACTATACACCTTGTAAGTATAAGAATAGTTCTGTAAAGGGCGAGGGATTAGTATTATAGGGGTGTTTATAGTTATAAAAGGTATTTGAGGCCGGAACTCCGCTTTAATGACAGCGCAACATTTCTTTCTTTCTATTTGTAAATCAATGAGCGCAGTCACCAGTGCAGTACAGCCTTATCATATAATGGGTGTGGCGTTAAACAGGGACACTGACTGGGACAGTATGTAAAAACATAAAAATAAAAATTGTTAAAATTTTTTTACATTTTTTCTCTAATTTATTACATTTTCTCACTTTTTTTTACACACAGTGACCAGAGCAATAAAGTGTTTACATAGTAACACTATATTGCTCTGGGGAAGTGATCAGGATTTTTATTTTTTTTAAAACATTTTGAATGTTTTTACCAGTGGATTTCACTGATATAAGCAACCATTTTTACTGAATGAAATTCATTCAGTGTGTTTTGTTGTGATTAGCCATGATTGGCCACAGCTAATCACATGGTTCAGATGGGCTGTAATTGGTCCTGTCTGTACCAATCCCAGCTAGCAACACAATTGTACACAATGAATGTCATGAAAGGAAGCAATCTATTGTTTACAATTGTCATATGATCTGCCGTGATTGGTCACAGCGATCACATGGCACCGACAGTGCACCGGTGACAGATTGTGGTGCAAGGTGGCCGAGGCGTGATCCAGAAGGACATCATATGACATCCACCTGGATCGACAAAAGTCCCACCCATCCTAAAGCAAAATGATGGTCGAGTTAGTGGTTAGAGAATTGTAATGAGAACCTTACACTATGCAGGTTCACAGTATGCATCCTGTATTGGGTGGACGTTAGCAGAGGTAATCCGTGAAAGCTGCAGGAGACCCATAAGACTGACCTAAAAGTGTCAGGTTCTCTTTGTATTTTAGCTAAAACATTCACAGGATCAGTGTGGAGACTGGCAGTATGAGCAGTGGGAAAAGTAAGTATGTACACTCTTCTTTTAGGCATTTTTATGTGTTCTAGAGCAGTGGTCCTCAACCCTGGCCTACAGGGCCCACTAACAGGCCAGATTTGCAAGATAACTGAAATACATTCCAGGTGATATCATTTGCCGCTCAGTGATTGCAGTACTCTAGTCTGCATCTCCCCAAGGTAATACTTAAAATCTGGCCTGTTAGTGGGCCCTGAGGACCGGAGTTGAGGATCACTGTCCTAGAGCACCTTTTGCAACCTCTTTAACACAGAGAAACCCTTAAAATATTTTTCCATTCTTAGGGAACCCTTGACAAAAATGATTATATCCACAGCTCATGATATTTTAGGGTGATGGTCAGTGAGAATAATGCTTCCTATATTTGCAGTCATTGGGAAGTGTCCTCCATTACAGATAGCTTTGAAGAAAGAAAGATTGATTGATCTCATTACCCAAGGAACCCCTAGGAACTTTTGTAGGAACTCTCGGGCTCCACAGAACCCTGGTTTGAGAAAGGCTGTACTAGAGGCTTATTTTGACAGAGCCAGTCACTTTAAGCAGATAAGATTTGTAAAATTTACATTTAGAATAAAAATAAAATAGGTAAAGATAATCTGTTCCTATATACAGTATGTTTATCAATGTTTTTGTTTTGTATAATGTTCTCCTTTAAAGTGCACTTACAGAAAATATTAACATATATATATATATATATATATATATATATATATATATATATATATATATAGACATATGTAGCAGATAGTGGATACCATCAGCTATAAGCACAAACCTTTTGTTTTAGGGGCTTTTATGCCCTCACAGCCTGCAGTGTTTGTATTTTCTCATGGTGGAAAACAGGCATGCCCCCTGCCCTCAACCCACAATGCTATACTCAGAGCCTGAGTGACCTATCAGCAAGCTATGCATGGGGCATGCCTACAGCTATGATAATGCTTATATTTCCATAGCTGCTTTGGGAATGCTCCAGGCACTGAAGGAGTGACAGATCCTAGCATGAATGGTATGCTGGCAGCTTATGTTAGCTATTTGCAATGGATGCAAGTTTACCAGTTTTGTTTAGCTTTGGTTGTTACATTATCAATGAAAGACATTTCCTTGTAAAGTGTCAAAAATGTAGACACTTATTCGGTGAAAAATTCAATTTTACAGGAAATGTGTCTAAAAAAAGGACCACATGACCTTACTACATTGTATGTAGAAAATACTGGCCTTTCTGTGAGAATCTTCCTTTGCTTCTAACAACCACGCAAAAATTGCATATTAAGGATTGTTCTCAACTGTCCTTTGCTTAGAACTCAAATCCTCCTCAGTTACCAAACTCTTTTTGGTGTGATTTTTAGTCCTTTTAAAAAAGGAAGCATTTGCAATCACTTATGGTTAAAGAGTGGAATTATTTTATGGTTTTAAAAACTGTTCATGGTGACCCCACTGTCCCCTTCTAGCATATCTACATAGTGTATAAGCTGGCATGTTTGATTTGTTCCCTTGTGGGCCTTAGGCACCTTTCACACATACCGACGATTTGTTTGTTTTTCTGCCATCCCTTGACGGATGAAAAATGGACATCAATGCATCTCAATGGAAAAACAGGTGTAAATGAAGGATCATCCATTTACATTTGCTTCCGTCAACATCCATTTTTTGGGACTGATCAAAGCTCTATTTTTCTTTTCCGTTAAAACAACAGATCGGATGAAAATTAGATGAAAAATGGATGTAAATGGTCAATTTTTGCATTAAAGAATGGCTTCGGGACTCAAGTGGTTAAGGATTGGCAGATGTAAAAGACTGATGTAAAAACGGATGAAAAACTGAAGACAAACTGATGTAAACTTCATAGATTCATTCTTTGAAAAAAAGTGACCGAACGAATGAAATGAATGGTCCCCATGTGTGAAAGGGGCCTTAGGGTCGTGTTATATTGGTTATCCTGTTGGTGATCCTGTTGGTGGCAGCATATGGCCAGCAACAGGATCTCTAAGGCCCCATGCATACAGGACGTTTTTGCAACTGCTTTTAGGGGCATCTGGTGTTTTATTTTTACTGCCTCTGAACTCTCCTCCATGTTACGACAAGGAGAGGCGCCTCTAAGTGTAAGAGTATGAATACAATTTAATAAGATTAAAACAATGGCAACCTACAAGGATTAGAATAGATCAGGCACATCTGTAAGCAATGGTAATATCCCAATAGGCTCCCATCAGTAAACGTTTCACTGGCTCTCTCCGAGGGAATCGTTCCCATCTAGTAGGAAGTTGGCCGTATGGTGGAATCAGTTCCAAAGCTAGACTTGAGATGCAGATGGAGAGCATCGTAGAGTGATGAAGTCACTGGATTGCGACACGTTGCCAAGCTTGTGAAATTTGGGGCCTTTCTGACTCGGCCCACCTGCTTTACTTGAACTTCTTCTGCTACTTCACAACATCAAGGGGTTGAGTGTTAATGATAAATACATACAAGCCTTTTTTTTAATGAAGGTATCAATTATTAGATGTGCTGGCTGCATCAGTTTTCTTTTCTAGGCATTTTTCTCCTCTGTTTTCACCTGGTGATCTGGCCAGAAACACACCTTCTGTATTAGAGTTCTTCCACTCTGTAGATGCCTAAATACTTTTGCTAATAGGTGTACCTGGTGAAGTTGGGAGATTGACAATGCCGCTTTCCAAAGGTGCTTCCTGTGCTCCTTCATCCAGAGTGGAAGAACTCTAATACAGGAGGTGTGTTAATGGCCAAATAAATAAGTTTAAAAAAAAAAACGCTGCTAAAAGCACTTTTTTTTAGCCTGTGTGCATGAGGCCTAAAAAGAGCACTCACTTGCTCCTGCAGAATTGCTCCCTCATTGACAAAATTGCTGCGGAATCAGTAAGGGGGCAGTTACAAAGTGACTGGTCACTGGATCGATCAGCAATAGATTAATGCTGTGGCTGCTGCAATACTGGCACTGGCATATTGACATCAGCGGCAGGCTCATTATTGTGACCAAGGCTTAATTCTTCATCTTCATTATGTCATTACTGAGTAAGTTTAATGTAAGAAACAAAAAATAAAATAATTATAAGTGGAACTAGACTTCAGTTTAACCAGTTTTACTGAGGCTGGTCGGCTCTGTCCCGCAAAACGACATACCTGTACGTCATTTCACAGGACCACTAGCGGGGGCGTGCGAAACCCATTCGCCACATTGGAAGCCGATCAGCGGGTCTGGCGGCCACGATTGCCACCGGGCACCTTCAATCACTCCCTGTGGAGACAGAACGGTGATCTGCCGTTGTAAACACAGCAGACCGCTGTTCTGTCAGTTATGAACACAGGAATCCTGTGTTCCTCTTATTTAGGAACACAGGTCTCTGTGTTCATGCAGAAAGCCCATCCCCCCACAGTTAGAAAGCACCCCCTAAGGACACATTTAACCCTTTAATTTCCCCTGGTGTTAACCCCTTCCCTGCCAGTGTCATTAGTACAGTAACAGTGAATATTTTTAGCGCTGATTACTGTAGTAATGTCACTGGTCCCCAAAAAGTGTCAAAAATGTCAGTTAGATGTCGGATCTGTCTGCCACAATGTCGCAGTCCCGCTAAAAATCTCTGATCACCGCCATTACTAGTAAAAAAGGTAAATAAATAAAAATTACATAAATCTTTTCCCTAGTCTGTAGACATGATAACTTTTGCGCAAACCAATCAATATACACCTATTGGGATTTTTTTTTTTTTACCAAAAATATGTAGCAGAATACAAATTGGCCTAAAATGATGAAAAAATTTGATTTTTTTTTTTTATTGATTATGTTATATAGCAGAAAGTGTTTTTTTTTCAGAATTGTCGCTCTTTTTTTGTTTGTAGCGCAAAAACTAAAAATCGCACAGGTGATCAAATACCACCAAAAGAAAACTCTGTTTGTGGGGAAATTTTATTTGGGTACAGCATCGCACGACCGCGCAATTGTCAATTAAAATAATGCAGTGCCGTATAGCAAAAAATGGTCTGGTCATTAAGGGGGTAAAACCTTCCGGTCCAGAAGTGGTTAAACATATTGACATATTGTTAGCAGGCAGGAGGAGAAGAAACTCCAAATGTCTCCCCCCCCCCAAAAAAAAAAAAAAAAATCTTACCTGCCTTCCAACATGGTTCTTTTGTGAATGTAAACTGAGCTGTACATGCGGCATCTTGTGTCACCCTTGGCTGGCCAATCAAGATGGCCAAGAAGCTAAACCCAAAGAAGTGAAAATGCCAGCAGCAGCACTGAAATGGGGTACTTTGGCGGGTAAGTTTGTCATAATGCACAAATATGTTGTTCATGCTTGCACATTATGGCAAAACTCTGAGCATCGGCGGCAGACTTTAATTCTATGAAACACCCCAAAAGAAATCACTCATTATCATGCGTAATTATAATTACCTTTGGAAAAATGCTGAAGGTAATTTTATTTCTAAAATGAGTTAGTTGCTAAAACAAATAATGTATTTTTTTTTTTCAAATAATGTATTTTATGTTTCAGCTGTAACACATTAACCTTACAAAACACACTAAATATGTTTTAAATGCAAAGCTGGTTGTCCTCTCCAATTTTCTAGAGAAGTTGCTTGTAATTTTAAAATCTTAAATACAAAAGGCTTAATTCAAAGAGAAATTGCAATCTGCAAATGTAATTCACAATCAAGATCCTCAAAGTAAGTATGACTGCATCTCTGATTGCTAATTTAATCAGTCACCCAGAGCACTTATATGAAGAACCCCAAACACATACAGAATATGTCTTATGAGTGGTATAGGAAGAGGAGCTTTTAAGGCATGCGTTACTTTAGGAATAAACCAATGCGTAACAGTCGATTTTAAAGGTAATTCATGGTCCAAATAGAAATCCAACTTCAGACAAAATCTTTTTCTTAGTTTTGCATAGAAGGGTTATGTTTTAACCACTTTAAGACTGGAGGATTTTCCTGCTTAATGACCAGGCCACTTTTTTCAACTCCGCACTGCACGACTTTAACTGACAATTGCGCAGTCATGCAGCGCTATACCCAAACAAAATTTACGTGTTTATTTTCCCACAAACAGAGCTTTCTTTTGGTGGTATTTGATCACCTCTCTGCTTTTTATTTTTTGCAATATCAATAAAAACAGAGCGAAAATTTTGCGGAAAATGTACATTTTCTACTTTGACAGTTAAAAAATATCCAATATATTCAATTTTGTCATATATTTAGGCCAAAATGTATTTAGCTACATGTCTTTGGCAAAAAAAATTTCAATGAGCGTATTTTTAACCACTTTAAGCCTGGAAGATTTTACCCCCTTCCATATTTTGTCCATATTTATCCAGGCCATATTTTGCGATTCGGCATTGCGTTACTTTAACTGACAATTGTGCAGTCGTGCGATGCTGTACCCAATTACATTTACGTCCTTTTTTTCCCCACAAATAGAGCTTTCTTTTGGTGGTATTTGATCGCCTGTGCGATTTTTAATTTTTGAAAAAAAGAGCGACAATTTAAAAAGAAAACAATATTTTTCACATTCTTATATATAACATTCCCCAAAAAAATTTACAAATCAAAATTTTTTAACATTTTAGGCCAATTTGTTTTCTGCCACATATTTTTGGTAAAAAAAATTCGCAATAAGCGTATTTTGATTGGTTTGCGCAAAAGTTACTAACTACGGGAAAGATTTGTAATTTTTATTGTTTTTGTCTTTTTACTAGTAATGGCGGCAATCTGTGATTTTTTGCGGGACTGCGACATTGCGGGTACAGATCGGACCCCTAACTGACATTTTTGACACTTTTGGGGGGGACCAGTGACATACTACAGTAATCAGTGCTAAAAATATGCACTGTTACTGTAAAAATGACACTGGCAGGGAAGGGGTTAACACTGTTGGTGATCAAGGGGTTAAAGGTATGCCTCATGCTTACTGACATGTGTGTGTGTGGGGGGGGGGGGTTGTGTGACACAGACACAGATCACAGGTTCAGCTATGCTGAATTCTGTGATCTGTCCCTGCCTGTCACCGAGAAGATCCGCCCGCTTTGTTTACACAAGCGGGCGGATTATTTCAGCCTTTCTGTCATGATCGGGGAGGAGAGAAGGTGATCAACGTCTCTCCTCCCCTGGCCCAACTCCCGCTGTGTCTAAACACAGCGGGAGCGATTCTCCAGCGGCACGAGTGCAGGATTCGTCGCTGGATTCTCCGCCGAAACAGCAGGGAATCCAGCGACGTAGGTCTACGTCGCTAGACTCAGGGCTGCCACCTTGCTGCAGTAGCAGCAACGTGAGCAGTCCTAAAGTGCTTAAAATGTATGTAAACCCAAAATTTATTTTCAGTATGTTTGACATCATGCCCCCATTGTATACAGTTTTATTAACATAGATCTAAACCATACCTGCACCAAATTTAGTTTGCTAAAACAACTGCATTGTTATTTTCCCCCTAAAATACCTTATATTACCCATTTTTGTATCCCAATTCTGCTGATCTCATCCAACGTTTTTCAGTTACTTCCTGTCTACATGCATTCTAGTGAATAAAGCTGACCATTGTAAGCACCTCAATCAGTGGTAAATAGTTTCTCTCAACACCCTAGCTGCCACTTTTCCTGAGCAGCTTGATCTGTCACAGTAAATTGAAAAATAACAAAATTGCTGGCCAGGTCAACAGAGAAAATAAAAGGAAAAAAAGTCCAAAAAATAATGTATTACATTTTTGTTTTAGGGCTTAATACTGCTTTGAGGAAAGCTTCAGAATGAAAAAAAAAAAAAAAAACTGAAAACAGCTTTCGGCATTACGATCAGAGCAAAGGAAATCTGGATGGCTGCACACCAATGCTGATATCCAAAATGCCTTTATTCGTGTAACATCATGTAAAAACATAAAGAGTACAACATGTACAAGCAAGGGAGGAATGGCTAATGCATTTCATACATAAACTGTGCTTAGTCAAAGCCTAAGGCTTCTTATGCTTAGTCCCTACTGTCAGTGGTGTATTTAGGTTTTGTGCTGCCCTAAGCCTGACTAAACTTGTGCACCCCCTAATTGAAATATGACCCACTCCTCCCTGTAAAGGACACACTTCTTCCTGTTTATGACCCGCCCTGTCATCTGTAAACCACAGACCACAACCACAGTCTATCGGTGCCCATCAGTGTAGCCTCATCAGTTCCCATAAGTTCAGCCTCATCAGTGCCGCCTTATTAGTGCCCATCAGTGCAGCCTCATTACTGCCCATCAGTGCAGCCTCATTAGTGCAGCATATCAGTACAGCCTCATCAGTGGCCATCAGTACAGCCCCATCAGTGGCCACAAGTGCAGCCTATTAGTGCCCATTAGTGCAACATATCAGTGCCCATCAGGGTACCATATCAGTGCAGCCCCATCAGTAAAGCTTATCAGTGCTGCCTCGTGCCCATCAGTGCAGCCCCATCAGTGCCCATCAGTGCGGCATATCAGTGCTGCCTTATCAGTGTAGCCTCATTAGTGCCCACTAGTACAGTTTATCAGTACCCACCATTGGCAGCTCATTAGTGGCCATCAGAGCAGCATATTAGTGCCCATCAGTGCAGCCTATTAGGGCCCATCAGTGCAGCATATCAGAGCATATCAATGCCCATCAGTGCAGCATATCAGTGCTGCCTTGTCAGTGCAGCCCCATCAGTTCTTTTAAGATATTTCTAATTGTATTTGCTGCCACTGATTGTAATCATAGGATTATGTCACTTATTTGTATAATAAATAGGAAGTTCATAGTCATTATACAAATAAGTGAAATAATCAGTGGCAGCAAACACAAGTCCAAATATCTTATAAGATTGGAGTAATTTTACTAATCCAGTGACATATTGTGATAGCACATATGAGGCGAGCAGGTCCAAAACATTCTTGCCATCATATACAATTAAAAGTAATTGTATATGATGCAATTCAATATTCTCGCTCAGGGACAAGGATGTTTAAAGAAATTAAGTTATATTATTGACATGATGCCTGCCATACCTAGGGGCGGAGGAGGGTATGCGGAGCATTCGGCTGCGGTGCCACACTTATTAGCATTGGCGTCCGTCGGTCCTGTTGTATTAAGTGTGGTCGGCGGCCTGCGGTCTGTCCGAATGTCCTCACTGGCCGGTATTATCATACTGGCAGGTAGCAGTGTGACCGCTTTATGGGGATGCCGATCTGATTTGCCTCCTGTACCCTGCTCTCTGGCCAAATTAGCCCCATAGTAATGGCACTACATTAAAAGTGTAGCACAAGCCGGCAGGGCCCTTTTCGTGTGGCAGCCAGGAGGATGCTGTTATTTTTTCGTGCGGGGTGAAGTTTTTTTGCTGCCCCCCCCCCTGCAAAGTGGTGCCCTAGGCCTGGGCTTTGTTGGCATAGGAGAAGATACAGCACTGCCTACTGTTAATCACTTTGTATGCCATATTGTGTTATTACTATGGTTAATCCATTTTATGCTTGGCAAGTTACCAACAATATTGGGTGGCAATATGCTACGTTTGCCTTTACTACCTAGTGTGGTGCCTGTTTTGTTTGATATGGGACTAATTTTGGGTACTGGGTATTACTTTTATTGAATCCCTGTGATATTGTATATTTGTACATTCAACCTGGTATGTCAGAGGAGCTGAGGTTCTTAAAGTGTTACAAAACCCACAACAGTCTGTATATTCAGTATAGCATGCTTGTTTTACTCACTGTGGAATCTAAGGGGTTTATCCTCTGCATTGTGTAAAAAGATTGTTATATCCTGTCTTCACTGATCCTCCCCTTGTTCCGCTGTCCTCAATCCATCTTCTGATAAGATAGAGCCTTTGAACTCACTCGCCACATGCTCAGTTTGGTTTGTATTGCTAGAGTTTTTTTTTTTTTCTTGGGAGGGTGCATGTGATCAGCACAGGGCCAATCAGCGCTGTCCAGACAGAAAGACTATTATTTATTGCTGATGAGAAAAGGTATGTAACAGTTTATATTTACTAAAATAATTGCATGTCCATGTTCTGTGTACTGCAGGGGACCACATATAGTGAATGCAGGGTCCTGGGTTTAGTAACACTTTAAGAGGGTCAAGACAAAGTACAGTAACTCATCCTATCCAGCAGCTCCTATAGGGGTAGCACTAAAAATCCATTACAGTGCAGTGTACTATATAATTCTATGCTGGTCATTATTAACACTGTGCTCTCACTTTCAAAGAAATCCAACCGAAAGCTAAATACCTCTTTCTATATCCTTCTACAAAAGCAAACATTATCTCTGATGTTTTGACTCCTGGAGCACATGGTGGTTCTGGACAACTGAAAATGATCCCACTCAGATTCGCTGTTAGTGACATTACTGCCCTGAAAAGTCAGAAGGGGCTGCTGAAACTGGTTATTCGATATTCTATAATCCAAGTGCTTGGTTATGGCAAGGTCATGGGTGAGTCAATGTAGTTCTACATTAAAATGGAACTGTAGCTATATTTTTAGATATTTTAACCTTTTGCGCTATAAACAAAAAAAGAGCGACAATTTTGAAAGCATAACAATATTTTTCAAATGTTTGTATATGAAATTCCCCAAAAAAAATGTAAAAATCTAATTTTTTTTAATATTTTAGGCCAATTTGTTTTCTGCTACATATTTTTGGTAAAAAAAAAACGCAATAAGCATATTTTGATTGGTTTGCGCAAAAATTATTGTGTTTACTAACTACGGAAAGATTTATGTCATTTTTATTGTTTTTTTTCTTAACTAGTAATGGCGGCTGTTAGCTCAAATCTTGTCAGGAGGCAATCACGATGATATTACAGCCCTTCAGTTGCTAACCCCCCTTTTCTAGATAGTGAATTCACCCCCATCCGGCCGGGAGTTATGACAACACATAGCACTCAAACGTAGTGCAGTCACAACTAATTTTATTGCAAGTGTAGCTCTTATTTAAAGCACATTTGTTGAGCAGGAAAGACTGCTCCAAACCGGTTTACAATTCATCAGTCAAATTACATATCAGACAAAACAATACATGAAAGGGCCTTTGCTTTTGCCATGCATTTGTGTCAATGTGAGGTGTTCCCGTATAATAATTTGTGTCCTGTGACAGAGTCGCCCCGGCTGCATTCAGTTGTCATGTGTTAATGTAAGCAATTGTCAATTGTTTACGCAACATGTCTTGTAATCTAAATGCTAAGTATCCAACTGACAAGTGTTCGAATGAATGAATCAACAGGTGGTTTAACATGTCGTCTAAATGCAAAACATAGCTGTCTGCTGACCAAGGTGGATGAATGGTTGTCCGTCTTAGCTTGTTACTATGTAAATGCAAGGGGGCCACAGTCTATCGTAGAATGAGCATAAACTGAAATATATATCTGAAATATCATAAGGCATATTAATACAATCTTTCAGCGGCGATCTGCAATTTTTTTTGTGGGACTGCGACATTGCGGCGGACAGATCAGACCCTTGACTGACATTTTTGACACTTTTAGGGGTACCAGTGACATTTCTACAGTAATCAGTGCTATACATATGCACTGTTACTGTAAAAATGACACTGGCAGGGAAGGGGCTAACTTTATTGGTGATCAGTGGGTTAAATGTATCCCTAGGGGCGTGATTCTAACTGTGGGGGGGCTTGGCTTGTGATGTAACCACAGAGACATATGATCCTACATAGCAGGATCGTATAGTCTTTGCTTTTACATCAGGGAGAATGACAGACGGCTGTCTTTACATTAGCCGCCTGCCTTTCTCCCTCCCCAGCGGGAGATCGCGAGTGACCGACGGCTCTGATGTCAGGGGATGTCAGGAAACGAGCGGGGGTGGGAGCGTGCCTCCGGCGGCGCGCTCACCCCCTAGAGGCTCGTGGGCGAGTGACGTACCGGTACGTCATTTTGCCCAGAAGGGGCTGACCGCCGCAGTATATAGTCGTGTGGCGGTTGGCAAGGGCTTAACAGCCAACCTTCCGGCTTTAAGAAACACATTAAAAAATAAAAAAAGAAAGAAAACTGTAATCAATTGCAACTGTTTTTGCAGATTAAGCAGAGGAAAAAAAATATGGAATCACTCAATTCTGAGAAAAATATAATGGAATCACCATGTACTTTGCATGCAGTTCTAAAACAAAACATCTGCTTATTAGTCCGCAGTTAAAAAAGAGTACTTGCATACCTTGGTGAGCTGTTGCACCAACCTGATTGACATGAATCATGGCCCCAACACGAGAAATGTCAGCTGAAACAAAGGAGAGGATTATAAAATCTGGACCAAGCACAATTCCAATAGGAAGGTTGTTAAAGGGAAGCGTACTGGTAGACCAAGGAAGACATCAAAGCGTCAAGATAGAAAACTTAAAGCAATATACCTTGAAAACAAAAAATGCACAACAAAACAAATAAGGAACACATGATTTGAAACTACTGTAGAGTCAATATCTATGACCGAACTGTAAGACATCGCCTGAAGAAAATGGGATTTACATACAGAAAAGCTAAACGAAAACCATCATTAACACCTAAGAAAAAACAAGGTTACAGTGGGCTAAAGAAAAGCAATCGTGGACTGTGGATGACTGGATGAAAGTGTTATGAATTGATGATGAATCACGAATCTGCATTGGGCAGGGTGATGATCCTGGAACTTTTGTTTGGTGCCGTTCCAATGAAATGTTTGAAGACGACTGCCTGAAGAAAACTTGCAAATTTACACAATTATTGATGATATGGGGTTGCATGTCAGGGTAGAGGTACGGGGGGAGATGGCAGTCATTAAATCTTCAATAAATGTACAAGTTTATATTGAGATTTTGGACACTTTTCTTATTTCATCAATTGAAAGGATGTTTGCTGTTGATGACATTATTTTTCAGATGAATCTTACCATAGGGATTCAAGAAAGACATATAATGTCAGTGGCATGGCCTGGAATGGCCTGCAAATAGTCTGGACCTTAATCCAATTGAAAATCTATGATGGAAATTAAAGAAAATGATCCGTGACAAGGCTCCAACCTGCAAAGCTGATCTGGCAACTGCAATAAGAGAAAGTTGGTGCTGGATTGATGAAGAATACTGTTTGCCGATAGCTTAATCCATGCCTCAGAGAATTCAAGCAGTTATAAAAGCCAGAGGTGGTGCAACAAAGTACTAGTGGTGTAGTTGCGGAACTACCAGGATCACAGCAGTCGCACTGGGCCCTGGAGTTCTGCCACTGTGGGTGGGGGGCCCGCCGTTTTGTCACTGCGAGGGGAGGGGCAGTCACTGCAAGAGGAGGGGACCCACCCCTGCCCGCCCATTCTGTCACTGCGAGGGGAGGGAGCGGTCACTGCGAGAGGAGGGGACCCACCCCTGCCCGCCCATTCTGACAATGCAAGTGGAGGGGGTGGTCATAGCGAGAGGAGGGGGCCCATGCCCGCCTGTTCTGTCAATGCGAGGGGAGGGGGCGGTCACTGCGAGAGGAGGGGACCCGCCCCCCCGGTCTGACACAGCGAGGGGAGGGGGCGGCCACTGCGAGAGGAGGGGGCCGCCCCTGCCAGCTCATTCTGTCAGTGGCTCAGAGCCTCTACTGACAGTCCCTCCTACCTCGCATGGATAGGAGACAGTTGATCTTCTCCTCCTCCCCCTCTCCTATGTGCACCACAGGAAGTGTAAAGCCCAGCATCTGAATCATCACTTTCAGCTGCTGAGCTTCACCCTGGAGGAGAAGGATCAGATCGGCTGTCTTCTATCTGTGCGAGGGAGGAGGGACTGTTAGTACAGGCTCTGAGTCTGAGCTGTATGACACTCTCAGCTCAGAGTACTGCTGATGTGCACTTCTAGGCAGCATTGATGAGCAGTGATACGTGGCACTGATAGGCAGCACTGATGGGCACTGATAGGAGGCATTGATGAGCACTAAGTAGCACTAATAGGTGGCATTGATGAACACTGATAAGTGGCACCGATGGGCAGCACTGATAGGCAATAGTGATGAGCACTGATAGGTGGCACTGATAGGCAGCATTGATGAGCACTGATAGGTGGTACTGATAGGCAGCATTGATGAGCACTGATAGGCGGCATTGATGAGTAGTGATAGGCAGCATGATGAGCACTGATAGGTGGCACTGATAGACAGCATTGATGAGCACTGATAGACAGCACTGATTGGCACTGATAGGCAGCATTTCTGAGCACTGATAGGTAGCACTGATGGACATTGATGAGCACTGATAGGCGGTGTTGATGAGCACTAATTGGTGGCACAGATAGGTGGCACTGATAAGTGGCATTCATGAGCACTAATAGGTAGCACTGATAGGGTTGGAAATACGGTCACTATATTGGAATGTGATATATGAATTGATGCATTTATTTATTTGATATTTATTGGATTGCACTTTACACTTTCTTGAGAATTTATATACAATATATATATATATATATATATATATATATATTTTACAAATAATTTGTTGAGCGCTGTCCCCTACCCTTTTGTTAATATCAATAAAAGTATTGAATTAGTTCATGGATTTTGGTGGAGCATATTTCAATCCCCTATCCCCTACCCCAGTGGTCCTCAACTCCGGTCCTCAGGGCCCACTAAAAGGCCAGATTTTAAGTATTACCTTGGAGAGATGCAGACTAGAGTATTGCAATCACTGAGCAGCAAATTATATCACCCGGGATGCATTTCAGTTACCTTGAAAACAAAAAATGCACAACAAAACAAATAAGGAACACATGATTTGAAACTACTGTAGAGTCAATATCTATGACCGAACTGTAAGACATCGCCTGAAGAAAATGGGATTTACATACAGAAAAGCTAAACGAAAACCATCATTAACACCTAAGAAAAAACAAGGTTACAGTGGGCTAAAGAAAAGCAATCGTGGACTGTGGATGACTGGATGAAAGTGTTATACAGTGATGAATCACGAATCTGCATTGGGCAGGGTGATGATCCTGGAACTTTTGTTTGGTGCCGTTCCAATGAAATGTTTGAAGACGACTGCCTGAAGAAAACTTGCAAATTTACACAATTATTGATGATATGGGGTTGCATGTCAGGGTAGAGGTACGGGGGGAGATGGCAGTCATTAAATCTTCAATAAATGTACAAGTTTATATTGAGATTTTGGGCACTTTTCTTATTTCATCAATTGAAAGGATGTTTGCTGTTGATGACATTATTTTTCAGATGAATCTTACCATAGGGATTCAAGAAAGACATATAATGTCAGTGGCATGGCCTGGAATGGCCTGCAAATAGTCTGGACCTTAATCCAATTGAAAATCTATGATGGAAATTAAAGAAAATGATCCGTGACAAGGCTCCAACCTGCAAAGCTGATCTGGCAACTGCAATAAGAGAAAGTTGGTGCTGGATTGATGAAGAATACTGTTTGCCGATAGCTTAATCCATGCCTCAGAGAATTCAAGCAGTTATAAAAGCCAGAGGTGGTGCAACAAAGTACTAGTGGTGTAGTTGCGGAACTACCAGGATCACAGCAGTCGCACTGGGCCCTGGAGTTCTGCCACTGTGGGTGGGGGGCCCGCCGTTTTGTCACTGCGAGGGGAGGGGCAGTCACTGCAAGAGGAGGGGACCCACCCCTGCCCGCCCATTCTGTCACTGCGAGGGGAGGGAGCGGTCACTGCGAGAGGAGGGGACCCACCCCTGCCCGCCCATTCTGTCAATGCAAGGGGAGGGGGTGGTCATAGCGAGAGGAGGGGGCCCATGCCCGCCTGTTCTGTCAATGCGAGGGGAGGGGGCGGTCACTGCGAGAGGAGGGGACCCGCCCCCCCGGTCTGACACAGCGAGGGGAGGGGGCGGCCACTGCGAGAGGAGGGGGCCGCCCCTGCCAGCTCATTCTGTCAGTGGCTCAGAGCCTGTACTGACAGTCCCTCCTACCTCGCATGGATAGGAGACAGTTGATCTTCTCCTCCTCCCCCTCTCCTATGTGCACCACAGGAAGTGTAAAGCCCAGCATCTGAATCATCACTTTCAGCTGCTGAGCTTCACCCTGGAGGAGAAGGATCAGATCGGCTGTCTTCTATCTGTGCGAGGGAGGAGGGACTGTTAGTACAGGCTCTGAGTCTGAGCTGTATGACACTCTCAGCTCAGAGTACTGCTGATGTGCACTTCTAGGCAGCATTGATGAGCAGTGATACGTGGCACTGATAGGCAGCACTGATGGGCACTGATAGGAGGCATTGATGAGCACTAAGTAGCACTAATAGGTGGCATTGATGAACACTGATAAGTGGCACCGATGGGCAGCACTGATAGGCAATAGTGATGAGCACTGATAGGTGGCACTGATAGGCAGCATTGATGAGCACTGATAGGTGGTACTGATAGGCAGCATTGATGAGCACTGATAGGCGGCATTGATGAGTAGTGATAGGCAGCATGATGAGCACTGATAGGTGGCACTGATAGACAGCATTGATGAGCACTGATAGACAGCACTGATTGGCACTGATAGGCAGCATTTCTGAGCACTGATAGGTAGCACTGATGGACATTGATGAGCACTGATAGGCGGTGTTGATGAGCACTAATTGGTGGCACAGATAGGTGGCACTGATAAGTGGCATTCATGAGCACTAATAGGTAGCACTGATAGGGTTGGAAATACGGTCACTATATTGGAATGTGATATATGAATTGATGCATTTATTTATTTGATATTTATTGGATTGCACTTTACACTTTCTTGAGAATTTATATACAATATATATATATATATATATATATATATATATATATATATATTTTACAAATAATTTGTTGAGCGCTGTCCCCTACCCTTTTGTTAATATCAATAAAAGTATTGAATTAGTTCATGGATTTTGGTGGAGCATATTTCAATCCCCTATCCCCTACCCCAGTGGTCCTCAACTCCGGTCCTCAGGGCCCACTAAAAGGCCAGATTTTAAGTATTACCTTGGAGAGATGCAGACTAGAGTATTGCAATCACTGAGCAGCAAATTATATCACCCGGGATGCATTTCAGTTACCTTGAAAACAAAAAATGCACAACAAAACAAATAAGGAACACATGATTTGAAACTACTGTAGAGTCAATATCTATGACCGAACTGTAAGACATCGCCTGAAGAAAATGGGATTTACATACAGAAAAGCTAAACGAAAACCATCATTAACACCTAAGAAAAAACAAGGTTACAGTGGGCTAAAGAAAAGCAATCGTGGACTGTGGATGACTGGATGAAAGTGTTATACAGTGATGAATCACGAATCTGCATTGGGCAGGGTGATGATCCTGGAACTTTTGTTTGGTGCCGTTCCAATGAAATGTTTGAAGACGACTGCCTGAAGAAAACTTGCAAATTTACACAATTATTGATGATATGGGGTTGCATGTCAGGGTAGAGGTACGGGGGGAGATGGCAGTCATTAAATCTTCAATAAATGTACAAGTTTATATTGAGATTTTGGGCACTTTTCTTATTTCATCAATTGAAAGGATGTTTGCTGTTGATGACATTATTTTTCAGATGAATCTTACCATAGGGATTCAAGAAAGACATATAATGTCAGTGGCATGGCCTGGAATGGCCTGCAAATAGTCTGGACCTTAATCCAATTGAAAATCTATGATGGAAATTAAAGAAAATGATCCGTGACAAGGCTCCAACCTGCAAAGCTGATCTGGCAACTGCAATAAGAGAAAGTTGGTGCTGGATTGATGAAGAATACTGTTTGCCGATAGCTTAATCCATGCCTCAGAGAATTCAAGCAGTTATAAAAGCCAGAGGTGGTGCAACAAAGTACTAGTGGTGTAGTTGCGGAACTACCAGGATCACAGCAGTCGCACTGGGCCCTGGAGTTCTGCCACTGTGGGTGGGGGGCCCGCCGTTTTGTCACTGCGAGGGGAGGGGCAGTCACTGCAAGAGGAGGGGACCCACCCCTGCCCGCCCATTCTGTCACTGCGAGGGGAGGGAGCGGTCACTGCGAGAGGAGGGGACCCACCCCTGCCCGCCCATTCTGTCAATGCAAGGGGAGGGGGTGGTCATAGCGAGAGGAGGGGGCCCATGCCCGCCTGTTCTGTCAATGCGAGGGGAGGGGGCGGTCACTGCGAGAGGAGGGGACCCGCCCCCCCGGTCTGACACAGCGAGGGGAGGGGGCGGCCACTGCGAGAGGAGGGGGCCGCCCCTGCCAGCTCATTCTGTCAGTGGCTCAGAGCCTGTACTGACAGTCCCTCCTACCTCGCATGGATAGGAGACAGTTGATCTTCTCCTCCTCCCCCTCTCCTATGTGCACCACAGGAAGTGTAAAGCCCAGCATCTGAATCATCACTTTCAGCTGCTGAGCTTCACCCTGGAGGAGAAGGATCAGATCGGCTGTCTTCTATCTGTGCGAGGGAGGAGGGACTGTTAGTACAGGCTCTGAGTCTGAGCTGTATGACACTCTCAGCTCAGAGTACTGCTGATGTGCACTTATAGGCAGCATTGATGAGCAGTGATACGTGGCACTGATAGGCAGCACTGATGGGCACTGATAGGAGGCATTGATGAGCACTAAGTAGCACTAATAGGTGGCATTGATGAACACTGATAAGTGGCACCGATGGGCAGCACTGATAGGCAATAGTGATGAGCACTGATAGGTGGCACTGATAGGCAGCATTGATGAGCACTGATAGGTGGTACTGATAGGCAGCATTGATGAGCACTGATAGGCGGCATTGATGAGTAGTGATAGGCAGCATGATGAGCACTGATAGGTGGCACTGATAGACAGCATTGATGAGCACTGATAGACAGCACTGATTGGCACTGATAGGCAGCATTTCTGAGCACTGATAGGTAGCACTGATGGACATTGATGAGCACTGATAGGCGGTGTTGATGAGCACTAATTGGTGGCACAGATAGGTGGCACTGATAAGTGGCATTCATGAGCACTAATAGGTAGCACTGATAGGGTTGGAAATACGGTCACTAGATTGGAATGTGATATATGAATTGATGCATTTATTTATTTGATATTTATTGGATTGCACTTTACACTTTCTTGAGAATTTATATACAATATATATATATATATATATATATATATATATTTTACAAATAATTTGTTGAGCGCTGTCCCCTACCCTTTTGTTAATATCAATAAAAGTATTGAATTAGTTCATGGATTTTGGTGGAGCATATTTCAATCCCCTATCCCCTACCCCAGTGGTCCTCAACTCCGGTCCTCAGGGCCCACTAAAAGGCCAGATTTTAAGTATTACCTTGGAGAGATGCAGACTAGAGTATTGAGATCACTGAGCAGCAAATTATATCACCCGGGATGCATTTCAGTTATCTTGCAAATCTGGCCTGTTAGTGGGCCCTGTAGGCCAGGGTTGAGGACCACTGCCCTACCCTATTCACCTTGGATATTAATATTGACTTCTTCTACTTATTTATCTTTTCTTTTCATGTTATTATCTCTAGCTAATTAGTCCATTTTCCTCCATTTACATACACATAATTGGTATATATTAATTTATATTTTACTTGTGTAGTTTTAAAAAAAAATGTTTTTTTTTAATTTTAGGTACCATGTTCGGGCACCAATTTTTTCCTTTTACCCAATTCAATGGGGCCCAATTCCCTGCTATAGAGGGGAGTTATGGGAAATTTTAAGGTTAACTAGTATTCATTCCATGTATACCTAGTGTCATAAGTCCTTGGACATATCATTATGGTTCTACAGGATATATCATTTATTTTAGTGTTGTGTGCAGGTTCGTTTTTTCCCTCTGTTAAGATGGCTTCGCGGGCCTCTTCTATGGCTTCCTATTTTAGTGTTGATCATATTGCGGTTTACTTCCGCATAGGTCTCTTGGTTCCCCCCAGAAATGATGTTACGCTATTGGGACGTTACCGAAGCGAGGCTTGGAACGCACGCCGGCGCCATTGTGATCCGGCGTGGGGTCCATGCGGCAGCTCTCTACAGGTCAGGTGGGATACGATCTGTAATCAATGTAATTTTATATATAGAAGGTTTCATCTTGGCTGGCATTATCTTTTGAGAAAGGCATCTCTGCTGAAATGCGCTATGAGGATTACACTATTGTCAGCCCTGCTATATATCCTTGATATGCTCAATACCATGGGATGTTTGTAAGTGTATTTGCTATGTTTTTTATTAAATGATTTTAGCAATATTACACTATGTCTGTCCCTTTTTGGTTTATATCCTTACCAATGTCGGAGCTGGAATTTTATTTGCCTATTCCTGTTGCTGGTCCATACGGATACTTCTGAGGACTTCCTATCCATTCGGAGCATCCATTATAACAGCTTGTATGACCCACATGCTATATGGTATCTGGGTCCTACCTTTCTGGTGAGCGCATACAAATACTCCTTGTCGGTGTTGGGATTTGCTGCACACTGTGATCACGTTACATGTGTTGGATTTTTCTTTATCACTTTATTCACTTGGGACTATTATTCCAGTTGGACATTCTTTTTATTCATTATATCAGTGGCCCTCAACCCTGGCCTCCAGGGCCCACTAACAGGCCAGGTTTGCAAGATAACTGAAATACATCCCAGGTGATATCATTTGCTGCTCAGTGATAGCAGTACTCTAGTCTGCATCTCCCCAAGGTAATACTTAAAATCTGGCCTGTTAGTGGGCCCTGAGGACCGGAGTTGAGGACCACTGCATTATATGAATGGACACACATTATTCATTATATATGTGGCATTTTTATATGTTCAGGTAGCACTGATAAGCAGCACTAATGGGGCTGCGCTGATAATCAGGACACTGATGCTCAGAGCCCTGATCATCAGTGTAAACAATGTACTGACAGTCTTGCTGGTCAACTGCTCTCCTTTCCTCACACAGACACAGCATGGAGAAAGGAGTGATGATAACCGACAAGTCTGTTTACAGAACATGTGATCAGCTGATCACATGGTAAAGGGCCACTGTGATTGTCCAAAGAATACAGCAGTCACAGAGCATGCTGGATGCACACCCCAGGGGGAATATGGGAGGCATGATTCTGGGGGGATGTCCATGGACTCCCTTCCAGAACTGGAACCCCGGAACTGGAAGGGGGGAGGGAGGGTCAGGGGGCTCTTTATGGTTTCTTGCACCGGGGCCCTGAAGGTTCTAGTTACGGCTCTGACTGTAGTGTTTTTTTTTTCATGATTGCATAATATTTTCCTCAGAATTGAGTGATTCCATATTTTTTCTCTTATGCTTCACCTGCAAAAACAGTTGCAATTTACTTTTTTTTAAATTTTAAGTGTGTCTTAAAGCCAGAAGGTTGTCAAATGAAAATAGTTTTGGGACATGTCTGTGATTAGTTTTTTCTACACAATTAAACAATTTAATAAACAATTTCCAAGAGTTGGGATTCCATACTTTTTACCAGGGGTTATACTGTCTGACCTAAATTTCTATTTAAAAGTTGACTTCTGCCAAGCTGTCTTTCTGCAGAGAGGTATTACAGGCACTAGTTGGGGGAGTTATTCAGGAAAACTCAGTAGCCAGCGATTTTTAGCGGGACTGCGACAGGCAAATCTGCCACTTAGTGACACTTTTTGGGGACCAGTGACACCAATTCAGTGATCAGTGCTAAAAAAAACACTGTCACTGTACTAATGACACTGACAGGGAAGGGGTTAACATCAGGGGCAATCAAAGGGTTAGGTGTGCTCCTAGGGAATGCTTTCTAACTGTGTGGGGTGGCCTAACTGTGGGAAGACAGAGATCTGTGTTTCTGCTTAGCTGAAACACAAGATCTCCATCTTCCTCTCTGACAGAATGGCTGTCTGCCTTGATTACGTAGGCAGACCACCATTCTACCTCTCCTGTCAATGATCGGCGGGTCCCGGAAGCCATCGTATCTGCCGTTACCTGCTGATTGGCACCCGCTGTGTCCAATCACAGCGGGAACGGTTTGCCAGCGTAGCCCACGCGTGCCCCAGACCTGGAGCACGAGCCATTCTACAGGTACGTCGGTTCCTGCAGGACTCGGAGGGCTGCCCTGCCACAGTATATCTGCATGGCGCAGTCCTTAAGTGGTTAAAGCAGATCTTCACTGCATCTGAGCACCACAAACCAAAAACACTATTTAATTCATTTTTATTATTCAAAGCAAACTCCCCCATCCATTCATGTCTCCATGCTTTATTTTGTTGAGAAATCACTCCCCCTGGCATTTCTGGCTGTGGCCATCTTGAGTAAGGGCAAATGCTTTATGTAGAATTTACTTCCTGAAATCCATTTGCCCTTGGCTCAAGCATGCAGGCAGGAGAGTGTGCTTAGCTTAGAAAGCCCCACTCCAATGCTCTCCTCTTTAAGACTCCTGGGATGTATGACATAATTTGCCTAGGCAAAAAAACCAGGAAGTAACTGAAGAAATGTAATAAGAAAGTTTAAAACAAGTACCTCCCCCACTCGGTAGCGGGGAAGCTGATGCATGGGTCAGGCGGCTCCGATTGCCGCCTGACATCCGCGATCGCTCCCCGCTGAGAGATAAGGACGGTCGGCTGTTGTAAACACAGCCAGCCTTTCTTCTCCCTGAAATGATCACAGAGCTCATGTGATCCTTCTATATAGGATCACATGTCTCTGTGGTCATTTCACAATCCACGCCCCCCCACAGTTAGAATCACTCCCCTAGGCTCACTTTTAACCCATTGATCACTCATAGGGTTAACCCCTTTCCTGCCAGTGTCATGATTATAGTAACAGTGCACATTTTTAGCACTGATTACTGTAGTAATGTCACTGGTACCCCCAAAAGTGTAAAAAATGTCAGTTAGGGGTCCGATCTGCCGCAATGTCGCAGTTCCGCAAAAAATTGCAGATCGCCGCCATTACTAGTAAAAAAAAAAAAACAATAAAAATGACATAAATCTTTCCTGTAGTTAGTAGACGCAATAACTTTTGCGCAAACCAATCAAAATATGTTTATTGCTATTTTTTTTACCAAAAATATGTAGCAGAAAACAAATTGGCCTAAAATGTTAAAAAATTTAGATTTTAAATTTTTTTTTTGAGAATGTCATATAGCAGAATGTGAAAAATATATACATATTTTTTTTAAATTGTCGCTCTTTTTTTGTTTATAGCACAAAAAATAAAATTCGCAGAGGTGATCAAATACCACAAAAAGAAAGCTCTAGTTGTGGGAAAAAAAGGACATAAATTTTATTTGGGTACAGCGCAAAGGACCGCGCAATTGTCTGTTGATGTAACACAGTGCCGAATCGCAAAATAGGGCCTGGTCATTAAGGGGGCAAATCCTTCCGGTCTTAAAGTGGTTAAGCAAAGCTGAAGTGATTTTTTTTCTTTTGAACTTTGGTCTTTGTTTAAGTGAATATGCTTGTTGGAGAGAAATATTGAAATTTCGCCAATTTTACTTCACAACAATCTAAATAGTTGCAAGAATGATTTGTTTCACTCATGACCATTGGGGGAACAAAATTCCACGTCAGTCTTAATTTTCACACAAATCTGGATATCTCAAGCTGCCATACTGATGTAAGCAGTGCTTTGTGCAATTTTTTTTTTTTTAAACAGTTTTATATTGCAGTTCAAGGCTTACTGCACATACCCACCCAAATTCTAGAATAAATGACAATGATGAATTACAATGTGTGTTCAAGGTCAGTTCCAACACCCTGTGTGTGGAATCAAATAGAAAACACAAAAATAGATCAGACATTTTAATCCCAGCACAGGCAGAGAAAACCTAAGAATCACTTGTGTTCCTCATTAAATACCAGGCATTACCAACAAAATGGAACAAAGAAATGCACCCACCAAGATTGCCGATAAGGTCTGACAAGTATTAACCACTTAAGGTCCAAGTGCAGATTTAATGGTTGCCATGGATCTTAGATTTTTTTTCTCATATGTGCATTTTATTACTGTGTGTTAAAAGAAAATTCTGCTTGGTGCACCTTTTGTATGGTTTCTAGCAAATACATTTCCATGGAGGTGACTGGTAATGAACATAAAATGCATATAAAACACAACAAAATACACCACATTACACTGCACTGTATAATAAGGGTATACATATAAATGTCTATGAAGGTTCTTATTTATCCAGGTCATTATTAGGGATGATCGAACGGTTCGGGTCGACCATCGGTTTGACCCGAACATTGACTGTTCGAGGTTCGGCCGAATTTAGAACTTTTTGCAGAAAAAGTTCGGAATTCTGCAACCAGAACCGACCAAAATGCAATGGGACAGGAAATGGGCTTTAAAAGCCCATGATTGGACCAGAACCATTAGCAAAAGCCAATTGAGGGGGCAGGAGAATGCTAGGAATGTGATTGGAGTGACTAGGGGGTCCCTAGGCCAATCATTAGTGAATAGGCCCCCCAGTATATAAGATAGCCCCTGCCAAATTCCTAGCATTGTAATACAGGGACATCAAAGAGAGTGGAAGCAGTTCTGTTAATTTTACTGTAAAAGTGTCATTTAGCATTTATTAGTGTGAGGAAAGGGATATCTAGTGTAGTTAGGGTGCTCTTTTACACTTTAGTTAGATGCAAAAATGTAGTTTCTGTAGGGAAAGTGTTAAGTGCCAGGGTGACCGTAATGTAGTGTAGGGTGAACTGACTCTGACTGCTATGGCAGGGTGACCAAACCCTTCCATATCAGGGTGACCGCTATAGAGAAAAGATAGTTTCTCTTAAGTCACATTCGGTGCACTAATATGGCTTCTCGCCGGTCAGCCTACTTTTTGGCTGCAGGCATTTATAGGGATTTTTTGAGCACATGTTTGGAGTCAGGCATGACATCTGAGCATGTGTATAGGGGGTATTTATACACACCCATGTATGTATATATACACCTGCACATATATAGGTGTGAAAGGAACAGAAAACACTACTTGCGCTTATGAAATAATTAACACCAATATAGTTACGCTCCTATCACACCTATATATGTATATGTGTAAAATACATATAAGTGTGTGTGTATATATATATATATATACCCCTATACAGAAGTTTAGATGTTTTGCCTGCCTCCAAAGAACCCAAAAAATGCCCAACAAAACGCTAGCACCAAAAAAAAAAAAAAAAAAAAAACGCCCAGGTGTGTTGTTGCAGGCATTTTTTTGGGGTTTTTGGAGGCAGGCAAAACATCTGAACTTGTGTATAGTGGTATATATACACACATACTTATATGTATTTTACACTTACACATATATAGGTGTTATAGGAGCGGAGCCATGTTAGTGTTAATTATTTCATTAGCGCAAGCATATATTTCTGCTACTATCACACCTATATATGTCTAGGTGTATATATACATATAAGTATGTGTGTATATATACCCGTATACAGAAGTTCAGATGTTTTGCCTGCCTCCAAAGAACCCAAAAAAATGCCCAAAAAAACGCTAGCGCCAAAAAAAAAAAAACGCCCAGGTGTGTTGTTGCAGCCATTTTTTGAGGGTTTTTGGAGGCAGGCAAAACATCTGAACTTGTGTATACGGGTATATATACACACATACTTATATGTATATATATACACCTAGACATATATAGGTGTGATAGTAGCAGAAATATATGCTTGCGGTAATGAAATAATTAACACTAATATGGCTCCGCTCCTATAACACCTATATATGTGTAAGTGTAAAATACATATAAGTATGTGTGTATATATACCACTATACACAAGTTCAGATGTTTTGCCTGCCTCCAAAAACCCCAAAAAAATGCCTGCAACAACACACCTGGGCGTTTTTTTTTTTTGGCGCTAGCGTTTTTTGGGCATTTTTTTTGGGTTCTTTGGAGGCAGGCAAAACATCTGAACTTGTGTATACGGGTATATATACACACATACTTATATGTATTTTACACTTACACATATATAGGTGTTATAGGAGCGGAGCCATATTAGTGTTAATTATTTCATTAGCGCAAGCATATATTTCTGCTACTATCACACCTATATATGTCTAGGTGTATATATACATATAAGTATGTGTGTATATATACCTGTATACACAAGTTCAGATGTTTTGCCTGCCTCAAAAGACTCCAAAAAATGCCCAAAGAAACGCTTGCTACTAAACCGGCAAGGTGTGAAAAGAGAGAAGCCACTATCCTGTTCTATAAGTGACCTAATACAAACAATCTTTTTTTTTTATGGTTCTGGACTTGCTACAGAGCTGAAACTTCACAGGTACACTTTTTAGACCTCCCAGGTACTAAATCCAAAGAAATTTTTATTTCTTTTATTTTTTCAATAATTGTCTCTCTATCAAAAATGACAATTTTTAAGAACTTTTTTTTGTGTGATTAATAGTCACTGGGGTATGGCCCAGAACCCTAGGCACTTTTTAGGGGCATTTATTGGGTTTTAGGGCTTCAAAATGGTGTTTTTTGATTACCGAAGTTCGGGTCCCATTGATTTCAATGGGGTTCTGAAATCCGGGCCGAACTTTCGGGAAGCTCGGATGTTCTGGCCAAACCAAACTTTTGAAAAGTTCGATCATCCCTAGTCATTATGTATCTTGGAGTGGTCACAACTGGACTTGTCCTGTAATGTTAAAAATGCATCATAGCACATTTCAGTTACTTCTTCAGTTCCTTGTGTGTCAGGAAGACACCCCAACATTTATTTTCCTGTTTCCAAATTTTTATTGAAATTTCAAGAGTCATAACAAGCCATGGTTTGCCGATGAAGGGGCGACAATGAACATGTATGTAAAGAAACTGTGTGTGAACATGTAATAAAGAAAACAAACAGAAGACGCCTCTAAGTGCAGAAAATAAAAAAGACTTTTATTGACAAAGGATAAAAATGCACATAGTAGCATTAAAATAAACCAGGCTCATCATAGGATGTGGCAAGGAATCTAGTGACAGGTGGTCC
Organism: Pelophylax lessonae; assembly: GCF_965119305.1. Taxonomy (NCBI): domain Eukaryota; kingdom Metazoa; phylum Chordata; class Amphibia; order Anura; family Ranidae; genus Pelophylax; species Pelophylax lessonae. The sequence continues at coordinate 344,287,783 of NC_138772.1, forward strand.
CAGGGGTGGTCCAATGTGCAGCTTGATGGTGGAGATCCCAACCAACCAGCAGAGGAGGGCCACGGGAGAAAGAACCAGGAAGGAAGGCAGTGCTGCCCGGACCAGCGTGGAACATAAATGCCAGGGAGTGTTGGCTGAATGTATGAAGTTAATCGACTGATCAACTTGGGTACAACCAGAGTGCTGGGTTTTTCCTGCAATTATCGCTAGGCTGCTATAACCATTAGCAATAATGACTGTCTTTTCCCGGTGGGGACAGCTTCCCCTGGCAGGAGGGATGGCTTGGCCCGGCAGGAGGGATTCCTGCATCAACACTGTCTGCACTGATTGGGGAATCAAGCAAATTTCTTTCCTGCAATCACAGAAATTAGCTCTGTGCAGGGTGGGCCTTACACACCCCATGGTCATTAGATTGGGATGTCATACGGTCTGAATAGAAATTATAGGGTATTTTACTGACACTCTTGGAACTAGATTGGTATGATACAAAATATTATCAATGTTACAGAAAAAGTTCAGTTGAAAACGACTACTAGATATACATATGACATGCAGCTTAAGGGCTCAAGGGCTGGAACCAATGACTACCCCCTGCTGTGGTCCAGCCTAAAGTGCAGCAGCTAATTTTTGGAACAGAGTGCTTTATGAGTAGGAATGGGCTCTATGTTCAAGTTGAGCGTAAGTTTGACTCGAACATCAGCTGTTCATGTGTTCGCTGAACACACGAACAAATGGGGCGCTCGTCTCTGGGTACCTCAACTTGTACTTCTTTGCAGGTGACAGATAAAATCTCTGCTTTTGCCGGTTCTATATTTGGCCCTTCCTTCTTTTCAGGTCTAGCGGGTGAGGAAGTATCTGCGCCTTTTACTAATCCCTGCTGAGCCGCACCTTGGACTTTCACTAGCGAAAGCGTTCTCTGTTACTGCATCACGTGGAGAAACCTCTGATGTCTCCAGTATCTCTCCAGAGCGCCTTCCATGCTCAAAACAGTATCTGGAAGCACCATCATAGGGAACTGTGAAATCAGCTGCTATATTGTTAGTAAACATTGTACCAACCAGTTTCACTCATGATTATTGTTAGCCAGCACAGCTTGTACCACCAGGCCACACCCATTGGTACTTTGCAATACCAAAATATCCGACTGGAATGGAGACATCCAGGTATACAAGTAATGTGCTTTTATTAGGTTCTGTACATAGCGCACACCTGAATCCCTGCCCTCTGTACTTAGCGCACCCCTGAATCCCTGCACTCTGCACATAGCGCACCCCTGAATCCCTGCACTCTGTACGTAGTGCACCCCTGAATCCCTGCCCTCTGTACATAGCACACCCCTGAATCCCTGCCCTCTGTACAAAGCGCACCCCTGAACCCCTGCACTCTGTACATAGCGCTCCCCTGAATCCCTGCACTCTGTATGTAGTGCACCCCTGAATCCTTGCCCTCTGTACATAGCGCACCCCTGAATCCCTGCCCTCTGTACATAGCGCACCCCTGAATCCCTGCCCTCTGTACATAGGGCACCCCTGAATCCCTGCCCTCTGTACATAGGGCACCTCTGAATCCCTGCCCTCTGTATGTAGCGTACTCCTAAATCCTTGCAATCCGTATGTAGTGCACCCCTGAATCTCTGCACTCTGTACCTAGCGCACCCCTGAATCCCTGCACTCTGTACCTCGCGCACCCCTGAATCCCTGCACTCCATATACGTAGAGCACCCCTGAATCCCTGCTCTTTGTAAGTAGCGCACCTATAAACCCTGCTCTCTGTAAGTAGCGCACTCCTGAACCCTGCTTTTCTGTATGTAGTGCACTGCTGAACCCTGCTCTCTGTATGTAGCATAATCCTGATGTAATCATGAACTCTGCACTCTGTTCCTAGTGTGACCCAGATACAACCGGCCATTGGGCAACCACACTGCTGATACTGCCTATGATGAAATTGAGTTTGACACCCCTGCACTAATCAGTATTCACCAGAGTTCCTGATGGTAGAGATGGGCTTTGCTGCTTGTTAGTACCAGGTTATGGTCCTCAGGATTGCCCCACCAGGAGGTGAGCAAGCCAGGGTCCAATAGCACATATAGCATGTAGGGATCAAGCAGAAATATAGACTGTAAACTATCCAAAGGTCAGTAATGAATAGTTCCAGGATGGGTTTAAGCAGATGCCTAGTCGAGGAACAAGCCAAAGGTCGGTAACAAATGGTAGCGAAGATATGAATGGCAGCAGGAGAGAAAAAAACTAGATATTGGCTGGAGAGAGCACAATAATCTAGGAAACAGGAAGTGCAGAGACATGGCTTAAATCAGAAAGTTAATGGGAGGAGCAATGAGTTCAAGACAAACATGAGTCCAGGCAGGATTATTCAAGGAATTGACCAGGGAACTGTCCAGCAAACTGTCCAGCAAACTGTCCAGCAAACTGTCCAGTGTTCCAGGTGGCTCTGCAAGCAGAGTCATTGCCAGACACTGCACAGGTCCCAGGTTCAAGTCCAGGCCCTGACAACACCTGTTATGAGTTAAAAGAAAGTTTATATCTGGTTACATTTTTTGTCTAGGTGAAGATTGGTGTTAAGGTTAGAGCTCTCGAGATCTCCAAAAACAAACCCTTAGCATCTGTCCTAAGACACATTAGCCATATTATACCCAGGGCATTTTCAAGACCTGGTTGCTCTTGGGGTATGAGAGTGATTCTAAATCTATGACATCATCTTGTAAGCACAACTATCTGGCTTTGCATTTTCAAATCTCTGCATGTGTTGACAAAGCTTTGGGTGTTTTGGACAAATAAACTTACAAAGGTCTCAAGGTTACAAATGTTTTCTCTTCATGAATACTTTTACTTTTATTCACCTTTAAAGGGTTATATTTTCAATAACTTTGCAAGAAGCAGGAGTGGGTTGTTCTAAATGAGAACCTAGTTCCTTTTTTGTCTGTTGCTGCTAACAACACTGGGAGAGGAAAATTCTCAGCATTGTTAGACATTTCATTCCGCACATTCTAAAGGGGTCACTACTCCCAAACTTTCCCTTTAGCTCTGTCTCAAAATGCTCTGGACTTATTTTTTTAATTTTTGATCTATAACACTCAATCCTACACTCCCAGGGTTTCTAAAATTGTAGGACATCCTTCCACAAACTAATATTTTTTATTAGTGCTGGGCCTACCCTTACTCAATACTGTACTGTGCCACCCCGAGTTTCTCTCTCTCTGATTTTTCCTAGGGCACAACCACCCACTCCATTACAGCTGTTCAATCTGGCATCTCAGTTTGTCATTTAGGACTTTAAACACCTTAGTTGTTTCCCATAGTTACAAGCCTTTAGGCCTCAAGCACACTGGATGTTATAAAAAAGCAAGTAGCTTTAGCTGTAGAATGCCACGTAAAAATGCAAATTGTGCCACGTTTTGCAGCGTTTTTGCATTAGCATTTTTTAATGTTTTTTTTTTTAGCACGTTTTTTTTAGCAAAACTATAATTACACAAAAGCTTATGGCTCAAAAACTCTCATAAACGATGAATAGCCAGATTTTTCAGTGTTTTTAGAGTTGAAAAACTCTTCTTCAAACCCACTAGTGCTGGGTTTTTTTTTCCAGCCAGAAAACGCCCCTGCCAAAAAACACTGATAACAGCCTATGTGTGCATGGACACATAGGATGACATGCTGGGGAGTTTATTGGCTGCAGAAAAAAAAAAACGCCTGAAGCCAAAAACAGCAGCTGTATAAATGTCCAGTGTGCATGAGTCCAGGGTGACTTCGGGCCTGGGGCTCTGGTGCTGGAGGAACCCTCTACAACAGGGCTTCCAAAACTTTTTTGGGCAGAGACCCACTTCTGAATACAGTTATTTTTCGGGACCCACTTGCTTGTAATTGAATATTGTAAAGCGCTACAGAAATTGTTGGCGCTATATAAATGCAAATAATAATAATAATGCATATTTTAAAGGGAGGGGGTTGTTAAATTAAAAATATCAATTTACTACTTTTCAATTTATTATTGAATACACTTGCCAGATGTTTCCAAGTGAGGAGTCAGAAACCTGTGGCATCTGTGGCATATAAGCGGAGTTGTAAGTAATCAGCACCCTCATAGACAGTATAAGGCAGGCAGAGGACAGAAATCAACCACCCCAGGACAGTGATCAGCAGGCTATATGGCACTCACCCTCCTTCCTCTCACAGGGGTCCACAGTTAAGGTGAAGGCCATGATTGCCCTCTCCAAGGCCCAGCACACCTCACCCAGAGTCTCCATGATGAGGAGCTCTATGCTGGTCTTGGTGTCCTGGCTCTTCTCCTTCAGATCCTCTACTGGGGTCACAGAAGCTGCCATGAACTCCTGACACCACCGGGCTACCTGGTCCGCCTATGACACAGAGGCTGCCATCTCTGCCTGCTATAGCTGAGAGATTCCCGCCGCCAGTCTAGCCACCACTGCTGCCACCAGCAGGACCGAGGAGCTGACTCTGCACCCCATGAACATATCCTACATAACAGCCCACATACGTGCTCACTGATGCAAGTATCCTTCTCCTGGGAAATGCAGACCAGCCTCCGTAAACTGCGTGGGCGGGGTCCTGAATCCATCGTGATTTGACTGCTCTGGCTCTCTGTAATTTGCGTGGGCCCGCTCTCAGTGATTTCCTGCTCAGCGCAACCCAGTCAAACGCAGCTCACGACCTACCAGTGGGTCCCGACCCACAGTTTGGGAACTCCTGCTGTACAACACATTGAGAAATGCTTTCCAGGAGACACAGGAGCAAGTGAGAGGACAGCACGAGCAGGTCAGCACATCCGGGAGATCTCCTGAGAGTCAGCCAGGGGGGCTTCTGAGTGTCAGTCTGGAGGACTGTGGAGAGAGTGTCAGTCTGGTGGACTCTGGGAGGTTAGCCTGGAGGGCTAGTGAAAGGGGTTGCTGCAGCCAGGAGGGCTGCCAAGGCCTGAGAAGGTGGTGCTGGGAGCAATGACCACAGAAAGGAAGTGCTGGGAAAGTGTTAGCCATGTCATCCCATCTGTTCCCCAAGTATAGGGACTGCGATTCCCTGCCTGTAAATGGGCCTTTGCTACAAAAATACTATTGGGTGACATAGCTGGGATCTGCAAGTAAGTGTGTGCTGGAGGAAGAAGATAAGCTGTTTATAGACTGTATTTAGGAAGAGTTGTCCCCGAAGTTTGTTTGAAGTCAAATGAGCGCCCCATAAACTCTGATCCCTATCCAATTTATATCCAATATCCAGAATTTGTATCTCAATAAAATAAAAAAACAAAAACAAATTCAGGGACTGTTTTCTGACTCTAAATGCCTGTGGACATTTGGTGTGCCTGGCTGTGCAGGGTGGGGATCCCATTCTGCTTGCCATTCCTTAGGGGGTGAGCTAAATTTAGGGGCTTCATCCAGTACATCATCAATAGCAACATGCACAGCCGTTGCTCCTAGCAACCGAATAATAATCAAGCCAGGGGACTGTGCTTTGTTTCAGGACCACTGCAAGGGTTAAAATCGGGAAAACGGACTGTTATGTGCTCTGCCTATTTGTGACTGTGCCAAGTGCCATTGTCCATGGCAACCAGTGGGAGCTGCTGTTGAGTTAGTGCCGCACCACATACCCAGCTGCCTTCAGAGAGAACTGTGCTATGTGCTTTAACTTGTGCTATGTGCTTTAACTCGTGGCAACCATGGCAGACGATCACTTTTTCCAGCTTACAGCTGGAAAAAGTGACTGTATGCTGCAATGTCCTGCTGAGAACAGTAAGCTAGTGGGTATCTGCAGAAAGGGGTCTGTCAGTTGCTCAACCATGGCTGATGTTAAGGCTGTCCTAACCCTGCTAACTACAGTGTGACATGTTACAGACTTTGCTGTTACTCATGGCAACCACAGTGAATGTTTGCTACCATCTGCTTTCAGTTGCTCAGGCACTGTCAGTGCCGAGTGGCATGTCCTGACAAGTTCTGCAAGCATCAGCATGTGCATCACAAACATCAGTGTACTGCCTGTGCCTGCAAGTCAGTCTGGAAGTTTGGGGGAAGAGCCACGCCCCCGAGGAGTCTCAATGTGCTTTGCTTGCAGAGAGAGAGAGAGAGATGAGGAGGATCAAGAGGAAAGAGAGGCTGTGTCTTCTGTGTCCTGGTTTGCAGAAGACCGACCGCTGTGGTCAGTGCCTGGATCCAGTGTGGGCACTGTGAGGAGCCACTCACCAGGCTGATGCGGAGCGAACAGGAGCCACTTAACCGATTGCCGACCGCCGCACGACTATTTAGTGCGGCGGTCAGCCCCTCACAGGCAAAGCGACGTAGTAATACGTCGTTAGCCTGTGAGGGTCTAGGGAGCGAGCACGTGCCACCGGAGGCGCGCTCCCGCTCCTGCGCGGTCACGGACCCACCCGTGCGTGTGACCGGCGGACCCGATGTCCGCCGGTCACCCGCGATCGTATGGTGGAGAGGGAGAAAGGCAGGCGGCTAATGTAAACAAGCCGCCTGTCATTCTCCCCTGTGTAGGAATAGTGATCATACGGTTCTACTATGTTGGACCGTTGATCACTGTTCCTACACCTCAAGCCACAGCCAATCACAGTTAGAATCACGCCCCTAGGGACACACATAACCCCTCCCTCTAAAAAAAAAGTTAACCCCTTCACTGCCAGTGTAATTTTACAGTAACAGTGCATATTTATAGCACTGATTACTGTAGTAATGTCACCGGTAACCCCAAAAGTGTCAAAAATGTCAGTCAAGGGTCCGATCTGTCCGCCGCAATGTCGCAGTACCGCAAAAAAAATCGCAGATCGCCGCCATTACGCGTTAAAAAAAAACAACAAAAATGACAAAAATCTTTCCCTTTGTTAGTAAACGCGATAACTTTTGCGCAAACCAATCAAAATACGCTTTTTGCGATTTTTCTTACCAAACATATGTAGCATAAAACAAATTGGCCGAAAATGTTAAAAAATTTTGATTTTTACATTTTTTTGGGGGGAATTTCATATAAAAAAATGTGAAAAATATTGTTATTTTTGCAAAATTGATGCTCTTTTTTTGTTTATAGCGCATGATCAAAAAACCGCACAGGTGATTAAATACCACCAAAAGAAAGCTCTGTTTGTGGGAAAAAAAAGGACGTCAAATTCATTATGTACAGCGTCGCACGACCGCGCAATTGTCCGTTAAAGTCACGCAGTGCCGAATCGTAAAATAGGCCCTGGTCAGGAAGGGGGTAAAATCTTCCGGGGCTTAAGTGGTTAACTACAATGTGGATCTGCAGTGAGGTCTCTGCATGTAAAAGTCCCAGAAGGCCGGAACGGGCCTTGATGTATCTGCTAAAGGCTTGAGTCTGGGGTTGATGACTCCACTGCAAAGAAAAGTGACATCTGGGAAAGCTGGAAGTCTGCCTCAACCTGCAGCCTGGTTGGGGAGCTGGTACCTGCAAGTACTGCCCATCAGGAACCAGACACTGTCCCTAAAAATCTGGCCATGCTTTTACACCCTGTTAGCCCCACCTGGATAGTGATAGTGTTGGCTCACAGCTCATCTTCAGGTAAGCCAGTGGGGAGTATCAGTGGTGGGTGCATAGACTGGGGGTTGCCCAGACTGCAGGTGGAATTTGGGCCCTTGGATGAAGACGTGGCGGAGTGGTCATCCCATAGCCACTCGGAAGAGGAGTGTGAGTGGGAGACTCCCAGGAGAATGTGGAAGTATTGTCCGAGTAGATGGGTGTACCTGACTCAATTGAAGGGACCAGAGGAGCCATGCAGACCCCAGTCAATGTAAGCCAGACACTCTACTACCCAGAGCAGCTGAGTACAGGCAGTGGGTAGTGAAATAACCCAAAGCCTGTGTTCCCTCTGGGGAAGGCAAGCCTTGGGAGCTGCCAAGGTTTTCAAGGTTCCAGCGGGAGGTGCAGCGGAGAACAGCTCTGGAGTGGGGTCTGGACTATCCCTATTTCCCTCCATACATCATGGACATTATTGAGGACTCCTTGGGAGATTGGGAGGATGACCTGGTTTGGGAGTACATGCATGTTCCCAAACCCTTGTGGGGACTGCACTGTGACCAAGCTTCAGGACATTTGGCAGGAATGGCAGCTGGGGCAAGCTATTTACAAAGCCAGGGTGGCGAGATTGTTAAAGCAGGACAGCCCACCAAGTTTTATTTTCAGTTTACTAAGGACTGTTCCACACTAATCGCTTCTTTTATCCTTTCAACAGGAAACGGGACCATTTGTTAAGTCTGATTGTCAGAGGTGCTCCAAGCCTATGAAAAGGTAAAGATGCTATTCTCTTTAGCTTCTCTTCAACAGTATCCAGACATTAATCACCTCCTCTTTTTTTGTCAACATAAAGTAGTACTAACAAAGCCTATGAACCAGAATCTGGTAAGTCTATATTTCTCGGGTGATTATTTGGCTTAAACCTAGAATTTGATTCTAGCTCTCTGACACTTGAATATAATTTAATGAATCTCTTGATTCCTGCTTACTTTGATTGACAACCCATGCCTTCTTTCTAAGAGTAATTACCATTAAGCAGGGTCTTGATGAGGATAGTATCCTAGACAAAGTGCTGAATACAATGTATATAATAATGAAATACACAAAAACAGGCCCTAAATTTTGGGATTATCCTAGGCAGGGGCTAGTTCTGATCGTAGACAGATGCTAGTTCCTATCTATGGCTATCGTGTTAGATTTAAGCTGCACTCTCTACCATGTGTTCTAGACTCAAAATGGTGTCACTTTCCCAGTTAAAGCTTCAGGCTAAACAGTGATACATGGTTAAAAACCATGCTTGGATGCTTGATATGTTATTTTAAGGAGGGAAAGAACACTATGATATTAGTCATAAGGAATATGAAGTACAAATCCCCAAGGCTCACTAATTGTTGGAAGGTGGCTGGTGCATTATTTAGGCCAAATGACATGTATGGTACAACCCCTTAGGAGTTACGAAGGCTGTCTTTCTATGCCACAGAAATATTGTTGGGATACTACAATCAGGAACAGTTCAACCAAGAGAGTCATCAGCCACACAGAGACCTGTCCCCTTTTCACCACTAGTATTCATGCCTTATTTAGTGTAATCTTGTCCTACAGAAATCTTGATTAATGTCCTAACTTCATATACGTTTCAATGCTTTCCTATCAAAAATTAGAGTACTAACTTTGATTGAGACAACAGTTCCAGGCTTCCCTCACAGGCGGGAATAGTGAGAATATTACATAGTTACATATTACGGTGGAAAAAAGACTAAAGCTCTTCTAATTTTGTGAATAATGCAAAAGAAACCCTCTATATACAAAGCCCTATGCCCACAATTGATCCAGAGGAAACCACCCCCCCCCCCTCCCCCAGAAAAGCATAGTCAATTTTCTCCAGCAGAGGAAAAAATATCCTACCTTATCCCCTAAGGCAATTTGATATTGAGTGGGTCAACAATATCTAGTGGTATTACCTATAATTGTTAATATCTAGTTATATTCCATACATTTGGGAATGCATAAAGCTCTTTAAACAAAAAAGAAACAACAAAAAAAAAAAACAATTATCTGAATTTGCCAGAACTTGTTCATAAGGGAGTCTGTTACACATTTTCATAGCCCTTCCTGTAAAAACAGAAATTTCCATATGTGGAGGCTAAACCTCTTTCCTGGTGCCTCCATGGCAGCATGCCAATGATAGAGCTCCGCCTCGACTCCTCCCTCAGGACTAGTGCATAGCATAAAAGACAAGAAGGTCCCTTCCCCCAGCATTCTCCTTTTTTTCCTCATACCTCTGGAACTGGTGAAGAGTTAGCAGTATGTCCCTACCTCTGCCTTACTTAGTTTGGCAGCTTCCGCTGGGTTCAGCCTCTCCCAGACGCAGTCCCTGCTCTTGGGTCGCTCATAGCACTAATAAGGCAGGGAACCCCTTCTGTGGATCTTTTGGGGTCAAAGCAGAGTTTCCTCATAGGAACGCAGTCTGCAGTTTCTGGAAAATTATGGATGAGTCGTTTCTGCAAAACAGCCGGGTCAGGTTTTCCCTTTATTTTATCTGTTTCATTTATATATTTCACTGGTACTGTATGTGTTATCAATGTCTTATTTTCCATTTCTCCCCTTTTTTCAGGTTACTGTCACTAAATGATGTTATTAGTTAGGCATATTTTGTTATTTTTTTCTTCCTTATATTCTGGTAGTAATGCGTTTTTTTTTTTTTTTAGGGGTTTGTCCTTTTTCCCAAAAAGTTACCTCTTAAGCTGGATACACACTGTGCAACTTTGTTGTCAGATTTCCTTTAGATTTGTCTTTTCTGTGTGGTGCAGGGGCCTGCCTGATTGCATGCAGGTTGGGGGTGTTTAGGTTTGGCCTCATGTTATATGGTTTTGGTAGGTCTGGAGGAAAAAATCTAAAGAAAATTGTATAGTGTGTTAGTCGCCGGCCATGTTTGTTGGGGGAAAGCAGTGCTCGCTTTCCCTAAAGCAATCAAAGTAAACTATGAGCAGCAGTTTTGTCCATTAGGCTCTCCCTTTCCCTAATTAAAGATATAAGGAGGCATCTTGCTGGGATCTGCCTCTATGAGAAGATCTTCAAGTGCTCCTTTCCCTGCCCTTAGGTAAAGTAAATTTTATTTAAAATCTGTACAGGTATATCTGTGGGTATAGTTGTGCAGGTATGTATGTATGTGTATGTGTATGTGTATATATATGTATGTATATGTGTGTGCGTCTATGTATATGCGTGTATGTATGGGTATCTGTCTTGTATAGGTCTGACAGTTTTATTCCCTCTCTCTTTTCTTTTTCTTCATCCCTATTGTCTTTAAAAAAAAAAAAAAAATGGGGATTTTTTGTCTCTGTCTCTCTCTCTCTGTCTCTGTCTCTCTCTCTCTGCCTCTCTCTCCTGACCCTGCTGCTCGTAAGCCATCATGAGCCACTCATCTCATGCAAAAGATCCTCACACTTCTGATAGGTATGGGACCAACTTTACGTGAGTATTAAAAAAAAAAAAAGAGAGCATGTGCCTTTGAGTGATGGGAATTTTCCCTCTCTCACCAGCCCTGCCCATTCCAAGAGATCGGAGAAATCTTCAAGATATCGAGATGACGAGAGTCCATATAGATTCCGATCCTCACAACATAGATCTGGAAGATCAAGATCAAGGAGGCGGGACTATTCCCCATCTCCCCCTCCTCATACTTTCAGGAAGAAATGCTGGGCTTGTGGCGCAAATCCCCTCCCGGATAAATTAGTCTGCAAGGACTGCTTGAGAGATTATGCAGCCAATCGGGAGCAGGAAAGCAAACAAGTAGTAGACTTGATCAAACAGACGGTTAAGGATTCAATTTCAGAGCTAGCATTGGCTCCGACCCAATCTGTTTCCGAATCTTCTGCTCATGTTCCAGATACCGAAAGGCCCTGTCCCTCTGCAACTATTACTACTTTACATCCGGTAGAGCATCCAGCCAGGGAGTCAGACTCGGTGGGATCTTCAGATGAACGGGATCCATCTGGGTTCCAGTATACCTTGGTTCAGCCCTTCATTCAGGCGGTCAAAGAAGCTATTGCCTGGGAGGAGGTAGAAGATCACACTCCTCAAAAATCCAAATCCTATTTTCCATTCCTTAAAAGGAAACAGATCTATTTCCCTTTAATGGGAGAAATTAAGGAGGGACGTCCCAAAGGAGGACATAATCAAAGCCCTGGAAGAGCTCAAGATTTTGGCAGATTTTGTGGGAGAAGCAGCAATTGATACCATCCGCTGCTCAGCCAGAGCTATGCTCCATTCTGTGATGGCAAAAAGAGCTTTATGGCCTAAACCATGGATAGCCGATCCTGCATCCAAACAGAACTGGTGCAAGATTCCATTTGATGGGAAGAATTTGTTTGGGGAACAACTAAATACAGCCATCTCGAGAGTGTCGGGCGGAAAATCGGATATGCTTCCACAAGACGGAAGGGCTCGCAAGTCAAGGCCATTTACAGCAAGATTCCATCCATCTAATGTGCGGGATTACAGACAGCCAAAACAGGCCAGAGAGGGCAGGAGAGGCACTCAAGCTTCCTTCCTAAATTCCAGAAAAAATAAAGTCCTTACCGCTCCCCAAGAGGCGCCAACACCTTTTTGACGCCAACTTAGCCTTGTCCCTCCCAGTGGGGGCCAGGCTAAAACAATTTTTCCAATCTGGGCAAGCCACTGCCAGGATCCTTGGGTTCTATTGACTATTCGTTGGGGCCATTTTTGGAGTTTTTTGGGTCATCCTCCTCAAGATTCGTTCCAACAGACAACGTGGCCGACCTCCCATCAAAAGGCACAAGCACGGTCTCATTTCCTGTCATCTCTCCAGCTTCAGAAAGCGGCAGTTCCTGTTCCCTCGGAAGAGCGCTTCAAGGGATTCTATTCTACCCTTTTTCTGGTCCCAAAGAAAACAGGAGGTTGGAGACCTGTTATAGACCTAAAGAAGCTAAATCGACACATTATTCTCAAAGTTCAAAATGGAGTCCCTGCAAACGATTATCCATGCCATCCAGCCAGGGGACTGGATGATCTCTATAGATCTGCAGGATGCGTATTTGCATGTCCCTATTCTCCCCTCTTTCCAAAATACCTGAGAGTCGCAGTGGGACAATTGCACCTCCAATTCCAAGCCCTTCCCTTCGGCTTGTCCACCTCTCCACGAGTTTTCACAAAGATACTGGTCTCATCCCTGGCTCCACTTCGAGAGAGGTCTAAGAGTCTACCACTATTTAGACGATATCTTGCTTCTGGCCTCCAACCCAAACCAGCTCATAGTCCACAAGGAAATGTTAATGCAGGAATTAACAGAAATGGGATGGTTGATAAACCTACAGAAGAGCCAGTTAATACCTACTCAAGAGATGATTTATCTGGGCGCCTTATTCAACACGAAACAAAGTTCAGTTTCTTTGCCTCCTCAGAAGAGGGAAGCCATTATTCAGAAAATGATCCAAGTTCGGCGATGTTCTTTCCTGACAGCATCTCAATGCATGAGTCTAATAGGCACTATGTCGGCCTGCATCCCTTTAGTCCCCTGGTCTCATTGGCATCTGAGGCATTTCCAAGTAGCCTTTCTGGCACAGTGGAAGAGACTACATCTTTCCCAAAAGATCAGTCTGTCAGCATCAACAATCAGAAGCCTACACTGGTGGACAGATGCAACAATTCTTTCCAAATCGCATCACCTCGGCTCTTCCTCATGGATCACAATTACGTCCGATGCCAGCGGACAGGGCTGGGGAGCCTATTGCGGGGAGACAAGGGTACAGGGAAGGTGGCCTTTCCCTACCAACAGGATTGTGTCGAATATCCTAGAAATCAGAGCGGCTTTTCAAGCATTGTTAGCCTTGACTTCCATCATCAAGGGTCAGAGAGTGTTACTGCGTCTGGACAACAGGGCAGCAGTGTCTTATCTCCAGAGACAAGGGGGCACACACAGCAGATCCCTTCTCAGGGAAGTGGAGCCAATACTCTTATGGGCAGAGAAGAATCTCCTCGGCCTGAAAGCTGTGTATCTTCCAGGCACTTTGAATATGGAAGCAGATATGCTGTCCAGGAACTTCACGGACAGCAACAAGTGGTCTCTACACCCCCACATCTTCCAGCAGATAGTCAATCTCTGGGACTATCCTCAGGTAGATTTGTTTGCCTCTCCGAGCAACAACAAGTTGACCCGTTTCTTCTCCTGCTTTCCTCACCCATCGGCCGAAGCAGTGGATGCTCTGGTATGCCCATGGGTCTTCAAGACGGCATATGCCTTTCCACCTCGCCCACTGATTGCGATTTTTCTCTGAAGACTTCTGAAGGAAGAAGTCCAAGTTTTGGCAATTCTACCCTATTGCCTGAAGAGACCATGGTTCCCTCTAGCCATGTATCTCAGCCTGGAACCGCCGACGAGGATCCCCTCCTTTCCTCACCTGTTATCTCAAGGCAGGATGTTTCACCCGAATCCCCACAAGCTGGACCTTTGGGTTTGGAAGCTGAAAGGCAGAGGTTTGAAAACCTAGGATGCTCCGCAGAGGTCATCTCTACCCTTCTAGGAGCAAGAAAGCCTTCCACAAACACAGTATACAATAAAATCTGGAACAAGTTTCAAACCTTTGCTTCTGGAAAAGGATTCAACCCCATCTCTCCTTCTACGATTGACGTCCTCAGTTTTTTACAGACGGGTCTAGATTTGGGTCTTAGTCTGAGCTCCCTAAAGGTTCAGGTAGCAGCAATATCGGCCGCATCCAATAGAAGGTGGGCAGAAGACCCCTTAGTAATGACCTTTTTGAGAGGAGTATTAAGAATCCGCCCTCCGGCCAGGCGCTCCTTTCCAAAATGGGATCTTTCATTCATTTTAGAGGTCCTCTCAGATCAGCCGTTTGCCCCAGTAGAGCAAATTTCACTTTGGAATCTTACATTAAAAACGGTCTTCCTCTTAGCCATAACATCTGGAAAGAGAATTTCGGAACTCCACTCACTAGGAATTGGTGAGGAACACATTTCCTTTTTCCCGGATAGGGTAGAACTCCGTCCGATTCATGGCTTTGTCCCCAAAGTGGCATCATCAGCTTTCCTAAGAGAACCCTGGGCATTGCCAGTTTTTACTGACATGGATTCCGATACTTGCCACGAATTAGACATCGCCAGAGTGCTGAAAGCCTACTTGGCTGCCACCGAATCTTTTAGGATATCGGAAAGACTATTCATCATCCCTCACGGGAAAAATAGAGGGAAAGATGCCACTAGCAGAACTCTAGCCTCCTGGATAGTGAAGCTAATCAAAAAAAAATGTACATATCCAAGAATTTGGTGCCTCCAACACAGGTGAAAGCTCATTCCACGAGGGCTGTAGCAGCATCTTGGGCAGCTAGGGCCAACGTCTCCTTGGAGACGGTATGCAGGGCAGCATCCTGGTCTTCTTGCCATACTTTCATCAGGCATTACAGAATTGATCCAGGATCCCTTTCAACTGTAAACTTTGGAAGGAAGGCACTAAGCTTAGCCATGTCCTCTGTCTGAATAAAATTTATTTTTTGTGTGTGCATTATCCCACCCGTGTCAGCTATTTATTTATCATTGGCATGCTGCCATGGAGGCACCAGGAAAGCGGGAAATTGTATCATACTTACCGTAATTTCCCTTTCCTGGTGCCAATCCATGGCAGCATACGCTCCCACCCTCTGTATTCTAAATTACAGGAGAATGCTGGGGGAAGGGACCTTCTTGTCTTTTATGCTATGCACTAGTCCTGAGGGAGGAGTCGAGGCGGAGCTCTATCATTGGCATGCTGCCATGGATTGCTGCCATGGATTGGCACCAGGAAAGGGAAATTACGGTAAGTATGATACAATTTCCCGCTTTTCCTCCACAAAGAGTGCATCTTGCCCTTTGTAATGAATAATGATTGCATCAAGTTTACTTTATGGACCATTTTTTTATTAGTACATGGTGATCATATCCCTCTTAATCAACCTAAATTCAGTTCAGCTAATCTTTCCTCATAGCTAAGGCCCTTCATACCTCTTATCACTTTACTTACCCTTCTTTGCACTTGTAAAATAACTAAATAATATTAGTGGGGCCTCTTACAAATAAATACAATAAATACAATAAATTTAAACTCCCAGAGGCATCATCTCATATAGTATATAGAGTACATGGTAAAAGAATACATAGGTGGGACTTCCTGTCGTTTCCATGTCCTAAACACTTGCAAAGGGGGAAAAAAAAACAAAAAACAAAACAAGAAAACTATCCCTAAAAGATAAAAACCTCCTACACCTGCTGCAAAATAGAGAGCACCCCAAACCATCCATGGGTGCACGAATGAATGCCTGCTGGCTCGTGTAACGGTAAGGCTGCAGAAAAGCCACAAAAAATGATATTTACAAAACCCTTGTACCCTAGTATTACATATACATACCCCCCTTTCAAGTAAAAAAATGAAGGGGAAGTTAAAAAAAATATCCAGGGAAAGAAAAAATGGGGAATAAAAGTTGGTTTCATCCTAACAGGAAGAATGTACTGTATGTATCCATAGCACTCTAATCTCTAATGGTCCCTTTATTGTGACAGGGGTACATGTTTTTTTTCCTTTCCTGTTGTTTAGGACAGGTGAATGTGTTGTTGTAATATGCATATTTGTATATTATTCCCTTTTTAAATTAAATTATTGTATAATTTATGGATGTTTCCATAATAATCCTGCAAAAATTATACATAGGGTCCTGAGGAAGCATGGTGGCTGGTGAAACGTGTAGATCCACCTTTATCTTCATATATGACATTCTGTAGATTGTTTTATTCATGGTATATGCCTGAGGTCAATTTTATGTTTTTTTATTTCTGAAAAAAAAAAATAATAACAATATTTTTCACATTCTGCTTTATAACATTCCCAAAAAAAAATGTAAAAATCAAAATTTTTCATCCTTACAGGCCAATTTGTATTCTGCTTCATATTTTTGGTAAAAAAATATTGCAATAAGCGTATTTTGATTGGCTTGCGCAAAAGTTATCGCATCTACAAACTAGGGGAAAGATTTATGTAATTTTTATTTATTTATTTATTTTACTTGTAATGGCGGCGATCTGCAATTTTTAGCAGGACTGCGACATTGCAGTGGACAGATCAGACCCCTAACTGACATTTTTGACACTTTTGGGAGGACTAGTGACATCACTACAGTAATCAGTGCTAAAAATTTGCACTGTTACTGTAATAATGACACTGGCAGGGAAGGGGTTAACCTAGGGGTGCTCAAAGGGTTAAGTATGAGCCTAGGGGAGTGTTTACTAACTGTATGGGGGAGGGGCTTGTAAAATGATCATAGAGAGCTGTGATCCTATATAGCAGGATCACAGGCGCTCTGTGATCATTTCAGAGAGAACGGTCAGCTGTGCTTACAACAGCTGACCGTTCTTCTCTTTAAGCGGAAAGTGATCGCAGATAGCCAGCGGCAATCGGTGCTGCTGGTCCTGTGCATCGCCATCCCCCGCGAAAATGCACCGGCAGCAGTGCCCGCTCGCCCCCCCCCCCAGCACCAGGCATGCGACCTACATAGGGCTACGTCACTTTGCGCAGGAGAAGCTGCCTGCCACAGTAAATCTACGGTGGGTTGTCTTAATGTGGTTAAAGTCAAATAGTGCATTAAAGTAGATGTAAACCCTCATGTCACATATACCCAGTGAAGTGAAAAGCCTCAGATGATACGCAAAGATGAAACAAATCTCCCTACATAAGTTTTACTTGTATGTAGCACCCTCCTTGGTGGGTGCTAGGAAAATTATATGGGTGGCCCTGTCTACTTATCAGTTTTTTGGCTTCTACCAGCTGTCTTTTTATATTATCACTACTGTTTTTTCCTTAGTTTTATTGAAAGCTTTTTCGCATATGCATTTATAGAACTTTTTTGCTATGCGTTTTTGGACAAAAGGTGAAGCAAAAGCAAACATACAATTCCTGCTGGGCTGTTTGTGTGCCCTTAATTGGGATTTAGTATCTGCAGCTGTGTGGGCTCAATCAAGCACATTCTGGGAGGTACATGTTATTTGAAATGCCTTTTCCTCTATATATAGCAGTGTCTTGTATTGTACAGCATGGTTACGACTAAGCGGAAGACTCCGTGAAACGCGTCAACCGCCGTGCTCCCCTTTTCCCCCCCATGTCTCCGACTGTTTTGGTTTCATCTTGGATGATTTTATCTTTTTGCCTGCAAAATAAATTTGGATTTTAACTTTTTGCATCTTCAACCAGTTGTGCGGCTTTTTGTGCTCTTCCATTTGCTACTTATCAGGGGGGCCTTGATTGTTCTGCTAGGCTGTCATGTGTTCTCAGGTGTGCCTGTTGAGCTTGGGGAGTCTCACCACTGTGTCCAATGAGGGCTCTCATTTGACAGTGGAGGAAACCTGACCAATAGCACACCAGGACTTGTATCTATCCCAGAGGGCAGAATATGCCCCAATGCATCCTGGGATGGGGTATAAGTCTGTCTCTCCTCCTGTCAGCATCAGGAAAGGTGTCCTTGGCAGTCGGCCTAGAGGACAGATGGTTGAGCTGAGCAGCAGAGAGGGATCCAGTGTGCTGAGGACTGAGTGGAGTTGCTGGGGCAGAAGTTTCCAGGAAAGCAGTACCGTGAGTACTGTAAACTGCCCAGGGGTCTGCCTAGGATAGAGGACCACTCCAGAAGGTCAGAGGGATCCAGGAGCCAGGAAACCAGGAGGAGGATTAGAAGGGGGGTGCCAGAGTCTAAGCCCTGAAGAGTGTGTGTGTGTGTAAGGAGGGGGCCGGTGCGGGTCCTGAAGTGTTAAGCGTTTCAGCAGATGTACAAGTAGCTACCTCAAAGGAAAGTGTTAAGGTAACTTCTACAAGGACTTTGTGCCACAAGAAAGTGACAGGAGTTAGTTCAGTGCTAACAAACCGCAAGTCAGCGTTCATTAGCATCAAACGGCGTTGACCGGCATTCAGCCAGCGTCAAGTCAGCTTCAGCAGGCATTTTTTCAGTTGTCCCCCTAATATTGTGCATAGTTGAGCCAGAAGAGTATCCCACTCATCCCTTCTCCCATCCAAGTTCTCAATAAACCTAAAAACTCAAAGATACTGGACTGATTCTTGTCTCAGTGCTCACACTTGAAGAATATGCCTAACTGGGCTGCTGTTGCTAGCAGTAACCCTGACGGACCCATATCCAGCAAAACGGCTGGGAATTCTGCTACATGTATATGTGCTGTCTTCAGCTTTCTACACTGTTTAGAAAGTGCACATCCTGTTACAATTTTCTCTTCCTGATTCACCTGTGGGTGTGGATTCTTGCCATATACTGTGAGACAGCTGATTGGAGGAAAGGCACACACACCCCCTCCATATAGGCAGAAACATGGAGAGCTGTGCTGTAAATAGATCAGCTGTCTGCTAATCTATTTCTATGCATCCACCCCAACACAAAATTCAGCCTGATCAATCGGTACGTGTGTACGGGGCTTTAGCTAAGCAACAGTTCCAGATCAGTGTTCATAAAATGAGCACCTTGTTCTATTTTCACTCTCTGTATTCCAAAGAAGAGTGTGCTAAGCTACTTAAACATCATCAAATATTTGGAGGAACACAAGAAGAAAATCACATGTGTAGTACAAGTACCCATTGCAAGTAGGAAACGTTGTAACCCCCTCTTTGAAAACATGCCAGCCTCCTGCATATACATTATGCCCATTTTGACATTACTGAAACTGAGGTGAACTCATATAGTGATATCTGGGAGCCCAGAGTTACATAAGGGTCAAAATAGCCCCCTTTTCAATTTTCCATGGAAATGCCATACATAACCAGACAACACAAACAAATAACAAATAGAGCAAAAGCACAGAAAAAGCAACATTTCCATTCTGACACACAGGCTAATCACAAAGACTGGTTAACAGGCATCTATAAAAAGAATATTATAATGCTAAAATTAACTGTTTCACCTGAAACATTAACCTCGATAGTATATTCCCACTTGGGTTAATATTTTATAACCGTGTGCACTAACCCTTACTAACCCTTACTATTATCTTTTGTTGGAAGAATAAATTACGTCTTGTCAAAACCAATGCCCTGCTTAACATGGCTTTGTGATAAAAAATGAAAGCCTTTGTCTAAACTTTTATTTCTAACATACTTAAAAAAATAAAGAAAAATGCACATTTTTAGCACAATTATTCCCTGTTTCCTTGCTGTGTTTAGGCTTCAGAACAATTCAGCGACATGTCTGACTGTACTGAAAACTTAGAAAGGGCTGCTGCTCAATGATTAATAAGCTGAAATCAGCATTGCACCCCACAGGGATACCCTCTTTCCTACTAATGTTTGACATTTTACTATTTAATTAGGATCACCCTCTAAGCAAGAAGCCACTCTGAGAATCATAGATTTTCTTTTCTCTAACAAGATGCCAACTGAAGGGCAGAACCCACATTTACCAGTGCCAGTGATTTTGTTCTAAGCAACCCTGGGGGGTGTCATGTCAAAAGAGAAGTGAAAAAGAAAAAGACAGAAAAACAAAAGTGGAGACAGTGAAGGGGAAATGAAATGAACAAGTTTGAAAGTCTGAAATATAATTGCACAAATCCCTAACTTATATTTTCTTCTTTACAGCATGAGTTCAATATAATACAGTTAATAATTTCTCTGTATTGTGTGATTTGGAACATATAAAAATACACTCGAGATATGAAATTCCAAAATTTTTACACTTCAAGGCTTAAGTGGGTGCCACGTGTTAAATAAATGGTATAAAATATCTTACTTGTATTAAAAGAATAAATCATTTGGATATGTCAATGTGAAAAAAAAGAAGTGACAAAGTTTATCCCTATTAAAACATCTTCAAGGGAGGGGGATGGCTAGAATATCTGTTACTTTTTTAATGCGTCCCCACTTGATTTTTCCCTTTTCCTTTCTGACACATTGCCAATGTTACATGAACAGGAAGTGAGGAGAAATCTCCCCAGCATAAAATGTAGAGGAAAACTTGTTCCCTACTATATCCAAACAACAAAAAAAAATGTTTTGTCTATGATATTGTATAATTAAGGTTTAAATATATACAGGGCCCTGAGGGTGGGGTCATCCTGGAGAAGAACTATTAGGCAGCTTGTGTAGCGGCTGTAGCAAATTATGGGTGTGGCCAAATTGTGCTAAAAGTATGAGAGGCTTGAAACTTGAGCCTATTCACTGTGTATATAGTAACATATGGAGCAGTACCAAACAAAGTATAATTTAACTACTGGGCCACAGCTTGAGCTTAGGGGCCACAAGACCCAACTTGTAGTTTATACCTACAACTGCACTTTTGTACCCCTATTCCATTTGTACCCCTGCTGAGCTGTTCCCCTGGTGTTGTTCAACACCCTACAATAGCCTCTGTAATCCACATATCTGGGTACATCTATCCATAATATCCTTGGTCCCAGCATTTTGTATCTTTTTTTTGTATAGGGGGTCAGAGTATCTTGTGCACTGTTTTTTGGTGCACATTGTTACCTACATACAGTATATACAGCATCTCACAAAAGTGAGTACACCCCTTATATTTTTGTAAATATTTTATTATATCTTTTCATGTGACAACACTGAAGAAATTACACTTTGTTACAATGTAAAGTATTGAGTGTACAGCTTGTATAACAGTGTAAATTTGCTTTCCCCTCAAAATAACTCAACACACAACCATTAATGTCTAAACAGCTGGCAAAGTTAAACAGCCCCAAAGTTAAAATGTCCAAATTGGGCCCAATTAGCCATTTTTCCTCCCCGGTGTCATGTGACTCAGTCAGTGTTACAAGGTCTCAGGTGTGAATGGGGAGAAGGTGTGTTATATGTGGTGTTATCGCTCTCACTCTCTCATACTGGTCACTGGAAGTTCAACATGTCACCTCATGGCAAAGAACTTTCTGAGGATCTGAAAAAAAGAATTGTTGCTCTACATAAAGATGGCCTAGGCGATAAGAAGATTGCCAAGAACCTGAAACTGAGCTGCAGCATGGTGGCCAAGACCATACAGCGGTTTAACAGGACAGGTCTCACTCTCAATAAGCCTCGCCATGGTCGACCAAAGAGGTTGAGTGCACGTGCTCAGCGTCATATCCAGAGGTTGTCTTTGGGAAATAGACATATGAGTGCTGCCAGCATTGCTGCAGAGGTTGAAGGGGTGGGGGGGTCAGCCTATGAGTGCTTAGACCGTACGCCGCACACTGCATTAACCACTTAAGCCCTGGAAGATTTTACCCCCTTCCTGACCAGGGCCTATTTTGTGATTTGGCACTGCATGAGTTTAACGGACAATTGCGCGGTCGTGCAACGCTGTACCCAAATGACATTGACGTCCTTTTTTTCCCACAAACAGAGCTTTCTTTTGGTGGTATTTTATCACCTGTGCAATTTTTTGATCATGCGCTATAAACAAAAAAAGAGTGACAATTTTGCAAAAATAACAATATTTTTCACATTTTTTTATATGAAATCCCCCCCCCCCCAAAAAAAAATGTAAAAATCAAAATTTTTTAACATTTTAGGCCAATTTGTTTTCTGCTACATATGTTTGGTAAAAAAAATCGCAAAAAGCGTATTTTGATTCGTTTGCGCAAAAGATATTGCTTTTACTAACTAAGGGAAAGATTTTTGTCATTTTTATTGTTTTTTTTAACGAGTAATGGCGGCGATCTGCGATTGTTTTTGCGGGACTGCGACATTGCGGCGGACAGATCGGACCCTTGACTGACATTTTTGACACTTTTTTGGGTTACTAGTGACATTACTACAGTAATCAGTGCTATACATATGCACTGTTACTGTAAAAATGACACTGGGAGGGAAGGGGTTAACTTTATTGGAGAGGGAGGGGTTAAGTGTGTCCCTAGGGGCGTGTTTCTTACTGTGATTGGATGTGACTGTGTGTCTAACAGCACAGATCAACGGTCCTACATAGCAGGACCGAGTGATCTGTGCTTTTACACAGGGAAGAATGACAGGCGGCTTTGTTTACATTAGCCGCCTGCCTTTCTCCCTCTCCACCCGATGATCGCGAGTGACCGGCGGACATCGGGTCCGCCGGTCACATGCGCCGGCTTCTTCGGGTACGAGCGGGGGCGGGAGCGCGCCTCCGGCAGAGCGCACTCGCCCCCTATTCGCTCCCAGGCTAGGGAGGGGCTGACCACCGCCATATATAGTCGGGCGGCGGTCGGCAAGTGGTTAAATTGGTCTGCAGGGCTGTTGTCCCAGAAGGAAGCCTCTTCTAAAGATGATGCACAAGAAAGCCCGCAAACAGTTTGCTGAACACAGAACTCTGCCTGCTCTCCTCCAATGACCACACTTGTCCTAACACGCCTCCCTTGCACAGCCTTTCACTGGGAAGCTCAGTGTATTGCTGCTACTCACCCCAACTCCTATGCAGCTGAGAACAAAGGGAATGTGATCACATAAAAAAAGAGACAAAAAAAAGTAATTGATAATATTTTTTAATATCCATACACAAATGCTTTGCCTTTCATTTCTACAGTATTTTAAACTAAAGCCCCGTACACACGTACCGATTGTCGGCCGACCGATCGGCCGTCTTTTGTCCCCGGGCTGTCGTGTCCGCTGAAAAGTGCAAAAGACTGCACACGAATTTTGTCCGCCGACTGCAGAAGTGATGTCATGTGATGGTTAACTTTCCCTGTGTTTTTTCTTTTCTGAGCATGCCCAGTCTTACAAATCTGCTGTCTGTCGGCCGAATTCTGTACTGACTGGCGAACAATCGGCCGTTCTGGTGTCGGCATACAAAAATTTTAATGCTTGCACGACAGATTCTGTTCGGCCGAAAGTGCGCTGTCGGCTGTCGGAAGCATCATACTAACAAGCCGAAAATCGGCCGATCATTTTCGGCCGACAATCGGTACGTGTGTACGGGCCTAAAATGGATTGCTTTACAAGGTGATCGTTTAGAATCACTTTAAGTAAATCTAGCCATGAATAAAACAATGTAGGAGCCTACAAACAGTTTCTAAAAGGGAAGAATATTGAGTGGAAAGGAAAAAGAAAAATACGATGAGCTAGTGGTGTATGAAGATAAAAACAACATGACATAGCTTAGGTCTAATGAGTAGTAGTAATTTATTATGCTGATTAGCATGGCCTTAGGGTTTTCAGAAATGACATCCACTTATTTTCTCCTTTAAACCCACGTTGCAGAACCAGAAAGTGCAAAAAAAAAACTAATTAGAGAAAAATAGGAGAAGAAAAGGCACAAATGATTAAAAAAAAAATAGTCTAAACATTAATGAGACCTGTGGAGGGAGGAAATGTGACAACTTGTCTTCAAAGGCATTATTGTTGGATGTGTCACTCTTACATAGATGGCTAGATATACCTTTAAGCAACATGCTGACAACTAATGATCACCAAAAATAAAAAGACAGAGAATGTTAACAGAAAAATAGCAGGCGAAAGTACATTTTAATGAGACCTTTTTTGAAACCAAGAAAGGATAGTGTATGAATGGTCCCTCTGCTATGTAACAAGAACTGCAAAAAATAAAAAATAAATAAATAAGGATCTAAATATATTTATAAGGTTGTTTGTGTTTTTTTTCTGTCTTATCTGATTTTATGTATTTTTTTTAGGCATGAGCTGTGAAAGGACTTTAATTATAAAAAATAAGGAAAGATTGATGGAGAAAAGAGTGAAAGCTTGTTTATTTCTTTCCTGGTAACATGCTGAGATCAAGCTATTTTCACACTGTGAAATGTAACAAAGGAATCCAAAGTGATTACACAGCTTCATTTGTCAGTATCACTGCCTTGTAAAGTGCCATATAGTACAATAAAATGACAATGCATTTCTTGTTGATGTTTTTTTATTAGTGGCATTATAAGACACATTAGTGTTGTTTAGTATACACAGACCATAGAGAAAATAGCTTTCTGGGCTTCAAACACAGCGTGAATGCATTGTCATTAAACTTGTATTTGGACTTTTTGTTTTCAAATAAATTGGAAACAATGGTTTAAATGTGCAATCTTTGGGGTTTCATTTCACAATGGTAGTTTTAATCGGATACATTGCATTGTATATTGCAGAATAGAATTAATTATGAGCAGAGATGGAAACATCAAGCATAGAAAAGCAGCGGAAAAGTGACACCTCTACGAATCTTATTATCAGTTCTAAACCCAACGAGATGCAGCTGTACTTGTTAAACAAGTGCAAATTACTCATGGACAAGCTTTGTCATATGTACTGATCTACAATCTTATTTTATTGCAAGAGTATTAATAGGAGTTTTTCCTATGCCTGAACTTTGAAAAAAAACACTTGTAATTATATTTTAAATAATACATATAATATTACAAAGAACTATCAAGAGAAATTTTACACTGTGAGAAAAAAACGACCCTGGCTGTTGCTACTTATTTCCAAGCTTGTCTAAATTAATCATTTTCAGTTGGAAAGTTTGAAAATATGGCACCAAAGGGTGAGATATAACCAAACTGAGACAAACAAACTGCTTAAAAGAAACCCATAGTGGTTTTGTACATAATTTCATTCTTTATTATGTCAGGACAAAAAAATATAATAAAAAAATAAATTAATGAGAAAAATATTGTATATTAAATAACATCTTTTGAGCAAGTAGATCTGGTAGATCTTTAGGCTCTTTTTATTAGTAGGTAGGAGCTCAGTGGTGTTTGAATCTTACGCCAAACCCACTTGAGTGATCCCACCAGGAAGCCCTAACTGTGCTGGGCCAATAAAAATGACAGAAGCATCCCCCCTGCAGCCACGCATGTACACGCACCTTTATGATTGGTTCAGTACAGGTGTTCCCTTCCAGGTGGGCTCACTCAGGTGGGTTTGTACTACAGTCGCTCATCAAGTCACTACCAGTGGCTACAACCTCTTAGCTTTGCCAAAGCCTCTAGCCCAAGGGGGACCTCACCAGGGTCCCTGCTGGCTGATGTGTTTTGAGGGCTCTGAAGAAGAAGGACATCCTTTGAAAATGCACCAGTCAGCAAGGACCCTAATGAGGTCCTCTTTGGGCTAGAGGCTTTGACAAAGGAGATTGTAGCCACTTGTAGTGACTTTTTGAGCGTTTTTAATACCTACACTTGTAAGTAGTTATATTTTATGTTTTCTTTAATAAACTTGATGTTGGATAATGCACTAGGCCAATGCGCCCTCTGTTTTAATCTATTTTACACAGTGTCTGAGGACAACCCCACGCCTAGAGGGCAGCAAGGCTATGTAAAAATATCCACCTAAGACCACAGAGTTCTCTTCTAACTTGGATTATCTCACCAATGCGCAAGAAAATATCATTGCCGTTGGGTTTGTACTAGAATCTGATCATGCCTGAGCTCATCCCTATTTGTCAGGAACACCAAAGGTAAGAAAAAAAACAATGTAACAAGGGAATGACAAGCTTAAAACAAAAGGAGAGAGAGAAATGCATTTATCTGGCATAGTAAAGCACTTTATTACAGTTTAATTGAAAAAAATGTAGCTGTTGCACTGACATGTATCCTGTAAGCCAAGGCACTTTTTACATGCCCACAGCAGAGGGAGAAAAACGAATACTGTGTCAGCAGTGTACTGAGATGCAACGCAGTCCTCCTGATCCACCTTTGGGTTGCCGTCAAACTAGGCTAAGATATTGCACACCCGTGCTTGTCAGGAATTTCATGCAGGACCTTGGCTAAACCATATACTGCCCACTCCCTTGCAAGAGAAACAGAGCATCAATTGTTGTAACCACATGCCAGCGTGTTGTAAGTAATTCACATACAGCCTCTGACCATCTTGGAATCCAGAACTGTATCCTGCCTGCAAGCTGCAGCCTCTAATCATCTCCTGTATGCTGCCCACAGCCTCTTGCCATCTCCTGTATCCGGCCCTCAGCCCCTAACCAACTCCTGTATTCTCTCTGCAGCCACTAACCATCTCCTGTATCATGTCCGCAGCCTCAAACCATGTCCTGTATCCTCTCCACAGCCTCTAACTATCTCCTGTATCATGTCTGCAGCCTCTAACCATCTGCTGTATGATGTCCACAGCCTCTAACCATCTGCTGTACCATGTCCACAATCTCTAACCATCTCTTGTATCATGTCCACAATCTCTAACCATCTCCTGTATCATGTCCACAATCTCTAACCATCTTTTGTATCATGTTCACAACCTCCAACCATCTCTTGTATCATATCCACAATCTCTAACTATCTCTTGTATCATGTCTGCAGTTTCTGACTATTTGTTGTATCATGTCTACAATCTGTGACCATCTCCTGTATCAAGTCTATAGTCTCTGACTACCTCCTGTATCATGTCTGCAATCTCTGGCCATCTCTTGTATCATGTCCACAATCTCTAACCATCTTTTGGATCATGTCCACAGTCTCTGACTATCTCTTGTATCATGTCTACAGTCCTTGACCATATCTTGTATCATGTCCACAGTCTCTGACTAGCTCTTGTATCATATCTGCAATCTCTGGCAATCTCTTGTATATGTCATTTTATGTTACATGTCATATATCATTATAGTCAGCCTCTAATCATCTTCTGTATCATGTCCAAGGCCGCTAACCATCTCCGGTATCCTCTCTGCAGCTTCTAACGATTTCCTGTGTCCTCTCTGCAGCCTCTAACCATCTCCTGTATCATGTCCACAATCTCTAACCATCTCTTGTATTATGTTCGCAGTCTCTTACTATTTCTTATATCATGTCTGCAGCCTCTAACCATATCCTGTATCATGCCCACAGTCTCAAACCATCTCCTGTATCATGTTCACAAGATCTAACCATCTCTTGTACCATGTCCACAGTCTCTAACCATCTCTTGTATCATGTCCACAGTCCTTAATCCTCTCCTGTATCTTGTCCACAATCTCCAAACATTTCTTGTATCATTTCCACAGTCTCTGCCAATCTCTACCTATCTCCTGTATCATGTCCTCGGTCTCTGACTATCTCTTGTATCATGCCCACAGTCTCTGACCATATCTTGTCGTGTATCATGTCTGCAGTCTCTGAAAGGGAGCCTGGAGAGGAGGTAAAAGCGGTAGTGCCCCTGGGGTGGGAGTCAGATGTGTATGGGATGTAGAGAGGAGAATACACGATGAAACCAGAGTGGCCAAGCTGGAGCCTGGAGAGGACCATCTGACTGAACCCTGCATAGTGTACCTGAGAGGAGGTCAATGACAGCAGAACAAGGCCAGTCTGAGGCGGGGTTGGGTCACTGATGTAAGGGGGGAGTGAATACAGTAAGGTAAGGAGGGGCACTGATATAAAGGTTCCCCCTTATATCAGTAACCTCCCCTTACCTTAGTGTATTCACTCTGCGTAAGGTGGTCTGTGGTCACCAGATTCCCCCCCAACATCAGAATTCCCAGTGTTCCCCCTTAAATCGGTATCCTCATTGTCCCTTTTACATCAGTCTGCAGGATTCCCCCTTACAGTGCAAGAGGAAACTCTGTGGAACCTGATGTAAAGGGAAATGCTGCAGATCCTGGTGTAAGTGGGAACCCTGATGTAAAGGGGAACGCTGTGGACTCTGATGTAAGGGGGAGCTCTGGTGAGAAATATGTTTTTTTTACTTTTATTATAACTAAAAAACATTGTCAATAGCACAAGATATACAGTATCTCACAAATGTGAGTACACCCCTCACATTTTTGTAAATATTTTATTATATCTTTTCATGTGGCAAAACTGAAGAAATTACACTTTGCTACAATTTAAAGTAGTGAGTGTACAGCTTGTATAACAGTGTACATTTGCTGTCCCCTCAAAATAACTCAACACACAGCCATTAACCTCTAAACCAATGACAACAAAAGTGAGTACACCCCTAAGTGAAAAAGTCCAAATTGGGCCCAATTAGCCATTTTCCCTCCCCGGTCTCATGTGACTGGTTAGTGTTACAAGGTCTCAGGTGTGAATGGAGAGCAGGTGTGTTATATGTGGTGTTAAAAAATGTGAAAAATAAGAATTGTACCGCGCTATGGATAAAAATTATAATAGTGACCCAAGTGCAGCTGTGCAAAAACTGGATGATAACCAGATTCTCAATATGAAGTGCTAAAAATACAGCGCAAAAAGGTACATGTATAAAATATTATATAAATAAATCATAAATAATCTTAAAGTGCCATGTGCAAACCAAGTGCATACATACAAATAAGGTAATTCCACAATAGATATCATAGAATATTGAATACAAAATTGAATAAAAAATTAATATGTGTCCGTAAGAAATTGTAGTGCAAATATGCAAAGGAACTTAGATAGTCCAATAGATAATTAAATCAACAAGTGTCCATATAGCAATCCACCAAAAGTGCATTAAGTGCTCGGAAAAGTGTGCCAGTCATCCCCCTTTGGATAATCCACTTACCAAACTTAATTGACCCCTAGGCTGTACAGCTATAGAGGGTCAGCAAGGCTTTTGTCCCAATGGGGAACCAGATAAGGAATCCTTGGAGATCTGAAGTTCTCAGTACACCGGTATGCATAGATATGAAAAGAAAACTTGCAATAGTGTAATCCCGTTTAACAATCTTTTATTGGAATATTTAAAAGAATATCACTCACATTTGGTAGAGCGAACTCAGGCAGATAGTGAAATATAAGGCAGGTCTATCGCTTCTTTCTGGATGCGGTGTGCGCTCGGGTAAGCCTTGGTCCCGGCCTGCGTTCCACCATCCCGGAAGTGACGTGCCACAGGGTCGTGGACCGGACATTGCGTCGATGCGTTTCGCCCTCTCCTTGGGCGTTATCAAAGACGTATTTCCGGTCTGCGGCGATGGAGATAATATATATACCTCCCAGGCTAATTAATACATTTGACTTCCTGTTCCTGTTGGGTGCACCGGGCTTCATATACACCCAACAGGAAGTTTCAAGGTACCCTTGCTCCATATAAAGTAGCAAATACCTTATATTTAAAAAACAAACGATCGTAGTCTTACTGAATATCGATCCAAAATACATAAATAACAACATCAAGGCGATAATAGTGGGACGATTATATAATAAATAGATAATGATAATACATTGATTGTGAATGGACATCAATGAGAAATTATTTATACATAAATATATATACATAAATAATTAATGACAGAACTAATAATAGTATAATTGTTTGAATATGTATATAATGATATGTTTAAAGGTGATGGTGCGCTTTTCTTATATGTGAAAAATCATATATTGAACAATATATAACAAAAATGGGGAAAAAAACCCAATCGAAATCACAGTGATGGGTGAGTGTGTGTAAAATGAACAAACAAAATTTACAAATAACACTCAATGTGACTATACAAATAAACATTGAAATAAAAGTCCATTGAATATTGTGATCCAAAATGTGAAAAATGGTGAAGAGAATCCAATTAAAAATCAAGGTGATGATGTAGTGTTCCCTCCACCGGGTGAAATGCCTCCTTACCTGGCGGAAAGAAGGTAAGTGCCTGATAATGATATTCTAATATGGAAAAACCAGTGTTCTAATTCCACCTGCACACGTGCACGGTCACCCGGGTGATAAATAAATGCAAGCCTCTTACCAGATGTAAGAGACAATCAAGCCTCTAAATATTCTGATCATGAGGATGCTTCCTTAACACCATGGATGGATGAAATCATTCCCACTTTCTTCCCTCTGTATAAGCCAGCGTGTGTCTCCTATTCTTTTGGGGTGATAGACTCCCCGCGATGTTCCTTTAAAGTTCCAAGGGGGTATATTGCCTACTGAAAACAGGATCAAAGTGACAGCATTTTACCTGTCACCCAAGAAGTCTTCGTGTGTAATGGTGTAATAGAGACTGAGAGAGATTTTTCCATACATACATGGAAAAATCTCTCTCAGTCTCTATTACACCATTACACACGAAGACTTCTTGGGTGACAGGTAAAATGCTGACACTTTGATCCTGTTTTCAGTAGGCAATATACCCCCTTGGAACTTTAAAGGAACATCGCGGGGAGTCTATCACCCCAAAAGAATAGGAGACACACGCTGGCTTATACAGAGGGAAGAAAGTGGGAATGATTTCATCCATCCATGGTGTTAAGGAAGCATCCTCATGATCAGAATATTTAGAGGCTTGATTGTCTCTTACATCTGGTAAGAGGCTTGCATTTATTTATCACCCGGGTGACCGTGCACGTGTGCAGGTGGAATTAGAACACTGGTTTTTCCATATTAGAATATCATTATCAGGCACTTACCTTCTTTCCGCCAGGTAAGGAGGCATTTCACCCGGTGGAGGGAACACTACATCATCACCTTGATTTTTAATTGGATTCTCTTCATCATTTTTCACATTTTGGATCACAATATTCAATGGACTTTTATTTCAATGTTTATTGGTATAGTCACATTGAGTGTTATTTGTAAATTTTGTTTGTTCATTTTACACACACTCACCCATCACTGTGATTTCGATTGGGTTTTTTTCCCCATTTTTGTTATATATTGTTCAATATATGATTTTTCACATATAAGAAAAGCGCACCATCACCTTTAAACATATACACGTCCTATCATCTGGTTGCAGCCTTTCACCTAATCAGCGCACCCCTTTCTTTTCAACATGTATATAATGATAGAAAGCATAATTCATTAGTAGTAAAGTATATATATATTAGTAAAAATATATATATATATTGAAGGCATAATTAATAAAATCTATAAAATAGCAAAGAGGAATGTTAATAATGAGTAAATATTAAATTATAAAAATGATCTAAAAATTATTTTATGTATATATATTTAATAAAATCCGTAAAACTCATGTAGATAAAAGGGCGAATAAAAATGGAATTCCAATTGTGTAAAAATACCGTTAAAAACATTAAAATTTTTCACACAATATTCTCACTACCAATTGGATAAAAAACAGTTGAGGTCAAACTCTACATTTAATCCATTAGGCTGCATAGTTTTTAAAAGATAAATCCATTTCCCTTCATTTTGTGAAATGCCCTGTAAGTTACCCCCCCTCCAGTTGGGTTTTACTCTATCAATACCACAAAATTTTAATCCGGAGGGGTCCTTATTATGTGCCAGTCTGAAATGATTAGACAGGCTGTGCTTTTTACAACCCTTTTTAATGTTGGTAACATGCTCCCGTAGCCGGACCCTTCGTTTCCGAGTGGTCCAGCCCACGTACTGGAGCTTGCACGGACACTCCAGATAGGTTACTTGGGTAGATTCACATGAAATGAACTTGTCTATCTTAAAATTAATTCCTTTGCTGTTGGATAGGAATTGTGTGGTTTTTCCTAGCTCTGTGTCTGGAAGTTTTACATATTGCACAGCGCCCGTAAACATGGAATGGCGTTCATGACTGGCTTCTCCAGACAATATAAGGAATTAGAAAAAATAATTAAAAAACATTGGCATATTTTACAAAAGGATCCTATTTTTGACAAATTGCTACCTAAGAGGCCTCAGTTTATTTACACCAAACCTACCACACTAAGGAATAGATTAGCCAAAAATGTAGTAAATCCTCCTAAAGCCACTATGACATTCCTAGACCAAACGGGCTTTTTTTCATGCGGGCGCTGTGCAATTTGTGAAGCTCTGGTGAACTCCATGCCCAAGAGGATTAAGGCCGTGCTGGAAAATAATGGTGGCCACACAAACTATTGACACGTTGGGCCCAATTTGGACATTTTAACTTAGGGGTGTTCTGAATTTTTTTGCCAGCGGTTTAGACATTAATGGCTGTGTGTTGAGTTATTTTGAGGGGACAGCAAATGTACACTGTTATACAAACTGTACACTCACTACTTTACATTGTAGCAGAGTGTCATCTCTTCAGTGTTGTCACATGAAAGATATTATTTATATATATATATATATATATATATATATATATATAATTAATAAAGTGTATATAGTGTCTCAAGCCAGTAAATAAAGTGAAGTAAATCAAATTCATATAATCCACAAAAATGTGTTTTTATATATATATATATATATATACACATGTTAAAAAGACCAAACCCAAAACGTTATAGTTTTCCCTTAACAAGAAACGCATTTCTCAATTTACAAGGACAAAATTTGGAGTCTTGCATTATTATTTCTCTTGAACCAGACAGAGCAATAGTAAACAGCACGCTTTCTTGTGCGTCTTTGTTTTCCCAGCAGGAATTTGTAATCCATTGTGTCAATTTGTTTAACTTGAAGAGGCAGGATTGCATCCAGAAAGAAAAGGCTCACAGATAGCAACAAAGAATAAAAGCAATTCGATGAGCTCTTTATTAAAACCATCTCATTACATCTGGCCTGTCTGGGACTGAAAAGATGCTTTATTCATTTATAGGGCAAAGTGAAAGATTTTAACAGTGTGGTAATGGGAGAGTTGCTCTTTGACTGAAGAGTCACAAGCAGTCTTAGTAATGCAGTCAGGGCCCAAACAAATGTTTCGTTTTCTGTCCTCTTTTAATGGGATTAGTCAACTTTTGCCAATAATATGACAGGAGAGTTGTTTGGGTCTCATAGTGAAAGCATCACTGTTGTGTAGTTACTAAGAATTCTCTGCAGGTGCAGCCTTTGGTCACGGTCCAGTCCTTTTTTGCAATACAGTTGGCTGTAACCATTTTTAAATAGAAACATGATTGCACTTTTTTAACATCACTTCTTTTCTCCCCTTGTAAATAAATTGCAAAAGCACAGGCTGTCTATTTATCCTTGCCAAGTTTCATGCTGATGTATAATTCCTTTGGAGTTAATATGCAGGGAACACCATGTAAATGTCCTACAACTTTGTTAAATCAAGCAAAACTATTAGCTAGATAATAGCATAAAATATTACCAAGCCTGTGTTCCTTTACACTTTCCTTCTATCACAAAACAGTTGACATTCACTTTATGAATACAATGGAGGTTAATATTTATGGGCGTGTTGACAATTACATGACAAGCATCTACGTCAATTATTAATGCTTGTTTTTTTTTTTTTACTAATGGTCATATTTTATACAGATGTTTCTTTTATCATTTTAATTGATGCCTCTAATAGTTATTTTTGTTGAGAAGATGGATTATTTAGTTTAGTTTTTCACCAAATGTACATGCCTGCTATTAATGAAAAAATATATTTTCTGCAGAATTTCTGAAAATCCATCTAGGCAATACAATTCTAAATCTTTCATTGCTTGAAAAATACCAAAAAAAAAAAAAAAAGCACAAAAATGAGATTTGCATCTAAAATTAATATTTGTTTTTCTTTTTTTTTAAGGGGTTTAGAAAATCCTTTACCTTATTAGTGAAGGCCGCAAACTGTATAACCTGCATTGTCTTGCTTTTCTTTGCCCCTCTGCAGGTAGCATGTTTTTCTACACAATAGCAATATATGGCAGCTTTAAAGCTGAATTACAAGCACATGTAAAATACACAAATGAATGCATCTCTGTAATCTCTATAATCATTAACACATCATTAAATATATGTTATGTGACAGGAAGTCAGGTAAATCTGTGGGTGTTGTCACAGAAGGGAGATACATTTCTGCATTGTTTAGACAATTCACCAATTACTATCAGGTGTCGGCTGCGGAGGTAGCCAGAAAGGTTTAAGGACGTTGGAAAGCTTCAGCTATTCAGAATGAGGCAATTAAGGCCTCTATAAGTTATCCAGAGGATAACTACTGATTGCTGCATCCTGAGGCTTTGTGCGTTAAGGAGAGCAGTGAGCTGAGAGAGACTTCTGAAGGTGAGGTGGTGTTGACTTTTTCTGTGTGAAAAGAAAACAAATAGACTATTGGTTTTCTGCTGTATGACCAGCAGTGTCTGCCCAGCAGTAGGTTGGGACAGTCACCATAGGTAGATTCCTGTGCTGTGAAGGTAGACGCCCCAAGTGGCCAGGGTTTATTTTATGTTTGTTTGATTTATGCTGTTTGGATGCTTGCACTTGTTTCCAGCAAATTGGAAGAATAAACCATAGACCGTTGTTTTCAACCACTCCTCGGCTGTCTCTCTGTGTAGCGAACCCACCCAAAGGGTCACCCACACCCGCTACCGAGCCAACCCCTTACAGTATGTACTTGAAAATAGCCTGGTATCAGACTCTTGCAGGCAATTGTACAGCAGAGCTCAGAAATCGGGGTTTAAAAAACAGCACAATGAGGCAATCAGCTGTGCTACATTTCAGGATGCAAGGTGATAGAAAATGAGAGCAGAGTGACAGAAAGATTAGTTGGGGAGGGGACATGTAGGTGAAAGTGAAACTGCAGTAGAGAAAATTCAGGTTGTCTCCCCTGCTCATACATTTAATTTGCCAATTATTTTTAGGATGCAGTAATGACTTGCACAATCAATACTCTGTATCAATATGGAGATCTCCAACTGTGAGATCTTTAGGTCCCTTTTACACTTGTATGACCCGAAAGTCACACGACTTTGACGAAACTTCAACGGGACTTGAAGTAATGCCTGTGTAATCTTGAGGTCTATGGACCTCAAGTCGCATCAAAGTCAGACCAAAGCAGTGCAGGGACCACTTTGAAGTTGCTGCGACTTGAAGACACACATATATGAATGGTACTCATTGGAAATCATGGGGTATGACTTGTCATGCCACTTTGCAGTCCAAAGTTGCAGGACAAGTCGCAAGTGTGAAAGAGGCCTTAAAAGGAACTAGTCAGAAAGAAAATACGGATGCTATCAGTTATTCACTTTGTGAACTTAAGAAGTCCAGGTACAAGTATGTAGGTCAAAGCTCCCTACTTCACTGCCTGCTTAGTGGTTTTGGATCAGTTACTCACTTTGTGACTTCTTAAGTAGTGAGGTGAGGAAGATATGGATGTAACATAGCTTTTAGGCCTCATGCACACTGGATGATTTTACAGGTGCTTTTTTTTGGGCTTCTGGTGGTTTTTTATACAGCCAGTAAACTCCCCAGCATGTTATCCTATGTGTCCATGCACACATAGGCTGTTATCAGAAGTTTTTGGCTGGGGTGTTTTCTGGCTAGAAAAAACCCCAGAACTAGTGGGTTTTGAGAGAAGTTTTTGAGCTGTACAAATGCTTTAATGCTGGTAAACGTGGTAAAACGTGGCTAACCGGCATGTTTGAGAGTTTTTGATACCATAGCATGTTTTCTTGCTAAATCTTTAAAAAACACTAACGCAAAAAAAAAACGCTGATGCAAAAAAGAGGAAAAATGCAAAAAAACTTTTTTAATGCGGCAAAGCTACTGGTGTTTTTTTTTAACGTCCAGTGAGCATCAGGCCTTATAATTAAAAAACCAAGTTGATCATGACAACTTCCATATCTCTGTTCTGACAGGATCTCTTCAAATTCATTAGTTTGTGTATACATTTATATTTGGTGGCTGTAAGTCTCACCTGTCAAAGTATTTCACTGTTCTTTTTGGAACATATTTGCAATAATTGTTATTTGGGCTGAAATACAATATGCGGCCAAAAGTATGTGGACTGCAAACTCTTGAGTTTAGGGGTTACCAGTGAGGGGTAATGGTAAGGGTACAGAATGCAAAGACATTTAAGACAACTGGGCACTTCCAGCCTTGTGGCAACCGTTTGGAAAGGCCTTTCTCTGTACCAGCATGACTGTTCCCCTTTTCAAAAAGTCAGGTCCTTAGAGGCAAAGTTTGATGTGTTTGGTGTGGAAGATCCTGAGTGGCCCTCACAAATCTCTGACCTTAAAGAGTAGCTCCAGTGGCTTTTCTGAAAATTAGAAATCAGCAGCTACAAATACTGTAGCTGCTGACTTTTAATAAACAAACACTTACCTGTACCAGGATCCAGCACTGTGCTGACCCGAGGGGGTACCGGGGACTGTCTACGGTCTCCAGAGCTGGCATCTTAACTGTGGGCACCCGACTGTGGCAGCTTGCAGCTTTATATCCGGGTTCCCACTGCGCATGGGCAAGCTACACTGCACATTGTGAATATAAGACTGCAGGGGCTGGGGGGAGAGAATTTCAGCTCAAATTGCCTAGGCGATCTGAGCAGAAGTGGGAGCAGGTACCTGTCAAAACCAGGTGTTTGCTCCTTTCCCCAAAAAATTGCCAAATGTCAAAGAGGAGCGGGGGAGGAAGCTTTAAAGCAGAAATGCCCCTTTTGGGTGAAGATACGCTTTAACCTTCTTGAGCACCTTTAGAATGAATTTGAGAACCAATTGTGTGCTAGGTCTTCTCTTTCATCATTAGTTCCTATCCCCACATGTTAGGCAATTGTGCACTTCCAGTCTTTTGGCGACAGTTTGGGGAAAGCCTTTTTCTGTACTACCATTGCTGTGTCCATTTGCAAAGTCAGGTCCAAAAAGACATGCTTTGATGAGATGTACAGATACTGAGTAGGGATTATGGTTCACAGGGTGACCCTTCCAAAAATTATTAAACTTAAATCTGAATCCCATTGAAGGGTTCTAAAGGATCAAATCTTGAAAATCAATTCTGACCATTATCAAGGTTAATGGGCGTGTTGTAAATCAAGGGCCCTGGGGAGCTGGGCACTTCCATGAAGGACATGTACTAATGCAAAAATGATATTTAAAAAAAAAAAAAAAAAAAAAAAAAAAAGGTTTACTTTTTAATATAACTGTTAGGGCAACATAGGAAAAATACCAACTCCTTTAATTACATGTTTGGGTGATGCCTGTAAGCTGTACAGTATGTGATGTACGATTCTAATGGACAGCATCAGAAGCTCCATACTCTGGCATCACATAGTTTGCATGTGTAAATGATTTTTCTAATTTTAAAAATATTGCTTAGCTTAAATAAAGCAGCAACACTCAAATCGAATTCAGTACAGCTTGAAGGAAAATGCGTTTTGTAAGACTGTTTTGGCCCCCAACACCTTATTTGTCCAGCAGTAATAGACCTGACTTGAATGGTGGAAGCAAAAGCCACAACAGATCCAAAAGCTATGGAAAAGTTTACTCTTAAAATAAAGCTAGTGCCCTCAACGTTGCATGCAGTGGCAAAACAGTTTTCACAGTACCACACTGCTTTGTCTTAAAAGTTTAATAAAATATCAAAGCACAAACAAAATCACTTCAAAGCAACAACCCCATATTCCCCGGTCTCTCTTCCAACCACATCTCCCCAATCATTCCCAAAGCATTCTAAATATAGTCTTTAAGTACATATTTGGTAGAAATTGGCTAGGGTCTGTACATGAGTACTTAAAGGCAGTAAGAAGAAAGAGCTCTGCAGCGTAGGCTTTTATTTAACCACTTTACCACCGGAGGATTTTGCTGTCTTACGTCCAGGCCACTTTTTGCGATTCGGCGCTGTGCGACTTTAACTGACAATTGCGCGGTCGTGCGACGCCGTACCCAAACGAAATTTACGTCCTTTTTTTCCCACAAACAGAGCTTTCTTTTGGTGGTATTTGATCACCTGTGCAATTTTTACTTTTTGCGCTATAAACAAAAAAAGAGCGTTTATTTTGAAAAAATAACAATATTTTTAACATTTTTTTATATGAAATTCCCCCCAAAAAAGATGTAAAAAACAATTTTTTTAAAAATTTTTGGCCAATTTGTTTTCTGCTACCCATGTTTGGTAAAAAAATCACAATAAGCATATTTTGATTGGTTTGCGCAAAAGTTATTGCGTTTACTAACAAAGGGAAAGATTTCTGTCATTTTTGGTGTTTTTTTGTTTAACGCGTAATGGCGGCGATCTGCAATTTTTTTTGCGGGACTGCGACATTGCGGCGGACAGATCGGACCCTTGACTGACATTTTTGACATTTTTGGGGGTACCAGTGACATTACTGCAGTAATCAGTGCTATAAATATGCACTGTTACTGTAAAAATGACACTGGCAGGGAAGGGGTTAATTTTATTGGAGAGGGAGGGGTTAATGTATGCCTGGTGCTTACTGACGTGTGGGGGGGGGGAGGTGACTGTGTGAGACAGGGACAGATCGGATGTCCAGCTATGCTGAACACTCCGATCTGTCACTCCCTGTCACTTTGGAGATCCGCCCGCTTGTGTTTACACAGGCGGGCGGATCTCCACACTAGATCCCCATCGCCGCTGCTCCTCCCCTGGCCCCACTCCCGCTGTGACCGAAAAAAGCGGGAGCGAGCCTCCGGCGGCGCGCAAGCGCCTCCCAGAAGGGGGAGTGTCTGACGACGTAGTACTACGTCGTCAGACGATAACGAGCCACTCTGCCGCAGTAATATTACTGTGGGCGGTGGTAAAGTGGTTAAAATACCTGCTGCCGCCAGCGTCATTGTGATCTGAAGCTTGCGGCTGCAGCATATTAGCTATAGTATTAGTAAAGGCCATTTGGAAGCCACACGAATGAGGCAACAGATGACTCTGCACCACATAGTTTGGTAGGAGCAGCATCTTAATGAGACAACTCGGCAGCAAAAGGCAAGTCCTCCTTGTTCCTCAAGGGCAAAAAATAGTTACTTTCAATTAGAGTGCTGCTAATGCCCCTTTTTCCTAGACCTCAGGGGTCTACCTCATAGCAGACAGCAACATATTGTTAAGCATTGAATCCTACAACCAAAGGCTACCTGTCCTTCCTCAAATCTTCCTTTTTTGGTCACATATATTAGTGAGGCAGTGTGGAGAGGAACCCAAAGAAGAGGACAGGGAATAATGTATAAAAACATACAACAAAGTTGTAAAGGAGATCAAAGAAGAGTCAAACATCTTACTTAATTCATCAAATAAAAGTTATTTATTCGGTATTGAAGTAAACTGGGAGGGAATCGGGCGACAGCTTTTTCAGTTTGTGGCTCTGTCCTTGGGCACCACAAGTATTTGCTTAGGTGTTGGTCCTGGTGTTACCTCTTCTGCAAGTCTGGGGAATTCCCATTTAGGGGAATTTTGGTGAAACATCCCTGTGGGAGCATTTGAAGGATGGTCTTAAAGCCTATGGACAACAGATGCAAGTCCTACAGAACATTGGCTGGTTCCTCAGCTTCCAAAAGTCGACCCTGGAACCATTGTATCACATGGAATATCTGGTTCTCATCCTGAACACAGCCATGTCATCTGTGTTCCTTCCAAGGGAAAAAGTTTTGGACTCTCTGCTCCAAGGTGCAGGAGTTAGCATTTCTCTATTTACCTTTGCATGTGGGTGCTGGGTCATGGTGATGGTAGCAGCATGAGACAAAAAGACATTGTCTTTAGATTACCCCATGTGTCTGCGTGACAAAACCAAGTTAGTCTTGGATTGGTAGTTATCCAACCTTGCGTTGAAGTGGGAATTATCCTTTCTCTGTGATGTGGAAACTACTTATGACAAACACCAGCCTGCCCAACTGGGGAGGTGTCCTAGATTGTCTGTCAGTTCAGAAGACATGGTTGTTAGTGGAGGCATGGATGGCAATCAACATGCTGTAGTTTAGGGATATTTGGCTTACCTTCAGCAGTAGACCTCCCTACTCCAAAGACTGCCAGTCAGGTTCCAATACAACACCACCACGCAGTGGCATACATAAATTATTAAGACAGAACAAGAAGTCAGACCCTTCTCTGAGAAGCAGAGATTGTTTAGACTTGAGCCAAACTTCATGTTCCAGCCCAATCCGCAGTACATATTCCATGCATTGAAAATTAGCCATTAGCCACCAAAGTCACCAATGGCTGGATGCCAGAGAGTAGTCCCTCCACCTAGAAGTACATCACTCGATCTTTCTCTAGTGGGGGACACCAGACATAGACCTAC
Organism: Pelophylax lessonae; assembly: GCF_965119305.1. Lineage (NCBI taxonomy): Eukaryota > Metazoa > Chordata > Amphibia > Anura > Ranidae > Pelophylax > Pelophylax lessonae. The sequence goes on from NC_138772.1 coordinate 344,327,966, forward strand.
TGGCATCCATACTCAACCACAAAATGGACAGGTTCATGTTTACATCCAGGGATACTTTGACCTTCAGGGTAGATGTCCTAGTCACTCAATGGAATCAGGTCAACATGATTTATGAACTGCACCTTTTAAACTCCTATCTCATTTGCTTCTTTGAAGGATAGAGGGGGAAGACTTCCTGGATGTGAACAGGGGATACTTCATCTCAGGAAATACTCCATGGCATGCGTTTTATCCTTCATTCAATCAATATTGGTAAGTCCCTGACACTTTGGACTATTAAGGGTCAGGTTTCTGCCTTGAGGTACTTATTCACAAACTGCTAACTTCCTATTCCTTGGTCAAAGACAAGAGATGTCTCACATTGTACCACTGATACACTTATGGTTGACTCCTTGAGACCTCAAACTGATTTTTGATGACCTCATTTGAACCTGTTCAGGACGTTTCTCTTCCACGTTCGTTCATGGTTGCTTTTCTGTGGATATCACTTCAATTAGAGTGTCTGAACTTGCAGCCTTATCCTGTAAAGAACAGTTACTTATCCTCCACAAGGGCAAGATTGTTTAAAGGTTCTCGAAACTGCTTTCTACCTAGGGTGCTCTCAGAATTTAATTTAAATCAGGACATAGTGTTGCCTTCCTTTTGTCTTGCTCTTAAGCATCCTAAGGAGATTGATCTCCACTCCCAGGATATGCTTAGGGCTGTGAGAATCTCTCTTGAAGTCATGGCTGTGATTTGTCATTCTGATGCTCTATTTGTGTTACTTGAGGGCTCCAAAAAGGGATTAGCTGCCTCTTGATACACAATTGCTAGGTGGATTCAGCAGATCATTACTCAGGCATACGACGTGAGGGGGAAGGTTCCCCCCTTCCCTGAAAAGGCTGACTCCAACAGAAGTGCTTCATGGTCTTCCAAACACACGTTTTCCAAATTTTACCAGGTAAATGTTCAGGCCTTGGCAGCTCCTGACCTTGCTCAGGGGATCCTACAGGTGGCCCTTTAAGGGCCTTTACTTTTTATTCCTCTTTTATTAATGCTAAGTGGTTTTTGGTGGGCTTATTTGCTGATGTTTACTGTTCGCCACCCACAATGGACTGGAAAGTAAAAAGATACTTTTTTGTGCAGATACATACTACCTTGACATTTTTTTCACTGTTTTTACAAAAAAGCAGCCAGCAGTAATTAGTAAATATGTCCTGTGAAATACACATGCAGCCACTTAACAGTGAAATGCATGTAGATTCAGGGACAAGCTGTTAAAAAATACATTTCAGCAGGAAAAAATAAATAAATAAAAACACATGCAACCTGATATGACTGTGAATAGTGCATGAGGAGAGGCTGTAAAAGGCTGCAGGATACACATCAGCAACATTGAAGTAATATTAACACTCGCAGTTTTGGACATTACTACATTCAGATAAAGCCAATCAACATTCCCCAATAAATACAGTCATTTATATTTTGCCCAAGCACTTACAATTCAAATGTTACAAAGCTGCTCAGCTTTAACTTCCCCAAACTTCCTGTTGGTGAATGTGAAAACAAGGGAAAAAAATTGGGACTTTAATTGAGGCAAGATGGCGTTGGAAAATTAATCATGGTAAAAAACCATATGTTTATTAAATAATAACAAATAGAAAACGTATATTGATGGCAGCATCCATATGCAATACCATATGTATACCACCCAGCAGTACAGTAAACAATCAAGGTAAAATAGTACATTGTATAATCATAGGAATACATAATGAGAGCCCATTTGGTAATAACAGAGACATAACATATCCCAGAATTGACATCTAATGCTGTTTATACATGCGTAACATAGAGCATAGCAGTGTGCCATCGTGATAACAACTAGTATAGTATAATAAAATTCAGACGCATCATATGGTCCTATGCGTTTCGTGATCATCATCACTTCTTCAGGGGCGAATGCATCATGGATCTAAAATAAAACATGTAAGAATAACTGATAGGTCCACACTTAGGGGAAAGGGGGGGGGGGTAACAGAGTAACCAGGGAGGGAACAGGTGAGCCTTCCCTGTGTAGTACTTACATAGCCACTGTATATGGGACGGTAACCCGTCACAAAGATTGTTTACTGTACTGCTGGGTGGTATACATGTGGTATTGCATATGGATGCTGCCATCGATATACGTTTTCTATTTGTTATTATTTGATAAACATATGGTTTTTAACCATGATTAATTTTCCAGCGCCATCTTGCCTCAATTAAAGTCCCAATTTTTTTCCCTTTGTTTTCACATTGACCCAGGGATGGAGACTTTCTTACTATATGTCTCATATAAAGTCCCAAATTTTCTTTCTCCTTCCTGTTGGTGAATGGCGAATTCACCCTGGTAGTGGGACCTCCCAAACGTTGTTTATTTCTAGGAGGGTACAATGCAGGCTCTATCCCCTACCAGTCTCCCAGCTTCACCCAGCTCTGACATTCTCCATTTCTCCCTGAAGCTTCAGTCTGTGGGCAGAACCTCAGCATCATCACCTACATAACAGGGATATTAACTCCCTGTGTGATTGTGGCTAGTCTTAGCTTAAAGAGGCAGCTGTGGGGCACTGGTTGCAATTCTGGAGGTACCCTGCTGGAGTGAGCAATAAGGCAAGCATTTCTTACAATTCCTCCACCCCTAGAGACACCAAACATTTAATCATTGTAGTACGGGGAGGCGCCACTGCAAGTGTGAATCTTTTGACTTCCCTGGAGTTGGGTTTTTGTAGTGCCAGCTGGGAGAGCACACACAAAGCTGGCTCCTTGGGACCCTACAAGGGCACAGATCCACCTGAAAAAAAGAGCCAATTATGGGAGCATTTGATGGAATTGAAAGCAACCACAGACTTAAAGGGTATTTCCACTTTTGCAGCCAAAATTGGATTATACCTACTTCATATTTATTATCCACTTGACCTCTAGAGGATTTTACCCCCTTCATGACCAGGCCATTTTTGCTATTCAGAACAGCACTACTTTAACTGGTAATTGTGCGATAATCTTACATTGTACTCAAACAAAATTGATATACATTTTTTTCCCCCACAGATAGAGCTTTTTTTGGTGATATTTGATTTTTTTGATTTGGATTTTTTTTTTTTTAATTTAAACAAAAACATTTTTTATTTACTTTCTGCTATAAAACGTCTCCAATAAAAAATTTTAAACATCTAATTTCTTACTATATTTAAGCCAAAATGTATTCTGTTACATATTTTTGGTAAAAAAAATCCCAATAAGCATAAATTAATTGGTTTGCGTAAAAATGATAACATCTACAAAATATGGGATACTGTATATACTGAAACTTTTATTTATTTATTTATTTTATACTAGTAAAGGCGGTGATCAGCGACTTATAGCAGGACTGTGATAGTAGGGCAGGTAATCTGACACTGCGGGCCTAATTCAGTATAAGTTTGGAGTAGAGCTGCTCACTTCTCCAGAAATAACTCCAGCCTAAACTCATTGCATCCTAATTAGGTAAGTGGCTGGAGTTAAACCATCAACTAGATGCTTTAATGAATTCGGAGTTGGAGTTATCTTAGACTGAATTCGGGTTTGGAGTTAACTTAGGCTGAATTTGAGTTTGGAGTTAGCCAAATTCCCTTTGTGTTTTTCATAAAAGGAAATTTGTCTATTCTGAATCACTATTACACAGCAATGTCATTTATTATGGTTTATTTTAATTTTAAGGTATAGTTATGTATCTTATGTGTTTTAACCTTTAGATTTTCTAATAGCAGACTACACAGCTGTCTAATTAGCAGTCTTCATTCTTTATTCATCTGAAACTTTCAGGCATATCTGATTGTATTCAGCACTTTGGTGTAGTGGGCTAAGCTCACAGCTAAAGATTGCTAGGTCATGAGTTCAAGGCCCAACCATGATAACACCCTGTGTGCCATAATTTTTTTTTTGGCCACATAGTAATACATTGGCTACATCACCTAAAATTGCATGTCAATGGCCTTGTATATTCAAGAAACAAACATGCATATGTGCAGGGTGCAATTATGCATTTGCCAAGTTTCAGTATTTATTTATAGCTGTCTAAAATTTAAGAAGGTGATGGCACACTTGGGATTTGAACTCATGCTCTCAGTGTTTATAGCCAGGAACACTAACCACTAAACCATTGAGCTGAGCATGATTACCCCTGGAATATTTATTCCCATGTTTCAATAGTTAACCACTTCCTTACAGGGCAGTTACACCCCTTCCTGCCCAGGCCAATTTTCAGCTTTTTATACTGTTGCATTTTGAATGACAATTGTGCGGTCATGCAACCCTGTACCTAACACAAATGTATGACAGTATTTTCATAAAAAATAGTGCTTTCTTTTGGTGGTATTTGATCACTGCAAGGTTTTTTTTCTATTGGCAAAAAGAAGACCTAAATGTTTGACCCCTAAAATAATGTGTTTTTGTTTATGTAATAAAATTTGGTAAATCAATATGTTTTTGTTGCACTGACGAGCATTGATGAGGCTGCGCTGGCAGGCACTGATGAGACACTAATATGCAGCACTGATAGATAGATAGGTGGCACTGATATGCAGCATTGATGGGCATTGATAGGTGGCACTGATGGGCAATGATTGGCACTGGTGGGCAGCACTGAAAGATGGTAATGATGGGCAGCACTGATGAGGAGGGCACTAACAGGTTCCCTGAGCACTGATTGGCATCAATGGTGGCATGGGTGGGCATCCCTGGTGGCTCTAGTGGCATCCCCCAAGGGTCTGCACTGGTAATCAATGCTCTGATTACAAGCACAGACCCCCCACACACACACACTTACTTTGCATATGAATGCCATTTCTTCACAGCTGAAAGTGGCCCTCACCATGATTAGCCAGTTGATTGTGACCTCTTGCTGGAATGTGTGCAAGCCAATTTGGTGTCATTTCTGGTCCAGGGCGAACGCCAATGTGCCATTTGCAATTTATTGTAAAGAGATTTTGCTTTATTTTAAAAATGGCGCACACAGACAACTAAAATGTATTGGAAATGTTTTACCTAGGCCAGTGATGGTAACCCTTAAAACCCAAGATGTTTTTGCCCTACATTTCCCAAAATGCTCATGTACTCTGCAGTGTAGGTGAGCATCATGGGAAATGTTACAAAACACCTGTGTTGCCAAGGTTCATCACTGACCTAAGCCAACTAAAAAGGTGAGTGAGCGCTGTAGCAATCTTTTATTTAGTAATCATTTTTAGTGATTTTTTTATTAAATGTTTTGGTTACATTCATCCACAGCGACTGAATGGAAATTTTGTATTATTCCTTAATTTATATATTTTTAGCTAAATATATACATAAAGTGTATAAAGAAAAAGTGCGCTGGATAAAGTAAGTGAAAAAAGCAGCAACCTTAGAGCCAATAGGTGATATGAAATGAAAAAAGAAAGTCAGGTGCGCTAAATTCACATGTGTCACACATCAAAACTTGGGTGTGTCACTATAATGAGTAACCAACCAACCTCTGCAGTGTGTACCTTGGTTGATGTGCACTAAGAGGGTGTATGGTATTACCAGAAACCCTGGTGCTGACAAATAAAAGGTGATGGATGAAGTAATAATTTTCAATGTGATAATAACAACATAATCAAATGGTGCTTCACAAATAATGCAAAATAAAGTCCAAAACTTCAGTGTGAACCACCTAAAGTGTATATACACCCCTGGGGGGTACACAAGTCCCAAAATCCCACACAAATAATACAGTCCACAAACGTGTATTGGATAAAACTGTGAAGGTGCAATGGTTCCACCACCTGGATAGGGATTGGCCTCTTACCATAAGAAAGAGGTCAAGGGCGGATAATTAGCCCAGTAGTGTCCTAGGGGTCCCGGGGGTCACCTTGGGATGTGCAGACAAAATTGGCCTCTTACCAGATCGCTCCAAGTATGGGCAAGTTGTCTCACTTTTCGTATTATGTCCCAATCCCGGTCCTCTATCTTCCTGGGGGTTCTCTCTATTATCCCGGATGGAGGCTTCAGCTTGTGGCTCAGTGCAGAAGCAGCCCAATTTTTTGTGTACTATGGTATTCAAAGATATCCATAGGGATGGATCCGCTGCACTGATATAAAAGTAATCGTGATGTGTATAAAGAAAAAGTGCGCTGGATAAAGTAAGTGAAAAAAGCAGCAACCTTAGAGCCAATAGGTGATATGAAATGAAAAAAGAAAGTCAGGTGCGCTAAATTCACATGTGTCACACATCAAAACTTGGGTGTGTCACTATAATGAGTAACCAACCAACCTCTGCAGTGTGTACCTTGGTTGATGTGCACTAAGAGGGTGTATGGTATTACCAGAAACCCTGGTGCTGACAAATAAAAGGTGATGGATGAAGTAATAATTTTCAATGTGATAATAACAACATAATCAAATGGTGCTTCACAAATAATGCAAAATAAAGTCCAAAACTTCAGTGTGAACCACCTAAAGTGTATATACACCCCTGGGGGGTACACAAGGGGCTGCTTCTGCACTGAGCCACAAGCTGAAGCCTCCATCCGGGATAATAGAGAGAACCCCCAGGAAGATAGAGGACCGGGATTGGGACATAATACGAAAAGTGAGACAACTTGCCCATACTTGGAGCGATCTGGTAAGAGGCCAATTTTGTCTGCACATCCCAAGGTGACCCCCGGGACCCCTAGGACACTACTGGGCTAATTATCCGCCCTTGACCTCTTTCTTATGGTAAGAGGCCAATCCCTATCCAGGTGGTGGAACCATTGCACCTTCACAGTTTTATCCAATACACGTTTGTGGACTGTATTATTTGTGTGGGATTTTGGGACTTGTGTACCCCCCAGGGGTGTATATACACTTTAGGTGGTTCACACTGAAGTTTTGGACTTTATTTTGCATTATTTGTGAAGCACCATTTGATTATGTTGTTATTATCACATTGAAAATTATTACTTCATCCATCACCTTTTATTTGTCAGCACCAGGGTTTCTGGTAATACCATACACCCTCTTAGTGCACATCAACCAAGGTACACACTGCAGAGGTTGGTTGGTTACTCATAGTGACACACCCAAGTTTTGATGTGTGACACATGTGAATTTAGCGCACCTGACTTTCTTTTTTCAAATATATACATAAACACTTTAATTTCTTACAATTTAGCCCACACACACACACACCACCCCCACACACACACACACACACCACCCCCACACACACACACACACACACCACCCCCACACACACACACACCACCCCCACACACACACACACACACACCACCCCCACACACACACACACACACACCACCCCCACACACACACACACACACACCACCCCCACACACCACCCCCACACACCACCCCCACACCACCCACACACACACACCACCCCCACACACACACACACACACCACCCCCACACACACACACACACCACCCCCACACACACACACACACACACACACCACACACACACACACACACACACACACACACACACACACCACCCCCACACACACACACACACACCACCCCCACACACACACACACACCACCCCCACACACACACACACACCACCCCCACACACACACACACACCACCCCCACACACACACACACACCACCCCCACACACACACCACCCCCACACACACACACCACCCCCACACACACACACCACCCCCACACACACACACACACCACCCCCACACACACACACACCACACACACACACACCACCCCCACACACACACACACACACACTTCGCTGGAGTAAATGGAGAAACCCTACCCAAGTTCATACTGTACTGCCATTGCACACACACAAAAAATACAAGAAATGGATTACATTCAACAGACACAAAAGATATCTGAATTACATCTAGACAAATATGAAGAAAAGAAAACAAAACCAGGAGCTGTGTACAAATGAATACGCTTTATTGAACATGTATAAAACATCAGTAATCACTCAAGCAAGCATGTGAAATGTGAAATGTGAAATGTGCAATACCCCCCCCCCCCCAAACCCCCAAATCAAGTAATTTTTATTCAAATTACAGTGCAAAGATACAACATATGATGGATAGATAGAGCTTACAATATCCAAAAGTCAAGCAAAATAAGTTGTAGACACCTTAGTATTAAGCATAAAACATACCCAACATACTTTTATGTTAATTGTTTGCATGAGCCTGCCTTTTCATTTAAATACCCTCAAATCAGTAGAACATACAGCTACACAGAGGCATGAAAATAAAAAAAAACACATGTATAGAGTACATAAAGACACACTTTGCAAAAACTATACCAAACAGTTAGAGCATGAAAAGTATTCATCCAACAGAATACACTTACTGCAATATGGATCTTTAGGCATGCCAGCAAACCCCCACCCCAAAAACAAATTCGGACATAAAGACCTGTGGCCCTTCCACAGGCCAAATGATATGATCTCATACATCCCTTTATATAACCTTGGTTAAACTACACCCACCCAGTATAGGAAACGCCCAGCAAAGTAATTAATTGGGTCTGTTGGTTCCTAAACCAAAATCACCAGTTCACTAATGAATGAGTGTTTGGCTGGCCATCCATGATCAAAGTTTCTTACAAGTCAACACACATAAGAAATGCTTTCAATAATCTCAGCATGAGCACAAAGTGGCTTTTTCATTTAGACTAATGCCTCGTACACACGTACTGATCATCGGCCGACCGATCGGCCGTCTTTTGTCCAGGGCTGTCCTGTCTGTTGAAAACTGCAAAAGACTGCACACGAATTTTGTCGGCCAACAACAGACGACTGCAGAAGTGATGTCATGTGATGGTTAACTTTCCGTGTGTTTTTTCTTTTCTGAGCATGCTCAGTCTTGCAAATCTGCTGATTGTCGGCCGAATTCTGTACTGACTGGCGAACAATTGGCCGTTCTGGTGTTGGCCAACAAAAATTTTAATGCCTGCACGACAGATTCTGTTCGGCCGAAAATGCGATGTCGGCTGTCGGAAGCATCATACTAACAAGCCTACAATCAGCCGATCGGTCGTCGGCCGAATATTTACGGCCAACAATCGGTACGTGTGTACGAGGCTTAAGGCTGGCCATACATGTTCCAATTTTCTTACAATTTTCTGTCCAATTTTCTTGAAATTTACCTTCAAGTATGTAGTACAAAGGCCTGCCTAATTAGATACAAGTGAATGTGTTTTTAGCTTTGACCTCACATTATGTGGTTTGTGGTAGATCTACCAGAAAATTGTACAACAAAAGTTGAACATGTATGGCCAGCTTAATGGGCCATACACACTATAATGCCTCGTACACACGTACCGATCTTCGGCCGTAAATATTCGGCCGACGACCGATCGGCCGATTGTAGGCTTGTTAGTATGATGCTTCCGACAGCCGACAGCGCATTTTCGGCCGAACAGAATCTGTCGTGCAGGCATTAAAATTTTTGTTGGCCAACACCAGAACGGCCGATTGTTCGCCAGTCAGTACAGAATTCGGCCGACAATCGGCTGATTTGCAAGACTGGGCATGCTCAGAAAAGAAAAAACACAGGGAAAGTTAACCATCACATGACATCACTTCTGCAGTCGTCTGTTGTTGGCCGACAAAATTTGTGTGCAGTCTTTTGCAGTTTTCAACAGACAGGACAGCCCTGGACAAAAGACAGCCGATCGTTCGGCCGACGATCAGTACGTGTGTACGGGGCTTAAGATTTTCTGAAGACTTTTTCCTTTAGATTTACCAAAACCAGATAATATGAGGTCAAACCTAAACACTTTCAATTTGTATGCAATCTGGCAGTGCCTTGCACTACATAGAAAAGGTAAATCTGAAGGAAAAAGTCTACGGAAAATCTTATAGTGTGTATGGCCATACATGTTCAATTTTTGTTGTACAATTTTCTGATAGATTAACCACAAACCACATAATGTGATGTCAAAGCTAAACAACACTTTCACTTATCCAATTAGGCAGGCCTTTGTACTACATACTTGAAGGTAAATTTCAAGAAAATTGGACAGAAAATTGTAAGAAAATTGGATCATGTATGGCCATACACACTATAAGGTTTTCTGAAGACTTTTTCCTTCAGATTTACCTTTTCTATGTAGTGCAAGGGCCTGCCAGATTGCATACAAATTGAAAGTGTTTAGGTTTGACCTCATATTATCTGGTTTTGGTAAATCTAAAGGAAAAAATCTTCAGAAAATCTTATAGTGTGTATGGCCCATTAGTCTAAACGAAAAAGCCACTTTGTGCTCATTCTGAGATTACTGAAAGCATTTCCTATGTGTGTTGACTTGATGTAGTAATTTTTTTATATATATATCTACATATCTTTTTTTGGGTTGTTGAATTCTGAGTTCTGGGGTTGCACTGCATATGTTCAATCAATTTGCAAATTCTCAGATTTGCAAGCTCAAACACTGCTATTTTTCAGAGTGTAATGTGGCTCTATATAGGAAGCAACACATATGGCCCCCCACTCAACAAATATAATAATTTCACACATATACAATGTTTTATTTTTGGGGCGTTGCTTGTCATATATAACAACAGACAGTTGTAGGTAGTTCAGGGATTTGAACACCCAAATACATTATTGCAAGGCAGCTGTGCTAACCACTTGGATATTTTGGTCAGTTTATTTAATCAAGCTCAAGCTCAATACATATTTGCAACATTTTTGCAAAACACAATTTACACAAACATAATCACTTTGTTACATTTATTTCATAATATATGCCACTGATAGTTTCTTAGCCTATCAATTTAAGTTTAAAATACTAATTTTTCACAGAAATAAATGTTTTAAACACCTATATATAATTTCCAGCATGCAGGATTATTTTTAAAAATTTGTTGATTATATACAGTTTTACTAAACTAGGTTAATTATTTGGGAATTGTGGTCTCTGAGGTTTTTTTTTTTTTTTTTTGTTTCTTGTTATCTTTATACCAAGCATACATGCACTGGCACCTTAAGAGCCCATTCACATTGAGGCGACACGACTTCGGGGGGTGACCTGTGAAGTCGCGTGCACCGCTGTGCACCGCGACTTGCAGAGACTTCACATACTGGAAGTCTATGCAAGTCGCTCCGAGGTCGCCCCAAAGTAGTACAGGACCCTTTTTCTAAGTCGGAGTGACTTGTGTCGCTCCTATTAGAACGGGTCCTGTACTACTCAATGGACCGTGACATACCGCGACTTGTCAGGCTGACAAGTTGCCTGACAAGTCGCGCTAATGTGAATGGGCTCTAAAAATTAATATAGTTTGATTAAATTAGTCCATCAAAAAATTTTAATAAAAATTATTTGAGCTTGAATTGGGTCTAAATAGAATATATATATATATATATATCATTGTTTTTTTTTAAAGTACAAATCACACATGCTTTGAAAAAAATGTCATTAGCTTTAGGTAGTTAAGTGGTTAGCACCGCTGCCTTGCAACAGTGTATTTGGGTGTTCGAATCCCTGAACTACCTACAACTGTATGTTGTTATATATGACAAACAACACTAATACGGCTTCTCCCCAAAAATGAAACATTGTATATGTGTGAAATTAATATATTTTTGGGGTTGGTTAGATATGGGAAGTAACAATAATATATTGTTTTTTGCATATATATATCTATATATATATATATATACATATATATATATATATATATATATACATATGCAAAAAAACATATATTATTGTTACTTTCTATATCTAAACAACCCAAAAATATATTAATTTCACACATATACAATGTTTAATTTTCGGGGAGGAGCCGTGTTAGTGTTCCTTTTTATATATACATATATATATATATATATATATATATATATATATATATATATAGATATATATACATACATACACATAGGCAAATCAATAAATAAAAAACATATATATATATATATATATATATATATATATATATATATATACATACACATATAATTATTTTTTGGGTATCTATATATATATATATATATATATATATATATATATATATATATATATATATACATATATATATACACATACACACACACACATATATATCTATCTATATATATATATATATATATATATATTTATTTTTGTGATTCATATATATATATAGACATACATAGATATGTGCAAAAAAAAAATTAAAAAAAAAAAATTAAAAAAAAAAAAAAAAAAAAAAAAAAAAATTTTATTAGCGCCGGAATAGCGCCGTTTTACCGCGAATTTGCGGCGGTATTTGCCGCAAATTCAATAAAACTCCCACTAACGTTTTCAAAAACGTTATTTTCAGCCTAGTTTTTGGTTTGGAGCATGCTCACATGAGCTATCTGCCAGAAATTGACTCTGGAGCTATTTTTGCAATTTACACTTTTATTAATATCTTTTTTTCTACTTAACATTTTCACACAGTTTAAAAGCAGTTTAGCTCAAAATCATATAACACATCTTTCCCACACATTTTTTATTTTTTTCCTGCCATATTTTGTGATTTTGAAAAAATTAGTCCACCTTTTAGCTGGACTGTTTTTAAGTCCAGTCCTGACATTAGTTGATCTTAATGAATCTCACAGTTGGCTTTATTTTCCACCCGCCGTTCTTTGAATACCAATTTCAGACTTAAAAATTCACCGGTTCGCAAAATCCAGCCAAAACGCCAATTCTCCGTACTATGAATCAGGCCCTAACTGACACTGACATCGCCAGTGACACTAATACAGTTATCAGCCCTAATAATATACACTGACACTGTACTAATGACACTGGCTGGGAAAGGAATAACATCTGGGCCAATCTAGGGGTCAACTATGGGCCTAACATGTGTAAAGGGTTTAATGTGTAGTGCTTTTAATAAGGGATGAGACATTTTTTCCTCCTGCTTCGCAGGGAAACAAAAACTGGCACATCACTGCTATCACTAGAGAGCTCTGTGTTGTTTACTTACACAGAGCTCTCTCCTGTCACTCGTTCTGCCATAATTCATTGGCCGGTGATCAGCATGTGTTGGAGCCAGTGACAGCACAGCTGGATGGGTGCGTGCGCATTCCCCTACTCGGCAATGCAAAATCACTTATATATACGTAAATCTGCGCAGACAGCCTGCACTGTAGCAGCAAAACCACAGTGTGCAGTTGGCAAGTAGTTACATGTCCTCATTTGCATAGCAAAACCTAAACATTTCAGCTTACTTTTTTAGATGCCCTTTTCTGGAACTTCTAGCAAGGAAATATTATTTTTAGCTCTCTTGGTTATGAGGGGGACTGAGAAGTTATGTTCACCATAAATACCCATAATTTGGAGGCAGATGTCTAATTATTTGTACTAGATTTGAACACTGCATGTTTTAACAAAATATTACAGGTTTAGAACCAGGCTTAATGACAACTGGATTCACTTCTCATCCCAGGTATTGGGACAGACATGTCTCCTCAAAAACATCTACAAGGTAAGAAATATACAGTATATATGTAAAGAAAAAACAATAGGTATGCTGTGTGAATAGGAGCACCTAACAAACACATGGGGGTACAGGGGTTTCTCAAATTTGATTGCAAAAGTGGAAATACACTTTCACCATGCCCTGCCAAGCCTATTGTAATAATATGGCTGGGCAGGCGCTCTTGTTCAGTGTTGACATCATATGGCATTTTTCCACTCCACTGTATCCACCAGACACATGGAAACACAGATCATTGTACCGGGCCACTGTGCATGGCCCTGGTACCATGTGATCGCTGGGACCAATCACAGCGCTCACATATCAGCTGTAAACAATGGATGTCATTCATTGCCATTGGTTACTATTGTGATCTCTGTGATTGGTCACAGTGACTACATGGTCCAGGACAATCACAGCAGCCCTGTACCATGTAATAGCTGTGGCCAATCATAGCTATCGCAATAGTAAACAATGGCACGAGTGGCTTTTATTCACATTGTAAAAATGATTGCTTATACAGTGATCATCACTGTAAAAAGCAATCATAATAAAAAAAAATCCTTATCACCTCCCTAGAGCAGAACAGGGCTACTATGGTGACTCTGTACTGCTCTGGTGACAGTATGTAAAATAAAAAAAAATAAAAAAAATTATAATCTTTTTTATGTTTTTTTTACATACTATTACCATTCCCTAATCACTGCCACCCCAGTCATATTGCCCCTAATCACTGTCCTGTATCCATAATTTATTCTCCTTGCAATCCCACAAATGCTTTGTGGATTATGAGCCCCTCTATGCATCTAGTCTGTGAAAAAGTCTCACACATATGATACACAGGAGTCAAAGCGGAATGTGTTTTGGGGTGTAATTGTAGTAAGTATGCCTATGCTGTGTGTGTGAAATAACTTGTACTAAATACTTTGAATTGCCTACTTTACAAAAATGGGTAATTTGGGGAGTATTTGTACTATCTTAGCATTTTATGGCCTCAAGAAATTAGATATTTAGTCAGTACATCAGTACTAGTCAATTTTCCATTATACAGTGGGTATAGAAAATAATAACTCCCCCCTTTAAAATATTCACATGTTGTTGCTTTGCAGCCTGAAATGAAGACAGACACAGTTTTTGTTTTATCCAGCTGTATTTACTGGTGCAAGATAAAACACCAAGATGTCAGAAAATGTTTTAAAAAAATCAAAACAGAATCACTTAATTGGAAAAAGGATGAACCCCGTTGTGTCAGTATTTTGTTGGACCACATTTTGCTTTAGGCATTTTGCCTTTAGTCTGTTGGGATATATCTCTACTAACTTTGCACATCTAGACTTTGCAATATTTGCCCACTCAGAACTGCTCAAGTTTAGTTGAATTTGATTTTGATTTTCAATATGATCTGGGCTCTGACTAAGCCATGCAAGGACATTCACCTTTTTCTCATTTAACCACTGTGTTGTCACTTTTGATGTGTGCTTTGGGTCATTGTCATGTTGGAAGGTAAACCTTCTTCTCATTGACAACCTTCTGGCAGAGGGCAGCAGATTTTCCTCAAAAATTTGATGGTATTTTGCCCCATCCACTTTTCTTCTATCCTAACAAGTGCCACAGTCTCTGTTGCAGAGGAACACCCCTATAACAGGATATTACCACCTCCATGCTTTACTGTAGGAATGGTGTTATTCGGATGGATTTCGCCAGATATATCATTTGGTGTTGGGGCCAAATAATTCAGTTTAAGTGTTTCACCTTAAACACACCTTGAAGATTCTGAGGCCACATGGAAAAAGGTGGTATGGTCAGATGAGACTAAAATGTAATTGTTTGGCCTCAACATCAAACAAAATGTCTGGAGGAAATCCAATTCAGCTCGCCATCCAAATAACACCAGTGGGAGTGGGCAAGGTTTGAACTTCTGAGGTTTTGCCACATGTGCTTGGAGATGTAACCCTTTCCTTTATGGGCTTTAGGCTTTATTGGAGCTATGTTAAGTAAGGATTTAGTGGGTTTTTTTTTTTGCAGAAATAGTACTAAATCTCATTATTTGCATATTTTATTTGATCTGACTGCTTCTAGTAATATATTTTAAAGTGGACTGTTTGTTTGTGAATATTTACATGCTAACATACCTGGAGTAAACATATTACTTTATCTCATGAAAACAGCTAACCTTTAATGCTAATATCCTCCAATTTTATTGTAATCATGTTTAATTTTTATTTTCCCTAGTGACAATACCAATGTTTTTTTTTTTACAAAGGGGTTGACTTTGCATTCACATTAAACTATGATTAGAAAAAAAATAATTTCAGAATTACACACACACTGCTATGTACATGATTTCTAATAGTAACTTCACTCTTGGGAATGCCAATACCCCTTTAAGGTTTATATTTACAATTTAAAATGTACCTTTCAGTAATTGTACTTTAAGTTTGCATGAATAAATTCCTCACCTGTCATGATATACAGCAACAGTATCATTTATCCAAAAAACTGTACTTTATAACTTAAACAATCTCTAGGCAAGCCATTTTATCTTGAAGTTAGATGATGTCATCAAACTGCTGCAAGCATTTCCTCTGCTTTCTCTGGACTATGGATCAAACAGAAACATCACAACTTTGTAGCAAATCCCAAAGTGAGAGACTGCAGAAGGCTGATCTGAGTCAGACATTTGTGAAGACATAATAGCTAAGACCTGCATGGGCAACCCCTGCATGTTCATGTTGACCATTGATAGTCATTCAAAAGAAGTGTCTCCATCCATCTGGAATGAAAATCAGGGTAAAATATTTTCAGCAATTGCTGTGAAAAGAAACAACTATATGTTTATGACACATGAATATATGTCTGATGCTAGGTCCGCTTTAAAAAAGCCAGCCCCAAAAAAAAAAAAACATTTACCAAAGTCAACAGAAACCAGGAATTAAAGATGCACAAAGAAGTTGCAAACAGCCGGATCTACCCTTCAGCAAATAAATTAGTTATTTACCTATTTTTTGTGTCTCTTTCAGAATTTCACCAAAATAAGATGAAAGTACTGCATTTTTTTTAAATACTCCTGTGCCAATAGCAGAATCTTTTTTTCACTAAAATAGATGTGTTAATCCTTTCTTTTGTGCGGGCTAGTAGGATTCCTTGCCTAGCTAGAACAACTTTTCAACTGCCTCTTTCTCAGGGTGGCTTAGCCCTTCCTAATTTTGAGATATACTGCTGGGAGGCTGGGTTGGCGACAGTGGGCTGGAGGTTTTCTCAGCCCACACAAAATCTGGAGGTAGATGTACCCTTTTGGGTTCTTATGTGGCCCTCAGAAACTTGGTGTTTCTGGGTGCTCGTGCCCACCCCATTATTATGCATTCCATGCGTACCACTGTCAGAGTTTGGAATCAGGCTAGATCGGCATATCGAGAGGAGCATACATATTCCCCACATGCTTTACCCTCCCTCATCTTCACTCAATTCCTGACCCAAAATTGTGGGCTGGTAAAGGGGTAACCACCTTGAGACATACAGTATCATAATAGATGACACATTCATGAGATTTAATGACCTCAAAAATAAATACGTTTATCCAATTAATATTTCTTTATAGAGTTTACCCGATGTGGTAATACTACAGGTACCGTTTTGCATATAGTGTGGTCTTGTCTGCTTATTCATCCCTTTTAGGTTTCAGTGGTTGAGATTCTTACCGAAGTTTGTGATTTTAATCTACATTTGGACCTGCTATCTTCTATTGGGTATTATGGAGAACATGGTAGTTGGTCGCTATATAAAGTTGACTTTTTACGTAAGATGTGTAATCCTACTCCACTGGAAACCCCCTACTCCCTCTACTTTATCTTCCTGGTATACCACTATTAATAAGGTTCCGCCATTATATAAGTTAACCTATGAAAGCAGAAACTGCCCCAAGATGTTTGACAAGATCTAGTCCGCCTGGATTGATGCTCAAGGTCAATAGAGGATATTATGTCTTTTAAAGTGGTTACCCATACTTTTCTTCTCTGGCCCTCCCTGCTTTTCTTGTCCCTAGTTTCTCCTCTTTTTCTTCTCCTTTGTCTTCCATGATCTTCTTTTCCTCCTTTTTTTCATTATTCTTTCATTCTCCTCCCCCCGGTTCTTTCTCTAGCTCTGTCCCATGGTGCACTGGGGGAGATACCTTTATTTATTTATTGTTAAGTGAATCATGTCTACTGGGACATAACTGTTTATAGCATTCCCAGACTGAGCATTT